>NW_028186468.1:1335277-1355004 GCF_003343005.1 Rhea americana | reverse complement strand
CTGTTTCTGAACAGCCTCTTTGCCCTTTTTTTCTCCTCTGGGGGGTCCTAGTGGGTAGTTTTGGGCCATTCCTCCTCCTGTTCCCTTTTGCTATGTAGCCCTAATGTGTCATTTACCATAGGGAGCTGTTCAGCATGTCTTTGTGCCGCTGTAGGTCAAGCTCATGAGGCAAAGCAAAGAGAAGTGAGGTGGTAATTTCCAGTAGGCTGAGGATACCCAACAGTGCTTTGCCTCATTTGAGGAATGCTAATGCCTCAGCTTATGTTTCGTTTAGAAAAAAAGCAAGAGTGTGCTGGCTAAAGTTGAGTAAGGACAAGACTGAGGTGATGGTAGTGAGTTGGGAAGCAGCTACTGGAGATGGACCACTTGCCTGAAAGAATATAGTCACTACCAATTATGAGGATATGCTACTCAGAAGTGAGTGCAGAACGCCAGTAATGTGGGATGATTGTATACTAAGTGTGACCTTGCGGTTTTGTGTTTGGAGGTGAGGCCTCTTTCTTAGGGATGTAGCTCTTGTTGAGGCTGGAGCAGATGGTAGCAGCTTGTTCATGAAATTGAACTCTCTGCTAGGTAAGACCACAGGATATGCGTATTCCAGGGTCTCTGCTAGGAGATGGTCTGTCAGTGAGGATTGAAAGCCTTGTCTTGCTTTAGATGGTTCATCTGAGACATTGCTTGTCCCTCTCACATTTTAGCTACAATCTGTAGAGACTCTTGGAAGGTCTTTGGTGGGGAGGGGGTCGATGGCCCCTGAGCTTGTTCCCCTCTTGGCCCCAGGCAGTCTAGACTTGCTGTGTGACCAGGGAGCTTGAGTGGCTCTTTGCAGAGAGCTGAATCTGTGCCTCCTGCAGGCTGAAGGGAAAAACGGTTTGCTTTCTGCCTGGCTGGGTGACTGCAAACTAGGCTAGTGCTACTGAGACTTGTGTAGATTTAATTGAATGTATTGTGTGATTACTGTTTTTAGGGCACCTAGAGCCTCAGGGACAGCTTTATTATTTGATTTATTTAAAATAAAAAATGTGTTAAAAGATACACTTAGGAGTAAGTGTAATTTTAGAGTATTTTCTTTTTTATTGTAGGCATTTGCTTTTTTTATTGTATTCAATATGGCTGCTTTTTTAAATGATTAACTTAAATTACATGTGCATTGGTGGATTCAGGCATTTAGTGGATAGTAGGCTGCTGGAGAGTAGAAAAGTTACAAATAAGAAAAAAATAGTTGAAGATTTTCATCAGTATGAAAAGCATTGTGTTAGACCTTAGGGTGCTTCTATTTTTTTGCTAGTGGCTATAGTATAGCCAAACATGGCTGTAAAAATGTTAGGAATATTTCTCTCAGAGTARAACACTTGCTCATCTAGAATCTTTCAGAACTAGAGTGTGGCTGAACTGGAATGGAGCATCTTCATTTTTAGTATGAACTCATCTTCAAGCTGATAATAGGATTTCAGACTTTGACAGGTTGCCACCTGGTTGTCGTGTCAAATGTCTAAAAAGAAATGTGTTATATCTAGGTAATTGTGAGTCTAGTGACTTTTTCTTTGGTGCTCTCACCATGCTTCACCAAATATGTAAAAAGTAGGTGGCAAGTTTTTTGCCTTTGTCTTTTGTGTCTTCCTTTCTGTTTCTGACAGTGCCATATACCCCTTGCTCTCTGCTGGTTGTATCCCTGTGGTTATCCAGGTTCTGAGTAAGAATGCTAAAAAAGAAAGCAAAAAGGACTGTGGAAGAACGGCTTCTCCTCACTTGAGCAGTGAGCTTTCTGCATATCTTCCACATGCAGAAGGCCATGGGCGAGGGATCTGTTTTTCCTTCTGGGTCATGGACTGTTACCAGAAGTGTTCTTAAAGAACAGCTTGTCCTGTCCCGTCCGCTGAAGCAACTTGGCAGTAACCCCACTGAAGTCTAGCACGAGAGCTTGAGGCGGTCCATTTGTACATATTTGTTCTTGGCAGGGATGCATGAACTTACAAGAACTTGTGGGACAGCTGAGGAGCTGAGTTCATGGTATGCATACGCCAAGTTCATGGCATGGACCTGGGGGGTGGGATCCCTCCAGCCTTCTTTGTAGATACCTTATCTCTGTATGCAGACAGATGGGCACTTCTGGGGTGTCTAAACAGATGTCTAAACATGAAATCAAACCTCAGGAGGGTGTTTCTCTCCACTGACAAAAAGAGAGCCTAGAAGAACTAGCTCAGATATAAAGGTTGACACTGTAATTGCTGAAGTTACCAACAATGTCTGAAGTCGATAGGAGTCTAGCTGCTAGTAACGATTCCTCTGCTGTTAAGTTAATTTGATCTTTGACTAATAAAGGAGCAGTAAATAACAAGTTCTGTAACTACTTTTAGCTGTAAAAATACTTCACAACAAATTTCTTAAAAGTAGAACTTTTAAGAATTTAAAATGAAAATTATAACATTAAAACCCTAGTAGTTTGCTAAAATACATAGAGAGATGTATAATTATCACGCTGTAGGGTGTTTGTCAGACATGGATTTTCTATTTTTCATTCCACCTCTGAGCCATGTCTTAATCAGTTTTCTTGGATGGCCTGATACATTTAACAACTAATAATTAATTGAGGAGTTGTTTCTGTCATTATCTTTCTTTCGTAGAAATTGCTCTCTGATGAGAGACTCTGTCAGAGTGAAGCACTTTATGCCTTCTTGAGCCCTTCCCCAGAGCACCTCAAAGTTATCGATGTGCAAGGAAAGAAGTCATCTTTTTCACTCTCATCGTTTCTGGAACGACTTCCTGGTGATTTGTTTTCTCATCAAGAGGTAAGTGGTAGAAAAGTAGTCTTCCCAGATTCAATTACTTATCCAAACCAAGCAGGGAGAGCCATTAATATAATACATTTGAATGGTGAGTAATATTGGAAGGCATTTTTGAAGGTCTTTAATTTACTGGAAGTGAACTAAAAGCCAGAGATAAGAGCTGTCCATTAATTTAGAAGATGTCCTTCTCTGCAGAGCTGCTTTCCGGCTGGTCAGCTCCCAGCATGTACTGATACCTGGGGTTATTCCTCCCCAGGTGCAGGACTCAGCACGTCCTTGTGTTGAACTTCATGAGGTTCCTGTCTGCCCATTTTTCTGGCCTGTTGAGGTCCCTCTGAGTAGCAGTGCAACCATCTGGTCTGTCAGCCACTCTGTGGCCAGATGTGTGGCTCACATCTGTGAGCTTCCACAGGGTGCATTTGTTCCTGTCACCGGGTTGTTAACGAAGATGCTAAACAGCATTGGACTCTGTATCAGTCCCTTGGGTACATCACTAGTGAACATCCTCCAGCTGGGCTTTGTGCTACTGATCACAACTCTGTGAGCCTGGCAGTTCAGGCAGTTTTCAGTCTTCCTCGCTGACCGCTTATCCAGCCTGTGCTTCATCAGCTTGTCTGTGAGGRTGTTATGGGAGACAGTGTCAAAAGCCTTGCTAAAGTCAAGGTAATAAACATCCACTGCTCTCCCCTCATCCACCAAGCCAGCCATCTCATAACAGAAGGCTGCCAGGTTGGTCAGACATGATTTCCCCWTCATAAATCCATGCTGACAACAATGAAGTGCAGTCCATGTGGGACTGCTTAGTTTTATWGCAATTTTTCCCAATTCTGTGCTCTAGATATACGTATTTTAGAGGAGTTTTGACAGGTAAAAATAATTATTTCTTAGGAAACTTTCCATGGCAGGGAACAGCTGTGTCTTTCCTAACTTCTGGCCAATTTCTGCGGCAAAGCTCATTTTGACAAAGAATGTTTGCAAAGAGTACAGGCTCGCAGAGGGAATTTGGAAATAAAAGTGGGAGACCATGTACCCAAAGTGGTTAGGGCATTCAATATCAAGCCATAAAAATACTCTCTTTTAAAAGGCAGCAAAGAATAAATCAGTGACTAAAATAGCTCATTGGCTGAAAATCAACTAAAATTCCATGGCATCCTGTTTTGTATGGTTCGTGTTGCAGATGGGCAAGTTGCAAGGAGCTCTCTGTTCTTTCTTTTGTTTRTACATTATGTAACTTGAAGATCAGTGGTGAAATAATTAATTTATTAAATGYCATAGCTGCCTGGATGGAGTAGGTAGCCCTTTTGCAGGATAAATGGAGTCTGAGAAATTTATATAGTTCTAGTTTGCTAATAGGCAAAAAGTCTGGCCTCTCTCAGGAATAAGCAAATCATATATATTTGTGTGTGTATATATATGTATGTGCATATATATATATACATATATATTAATTGCACTATATTTGTAGCTAAATACTACATGCATGTGTTTTATTTCAGAGTTGGTAGAAGTATTTATTCAGTTCTTCTACTGAAGACAAAAGAGTGTTTTGACTAAAATGACTGTTAGATGGCAATAATTAATGTAAAGCATGGAAGTATGAAACTATTTTTATTTTGCTATTTAATTGAAAAACATATTCAAGAAAAAAGCCAGACTGCACATGTTTATTTTATTATGTGAGTACGTAGGACAAAATAGTTGGGGAAAAATGGAAGAAGGAAAGGAGAAAGTAATGAGAGAGATTGAAGAAATGAAGAAGCAGAAATAAAGCAACTGATACTGAAAGAAATGAAGGAGTAGAGCAAAAAAATCCCYAAAAATGTGGAAACACATAGAGAAGTCAGAAAACAATACTAAATTTAAACTGAGTAAGAAATTATTTCTTACTTCTTATTTTCAGGGCCAAGTGAGAGGGAATTCATTGAACTGCAGAAAAATAGAGCAGGGACTTGAGAGGTCATCAAGTTCTCCTTGCTTCAAGTAGACTCAACTATACCAGCAAAATTCTTGGCATGYGCTCGTCTAACGTGTTTTTAAACCTCCAGTGACTGCTGTTCTCCAGCCTGCCAAGGCAGCATGTCCCAGTTCTCGGTGATTGTCTGTTAGGGACCTTTTCTTACTGTCTGACCTAAAGCTCCCTTCTTTTGCCCACTAGCTCTTCCCCTGTCTGCAGTGGACACAGTATGGCCTATTCTCTCTTTTTATAGCAGTCTTTGATGTTTGGTGTGGGATCATCTCAGTTTYATCATTGGGTATTACTTTCCTTTGGTCTTTCATTCTTTTCTTCCTTACATTAAGCAGCCCCAGTTTCTCCTCTTTTAAGTTAGGTTGTGTTTTATGTAATTCTTACAGTTTTGCTTTAGACTTTTCCAGTTGAACCATATTTTTCTTGGAAATGCGATGACTAAAACTTGATTACGTGATGCTCCCACGTGATTTGCTATCACGTGTATGACAATTATTATACATACACCTTACGGACAGTGTTCCTCCTTAAACATTGTGGTATTACATTTGCTTTTTCCACAGCAGCTTAGCCCTCAGATCCCTTTCTGTAGAATTATCATCATTGATTGTTTCATTTCCTACATTCACRCAGTGAATTATTGGTGCTTTGCATCTATCCTTATCAGTCTATACTGTGTATATTTTTTTTTATATCATTTCTTCTACTTGGTTAGACTATAGAAAAATGTAATCTTATGATCTGGCTGTCTCCTTGCTTCTCTCAAGCTGATGTTACCTACAAATTCAGAAAGCTTATTTTCTGTTCTGTTGGTGGAATTTTATGGAAAAAATATGAAAAATATGGAATGGTGGCTGTTAGGACAAATTAATTAATTTCATGAGCAATGAAAACAATGAAGGGCAAAAATGGCTGTTGACCAGGGGGAGCTAGTGAACAGAACTGGACTTTGATCTAGACTCTGTCCTTGGAGTAAGTTGTTTGTTGTCAGTAGATTTGTGTGTTTGTGTGGTAAGATTGGCAGTGATTTGTGGTTTCCATATGTTTCTGTCAGTGTGATATGGCTGCTTGTCTCCTGCCTCTGGTCACAGCTTAGCCTAACATGATCAGAAAGTTTTAAAAGCTGCATACTCATCAAGCTACAGAAGTCAGTGAACAGTTGAGTGTATTTGGAAGTTTACAGTGCACTTCGTTGCTGTTGGGTCTTCTTTCCCTTTTCTAATTATGAAGAGGGAAATAGCATCTCTAGCAGTGCTGGAGAAAATGCCAAATACAAAACAGGAAAGTTAAGTTGCAGGATATAAATGACGGAATATGCAACACTATGGAGTTAATTATCCATACAATGTTATGCAGTAAGATCTGGGGACCAGAAATGTAGCCAGAGTTAGTGATGGGCTTTAGATGAGATCTGAAGGACATGAGGAGGGAGAAAGACAGGAACTAATGTACACCTTGAGATATTGCAGGATACACTCCATATAGCAGGGTTCAAATGGCGGGCAATGAATGAGTGAAAGACTGTGACCATAAGAATAAGCAAAGGAGGAGAGAAAAACAATGCAAGAAAGATGAGCTATGAAGTAAGTTTTCTGGGCTAGAAGATGAGAGGGGAAAAATAAGCAATGTTAGCTAATGGAGTGACAGAAAAACAAAGAGGACAAAGAAAAAGATAGCGGAATTTTTGGAAGATTTGAACTGCAGAAGGAGAAAACTTGCCTGTGTGCCATGTTGATCATTCCTGAACAAAGACTGGGAAATTACACCACCATCAGTGTGGGCCAGGTCTGMCTCGCTGGGGTTCTGCTAAGCGCAGCGGGGGAAAACAAAAGGCATGTGCTGGCCCCGCGAACGAGGGCGGCCGGTGCAGGCCTGGTGCTGAGGCACAGCTTGACGACACTGAGAAGCGGGTCACCGTCTGCTCTTTGCCCTGAAATAAGTAGTAGCACCAAAACCGGTGTGGCTCAATCCATTCTTCTCCAGTGATCCTATTCTGAATAATCCTGCTGCCTGCAGTATTTAAGCAACTGTTCCAGTTGTGTTCCTCTCTTCCCAGGAAGAAACAGAAGAGGACAGTGACCTGTCGGACTATGGAGATGAGGTGGATGGGAAAAGGGAATCTCTTGCAGAGCCGTGCTTCATGCTGATTGGAGAAATTTTTGAGCTGCGAGGAAGTAAGCTRTAAATTTGCTTACTTGTTAGTGGAATCTGTTAGCCAAGAAACCTCAGATGTTTTGTAATTTGGAGTTTTCTGCTATTTCAATGAGTGGAAATATTCTCACACTCCAAATAGCCAATTCATTTGAAAAAGAGGTGTTTCGCAGTAGCTTGTAGYTTCCAGATTTTTATTCTAAAGTTAAATTCCAATAAAACATTGCAGTAAAAATGMAACTGGTAGGGGAGAGGGTTTGCATTCAAAATGTTTTGATTTCTTTCATCAAAAAATAAGATTTTTTTTAAAAAAGAGAGTACTAGGGCATGTTTTCTGAAAATAGGTTTCATATTAGAATGAGTAAGTTACGATGAAAGAAAAAATAGACTGCTTTATCACAGAACATGTCACTGACAAGTCAACATGATTTTAATGTCTGTTGTAAACCTGTTACATTAGGTGTTTTAGTTACGTAATTTATGTTAGGGAAAAGATATTAGAACTGGCATTTTTTGGTACTAGATTTTTTTTTCCTTTACCTATGTGAATCATGGTTGTGAAGACAACTATTTTTGTATCTATTTGAAAGTGCAACCATATTTAACGTTGTATAAAATTTTTATAGAGCAACTGTTCTAAAATGCAGCACCTTCAAAAAGTGGMAGATGTATCTCCCAAATATAGGATTTTCCTCTAATGGTGAACATCATGAAAGAGAGAGAAACCAGTAATTACTAAGAACTGTTCAGATTTGTTTCCTTTATTTGTAATTAAAAGCTGTTTYGTTTATTTGACTTAAAATATTTTTAGAATTTTAATGCTGCTGCTCTGTATATGACATTATACTAGTCAATACAAAAAGGGTTTGAATTTTGAGGGTTTTGGGTTTTTTTTCTTAAGAAACAGGTAATTGTGTGGTTTAATAAACTTGAAATATTTTTAAACATAAAAGGTTCTAGTATAAGCTGCTGATAAATCATATGGATTTTTCTTTTGGCTGTGATCATAGGRTCCCTAAAGTTATTAAATTCCTGATCTTCATTTTCTGTCCTTTTTTGTTGTTCTAGTGTTTAAGTGGGTCAGAAAAACATTGATTGCACTAGTACAAGTCACTTTTGGGAGAACTATCAACAAGTAAGTAGCTGTTTACTTTAATTGTAAACCTGAATCATTGTTCTATGAATAGAAGACTGAGAGCAGTATTATTATAAATAACCTGGACATTCTGTTGTGTATGATACTCTGCATTTGTTTTTCRCCACTCAATTTATAAATATGTTACGTTGATTAGAGGAGATATGACACACATGAGTTATTTTTCTCCTTAGTTAATCTGTACCACAGTCCCCAAAACATTTTTTTCTGCTGCAGATTTTTGTAATGAAAGAACAAATGTATTTCATGGGAGTCGAAGAGAATTAAAACAAAAAACCCAAACAAATCCTCCTGCTTTTTTTTTTAAGTGAAGCAGCCTTGCATATTTGATAATCTGTATCCTATTTTTCTAAAAACTAGATTTCTGTTTTAGATTATTTCTTTCAAATCAAATAGATTTCTCTAAAGTGATTGAAATAATTTAATGGTTCTCATTCTGTAAAATCACTACAACCTGAAACTAGTGCATGTGTAACAGTAATGGGTTTTCATAAAAGTATTTATTTTTGTATCATTTGAAGGCATGTCTGCCAAASGATGTGTGGATGAGGCTGAGAGACAAGTGTTCATGCTTGTAAATACCTTTCGTGTGAAAAATCTYCTGTATTTTATTGGTCAGAAAAGATGTTGGATATAAGCCTTCTGCCAGATGCAAAGGCCTGTGGTGAAACCCTTGGTTCAGTGGTGCAGATAACTGTTGCAAACAAATCATTTCCCATCATTCTTCTACTAATACTGATACTCTCATGCATCATGGTGATGATATCTTTCATATGAAAGTCTGTGAATCTGTGATTTCTGTGCAATGGTCACATAGGCAAAGGTGCACTGAGGATCTGATGAAATGTGTTATTTTTGCTTTGATGTAGCAGTGGGAGTATTACTCAGGTAGGCGTCACAGCCCAGAAATCTAACAGCAGAACAGACTGTTCCTTCGTCCATTCAGTGGCTAAATTTGCACGCGCCAGTATTGCTTTTAACAACCTCTCACAGATGTTGTGAAGTGGTAAATTGGACAAGAAGGGCTGGAAAATCACACAGTTGATTCRTCATGGACTGATGGTCTCTGACAGTATCCATTTGCTGAGTTTTTTAAATTTGATAGGTTCATTTGTTCACACACCGCAGACAAGTGGCATGAAAGACTACCTGAGAGCGGGAGACACTGTGCCTGCATGCACAGTTGTTGTATAGCTTTTACACGTTTGTTGAATTCTTACATTTAGTAATTTTAAGSATTTTGGCTGTACTGTGGCATAGTTAAACCGTACTGCTGTTCCTGAAACTCTCTGTGTACCTGAGACTCTTCATGCTGAGGGCCACAGTGAGGGCAGGTAGCTATAGCAGGAGGCTGTGGCCTCYGTTTGTAACCCACCTGTTACTGTGCTGTTGGTGGCTGTGAGGGATCTTACTATGCTTTTATCAAGACATCATCTGTGCTTATCCTATTGGGAACATCTGTGCACACAGSCAGTTTGGAGTTTATGCAGGTTAGTTGATTAATTTTCCCCCCATACCCCAAATCTTTCTTTTCCCAGGAGAGCCTTTGCCTTGCCACTTCTTGAAATAAATGTAATTTACAGATTACATTGAATTGTAGCCTTCTCTGCATCTCAGTCAGGTATGTGGAGCAACCTAGATTTCTGAGCACCTAGAGCTGAATAAGATCCAATGTGATGCTGGTGAGATCAGCTCAGATAAATTGGGGTAATTACATGAAGACAAGCATTCTCACTGCTTCCAGGAGTAAAAAGAATAAATCTGTATAAAATCTGAAAGACAAACTCTGAAGTGCTCCCTTTTACACTTACAGGCAAATCCGTGACACCGTACACTGGATGTTCAGTGAACCAATGCTCGTTTACTACATTGGTGTGTTTCGAGATGCTTTTTGGCCAAATGGAAAGTTAGCACCACCATCAACAGCCAAAACTGAAGAGCAAAGTCAGGAAACAAAACAGAGAGCACAGCAAAAACTACTTGAAAACATTCCAGGTGAGAACATTTTCATTTTTCTGCTTAATCACAGACTTGACCAATAAGGGAGCTCGCTGGCCAAATACAGTTCCGCTGCATTTTTGCTTTTTCCTCTGGAGTTTTAAATTCTGCTTATTTGCATAAATAAGCATAACATTGGTCTTACCTTTGCCTTTCCTGTCTCCAGCTGGTAAAGGTCATGGATTCATGTATAATTAGTGCATATAAAATCAGCTGTCAGTGTACTTCTGTAATACTCACCAAGGAGCATAAATTAAGACCAAGAATTCTGCTACTCACCTGCTTAACTAGAATAGCATTCCACAGTTGTTTTGAAATTAGAAGAAATGTTTTAGGACACAGCTTTTATATAGTGAAGCTAATACACCCGACATTAATGACGAAGCATGCATCACTGTTTCTTTTCCACTGTAATGTAATAAGTTGTATTCACTTAGTCTCTTACCTGCTTAATTGTGACAACTGTTTTCTGTGAGGATTGAGAGGAAATTAAAAYGCTGAATCTGTCCTAATTGTCTTAGAAGTTTTATCTTTTTGGCTGAAACTGTATTTAAGTGTCTGACTTAATAATACATGAGACTATACGAAAGCATGTAACCTGTTGTTCTGGAGATGCATATGCTGTTATTGGATTCAGAATACTGGAGAATAAAGGTATCTCTAAACCGGTGTCCTAAATCACCATTGTGTTTTAAATACCTTGGTGCATGGGGACTATGTATCTTTTAACCATCCACCATAAATACACTGTTCTTGTTTCTCCTTAGTATGTATTTGTTATATATATGTTGGGGATATTTTGCCCAGTAAGAGTGAAACAATTTAAGCTAAAGTAACCTTTGTTGCAGATACACTGCAGAGTCTTGTTGGACAACAAAATGCTCGTCATGGTGTAGTCAAAGTATTCAATGCACTGCAAGAAAGAAAGGCTAACAAGCATCTACTCTATGTAAGTAACCAGAAAGGTACCCTTTAATATTATAGTCCCCAAAATTGCTGAGCTCTGCTTGCTCAGGAGTAAAGCCTGGGTGCATTTCTGCAGAGATCTACATCAGACTATTGTTCTAGATTTGCAAATAACTTTTAATAATAAAAAAAATAAATCATAAAAGTGTGAACTCAGTTCATCATTTGACTAACTTRGAATTAAGAGAAGCTGTTTAAAATATACTTTTGTCTAAAAGAGAACCTCTATTGTATGCAACTTTGCTGACCTCACAAGGTGGATACTGGCATGTTCGTATTGTTGAGAAAATTAGAGATACGTGCTTACATACCTTGGAGAACCCTAGGGAAGAAGGGCTCCAGGACTGASTCAGTTAGAAAATGACAGTTCCTTGAAAGTCCCACTCCTCTGCTGTTGACTGGAAGCAGGCTGGTTATCCAGCTGGATCTTAGTGTACTACTACTCAATTTCAGTCAGTCTCTTCTGGCTTATCTCCTGCAGCAGCCAGGCAGCTAAYGCAGCCTTAGTGCAGGAACAGATGCAGCCTGCCCCAGGGGGCCTGCAGCTAAGGGCCTGGTGTACTCACCCACCCCAGGGCTCGTGYTTGTAGCTATAGCAGCTTTGGCACAACAGCAGCAATTAATAGAGAGTGGGAAGTCCCCATCTGAAATCAGCTGCATGTGGCATTCGCTCTCTTTCAGCCCTCTAGGATGTTGCTTATGTTATCTGTAAGATGCTTGTTAACTTTAGGATGAAAGCAAAGTAGTCACAAAGAAGAATGAACAAAACGACCATATGTGCTTCTGTTACCTGTGATGTTCTGAGCATGTCARAAAGGGGGGGGTGGGGAAATCTCCTTTGGCATCCTTACTCATCTTAGTCTTTTCTGTTTTTCAGGTCTTGCTGGAATTGCTGCTAACTGAACTGTGTCCTGAGCTAAGAGCTCATTTAGAGCAGCTTAATGCCACTTAGGTTTCAATCTACACATGTGGACCACTAGAGAAATGTCTATGTGCAATAATAGACATGAAACTTATTTTCCTCTTTTCCATAGAGGGCTGAGGACTATGATTCTTTTTAGGGTTTTTTTCCTCTTACTTTTTTTGTGAAGTAAACAGACTTGAAAAGATCTGATGCTGTAGTAGGATAGATAAAACAACGCTGTATAGTTGCCAATTTTTATTTAAATTGTTCTATTTGACTACTCTTCTGTTTCAAATATAGATTGAAAAATAAATGTTCATATAAACTGAAAGAAACCAGAAACTATTTTAAGCATTTATGAAAAGTTTTGCTCATAGTGGTAAATTAATGAATGTTGTACAGTTCTAATCTCCTCACTGAGGATTTGAGCATTCCTTTATTCCTGTGTATTGAAAAAGCCTTGTTGTGCAATACTACATGTAAAGCTATTGTGAAAATTTTATCAATTTTGTTTTTACCAAAGAYTTCCCATATGTTGAAGCATTTGTAAGCAATAAATAACAAAATTGGATTTCAGTACTTCATAATTAGGGTGTACTAACAACTAATGAATGTGTTTGACAGCCCTACTTTCTTAAGGGATACTTACATTACTTTGAAGTCTGCATCCAAAATGTGTATTGTAAACTGAATGCCTGTGTTAAATGTTAGTTCACAGATTAGTGCTTATGAATTGCTTCTATGAATGATTAAGTAGACAAACCGTTCTAACTGCACCCCTGATTTTATTCAGGGCTGTTTCACTCAAATACTCCAATTTGGAACAACCTTCAAATTTTTCCCTTATTTTATATAAAGGAAGTGAAAAAGTTTCTTAAAGTTATGTAAAACCATGTAAATATGGTCAAAATGCACATCTAAATAATTAAATGTAATCAAAAATCCATAGGTGACACTCACTACTTTCTTTTTAAATTGCAGTTGAAATTGGATATAGTTAAAGTYACACAATCCATATGCTGTTTTAAAATCCAGGTTATTAGTAACAGCTAGCCTTCTCTTGCAATAGAGCCTTAGGCCTATACTGTGACATGAAAAGTTTAAGTTAGACAAATTCTCCTACACATAAGAAGTTTTACAAGTAAGTAAATGATTAGACTTGTGTAAGCTTACCATAGCAATCAGTAAAATTAATTACTTCATAGTTGAAGATTCTTATTATAAAAGATATGAGCATAGTATTTCTCAGACTTGCTCTTGACCAAAAATCTTTCAGCTATTTCTGAAAGAGACAGAGATAATAGAAGCACAGTATGAAGGACTGAGGAGAACAGGCCTAGAGCAGAGRATATATATTCCCTAATGTTTCCATACTGAGTGTTGTTTTTCTACAGTTAGTTTTGTAAATAGGATTTTCAAGTATTAGAAGCTGGCATGATCTGACSTGTAAGTCTTTGAATCTGCAGCCTAAAGGTAAGAAAATATTAGGACACTAGTAGACTCCAGATGCATTAGAAAAGYATGTGTGAAAAAGTATGTACACCATTAGCAAAGATGACATGACATTTAAAGATGGCATTTAGCATAAAGCCATGATGTGAGAATGGACTGTATATGAAAACCAGACATGTTAGGGTTCAGGCACTTCAGAAATACTRAATTCAATATTTAAATATTTAAAATGCAGAAAGAAATCATTATTTGCRTTTGGTTTCAGCTTGATTCATATATTATAAAGCAATGTTTCATTAACAGACACTCTGTTGCAGTAAAGTGCCCTTAATATACCTGAAGTTTTCAATACTATTTTAACTCAAATGTAGCAAAGGCAGAGTTTTTAAAGTGAGACTGTGAGCTTTTTGCCTTTTTAAAAATAAAATACCACCAAATTGTTTTAAGTAATAATTTATAGGAAGTTGAAAAGCAAGCAGTAGATGATGATCAGTCTATAACTGCTGGAAGTTTAAAGATGGCTTATTGTAGGAAACATGTTTACACACCAGCCATAACTAAAGGAAACACTAAATTCTCCCAAGATTAGCTTTCAGCTCAAGGTCAGAAGCAACATCAGGATCCAGAAGGCATGCCTTTGAAAATAAAGAACAGTAAGTTCTAGTTTATAGCTAAAATACAACATAATTTTGTAAGTTTCATTGATGTTATCAGGAATAATCAACTTGTGAAAATATTACAGACTTGCTATATTCAGCTTTGAATCCTTGTTTTTGATGCCACATAAGAAAAATTCAGTAGGTGTACTATTTAAAATGAGCACACTCTACTAGAGTCAAGCTTTTTTGTTGTTTTTTAATACTGTCACTGTTTGTTGGTGTGATATGTGCTGGCACCACAGTCAGAAAGAGGACTCTGCTTTAGGGATGGGCTCAGTTTCATTCACTCCCACTTATTCCAGGATCCTCTGGGACACTTGTCTTCCCTTCCTTGCCTCTGTCAAAGCTGAGTGGGCCTAAGAGGGGTAAGGCCAAACTGTACGTGAGCAGTTATTCCAAAAAAAGCAAACATTCTCATTTTAAATGGGCATAATTATGCAATTAGTGATGAAGTTATTGTCTAAGAACAAAGTCAAAAGAAACTGAACATCCTTCTAGCTCTTGTCTTGCACTTGTTCTGAAGTTACCACTTCAGGACTTTTCCTTGTATATTTGGTCTGTCCCTTCTCTTCTGTTGGTGAGTATCAGCTGAAAAGACATAGTCCACTCTATCATCTCTTTCCACAGCAAGAGGTTAGTGAYATTCCTAGGTAAGTCTTGAATCCCCTGCCAGTGAATGATGCCTAAAAGTTGTAATTATCTTTTGGTCATGGTGGTAATTCTAGGCTAAAGAGAAGAAAATGGGGAAAGGAATGTGGTCATGTGAAAGCCATACAGCAACACAACCCTGATGCATCTCTTACTGCTGGCTCCAGTGGTCATAAAATCATTCCTATCCTTCCCTAACCTCTTCTTCCTGTTCTTCATAAATGTTTTAATTTTCCTGCTTTTAAAATGTATGTATTCACCCAGAGGATCATCTGCTCTGCAAGGCCTCTTGGTATCAGTGCTTTCCCCAAGTAAGAAGCCACAGGAGTTGTTAGTGGATAATTTGTCATTTGCATAGTTCGCAATTTATTTAGATTTCACCAGGCTGGACACTGAAGTAATCTATATACAGAAATAACTGTCTGTGTACAATATATGTACAGAAACAATCTCTGCATGCAAACAGAGATTATAGAACATCTCTGAAGCATGAATCCTGCCTTGCTGAACTCCCTTCTGTTAGCCAAGGTGAGATGCTTATGCTATACCTTTAGGCATTGCTAATAGTATTTAGTAGAGTCATCTTCTAGAAGCTGTTATTCATCTTTTTCCTCAAGCAACAAATCTTACTTCAGTGTTTTAAAAAAGCGACCTATTTTTGCTCCCTGTATATCAGTAGCAGTTGCTCCCCAGCTATTAGTGCAACATCTTYTCTCTCACATAAGTGAGAAAAATTAATAATCGATTTAAGCATCACTAAAGAAGGCTGAAGTTGTCAATAAGAGACATGTATTCTGACCTGTAATGAGATTTGTTGCTGGTGGGCAGGGGAACCAAAGACAGCTTCAAGTTTCCTTTTCAATTTGAGAGAATTATAAACAGCAAAACAATCAGGGATAACTATCATCTATGTTACTTAATTAAATTATCCTGAAAGTTACCAAGCTCTTTGTTGTGATAATTACCATGGAACTTTTTTGTTTTGGCCAAATGTATTGTTTGCTTAAGCAAGTGGGCAAACAGTATCCTTCAAGATTATTTTTAATCATTTGGGATATTCTTTTTTCACTCTATTCTTGCACAGATTTAACACAAATACTGTAGAAGCCTTTAATATAATCATACAAAAAAYTTAAAGACTCAAATCCATGGCATTATGCAGTCTTAAATAAATTAGTTTATAAGGCTTTTCCAGCTTACCCTAGAGTAATATTTTTTAGCAGCAGCTTCATCTTGTTTTATGCCTAGGCCAAGCTGGAGACATCTAGCAAAGTAGAAAGCAGCGATAGCAACCCCCTTGGCTACATACGCAGGAAGACAATCGGTTATCTTTGCTRCCATATCAATGTTGACATTTTCTGGAATCCTGTTGTAGAATTTACAGCGTTAGGTTAGAAAACAGTATTTCAAACATCAATTTAAGTCAACTATATAAATGGAGATACTGTCAAGTGATATGGAATTTATATGAATATTATATGAATAAAAGTTTACACTTTCCCAAGGAAAACAGTTATCCAAAATAAACTGATAAACCATTTAGCAGGCCGAACAGGATTCTTCAATACTAGATTTTAAATTAACATTATTTAATATCACAATATTTAAGTATCAAATATTTATCTTTTGCAGTCATTTTCACTACATTGTACTAGTTAAAACAGCATTTTTCACACTAATTGTTTCTATTAAAATATTAAAATGTGTGTGTATATACATACACACATATCTGTATATGTAGAATAAAGGCAAAGCTTTTGTTTCGTATATAATACTCAAATTCTTAATAGGATGTAGGCAGATCATAGTAATCTGAAGATCTTGGGCATACTTTAGAGCCTCAGGATATAARATCCACTTATGAAAAGACACTGCAGAATTCTCCAGAAGGAATTACTAAGTTTTCTTCACCTGGCTGTCACTCAACAATGTTTTTTTTTTTTTAAAAAAAAAAATGAATCAAATGCAAAACTCAGTGCTGAAACTCAATAATTCAGTAATCTAAAAACTTGSTTTCTAATGAAAAATTATTGGAATAAAGTTAAGAACATTCCAGCTCAGTTATTTTCTGCATGCATCTGCTGGCTTACTATCAGCTCTTTTTTCCATATGTGGCTAGTACTAAGTTTGAAGAGCTAGAGGGACCAGGTGAACATTATTTTAACTCTCAGGCTGTAATTACTAGTACTGTTTTTGCAATATTAAGTACAGCATTTCTAAGTGGAAATAGAATTTTTCTAACTGTTGACTTAAAACAGAAACCTCAACTCTTYCCCTCCACCACTACCTCCCCAGTCCTTTCTAGGTACCTAACAGTAATTATATGGTTTTGTTGTTTGCTGTGTCAAGTCATTGCAGACATGACAGGAAAAAAGTTTATCATTTCAGTTTATAGCCATTTCTTCCCTATAAATCAATGCTTATGAATGATTGTTCTAGAGCAACCCTCTGCAAGTCAGTGCCTGCTAAATCACTTGAATATGTTGACTCCCACCTAATTCAGTCCCATTAACAAACACTAGCATGCAACAGAAACCACAATGACCCATTGACAAAAGCATTCAAATACAGTAACAGCAACCTATTACTTCTTCTAGCTTGCTTGATACAGCATTTTGCTTTGCTTTACAAAAGGATATGTAACAGGCTACTGATGCAAATAATACCCAGTCAAATCAGGCAGAAGTTCTAGTTTAGCACAGTTAACTTTAAGAACATACCATAGCATTGGGTATGTAGAACTATATGGAGGGAAAAAAAAAAGAAGAAAAAAAAAGCCATTCAGAAAATCAGTTGCAGTAGGTGATCTGGACTCCAAACATTGACCAATAATATACTATAAAATACACATAAAATGCTTAATAGRTAGAAATATAGAAGGCCAAAGGAATTTTAGTAAAAGATACAAYTGGTTGAGCTGCTATCAGCTGTTACTTCAAGGTCAACTGCTATCCCAATAAAATGGAACTGTTTAAGCATGGTGGCAGTAACTTGCRTCAGAAGTTGTCTTAGTGGCTACAGTATGGGATTTCATTGCTATTTTCTGCAGTCAATCACAATTGCAGGTGCTGAATTGCACTGCCTGCTTGTCAGAATAATCTACTGTGCCACACTGCCTGGAGCATGCACATTCCCAGAGATACTAGCTACATGAGGCTGAATAGCTGCCATTCTATTTACCATGCGAGAGGGAGAAAAGCAGCAAGCACATTCTGGGAGAAAACAATCATTTTCAAAAAATGAATGCAGAAAACATTCACTGCTGAACTACTGCTGATTTACCAGAGCTGCTGCTCTGCTATGCACTGGCATATAGAGGGTGGGAGCTTTAGAATCCTAAACTGTACCATGTTTTGTAATTGCTAGGCAGTGGCACCACCATAAACATACCACAGAAATGATGAACACTATTGTGTTTGTTGATTGTAGTAGTCCGACTGTATTTTATTTCCAGCAAATTAATAATCTGATTGACAAATTGAATTTTTAACAGATGCTGGCCAGGTTTGGTGGGTTGTWACAGAAACGTACTGCCTATCAATTACAGAACTGGCACCAACATCGCTTTTTCTCTTCCCATGTCTAGTTCTAGCTACAGAACCTTTTGATAGTTTTTTTTTTWAAAAAAACTARTATCGCAGCTAGTCTGCACAGGTCACTCTTCTGCAATACACAAGCCATCCCAGAGTATGTAGGCATGGAAGCTCCCAACTGCCTGTAGTCAGGATTCCCAGAGTGACTACCTGTGTAGAAGGCCAGTCAGAGCTTGCCTAACTGTGGCTTAAACCAACACTGCTGCGCAAGCAGGTAGTCACTGGAAACCACTCACATACACATGCCTGTTCTGTGGTCCAGGCTTCAAAAATGTGGATAGTAGGCCCCATAGGTAGCAACTGATGCAAAGTGTAGTAAAAAGAGGTAGTTACTACCCTTGCTAAAGGGCAGTAACCCTTTACTACAAAGGGTAGTTACTACCATTGCTAAAGGGCAGTAACTTGTCCTCATGTGCAGCAGCTGCTCCTCAGTCCTTACTGCAGGAAACTAACCAGCAAAGGCCTATGCTTCCTATAAAGGACACAGGAACGTGCTCAAAACAGGGTGAAACAGAGCAGGGGAATGATGGGGTGGAAGTCAGTGGGTAGTCAGAGCTATCCTTTGGGGGTTTAGCATGCGATGGGGAAGGCAATAGCCTGGGTGAGATGGTGGGCTGAGGAAATAGGCAGGAGTAAGGCCTGTGTGCCTAGCTGGGATTCTACTTCAAAACTGTTTTGCTTCACAGGATCAGAAAAGAGAGTTCAACTGTACTGAGATTCTCATAATTATTAATCTTAATTTTGACTGTACTTTGCACACTCACTTTTTAAACATGAAATTATTCATTATCTCAAGTGTCTCTTAAGCTTGAGAGACAAGAGCATGAACTTAATTATTTCTATCCAAGTTGCATAGCTTACGATACAAAGAATTATACATATATATATATATATATATAAATGATTAACTTCACCTTTTGGCTACTGCAACAGCTGTTGAGTAAAATTTTCTATTGTAATAATATTCCACAAGATGGCCTTGAGCATAGATGTTTCCACGTTCTGCTGCTTTCTTCAAACACTCCAAACCAGCCTTAGTGTTTTGATGTACACCTTGTCCATAGAGATACATAACACCCAGTGCGCCTTGTGATTCCAGATTTCCATTGCAACATGCTTCTGAGTGCCAGAAAAAGGCCTAAACAAGAGGCACAGTTATTTTGTATGCATCTCAATTACCATTTTGCATTAACTAAATACACTCTCATTAGAAAGCTATTTTCACTTTTCAACTGAAAGCTGTTTATCTTGCCAACTGTTTCCACAAAAGCTTTTTACATTGACCAGCCTGTAAGAAGTGCTTACATGGAAAGAGATGCAGAAACCCCATAAGGTTTAAGAACTGTGCTGTCAGAACTGTCAGTCAGCCATAACTACTTGATTTCTGAATACCAAGGCCAGCAATACTTGAATCCACTCTAAGCAATACTTGAATCCACTCTATCCTG
>NW_028186468.1:1288329-1335272 GCF_003343005.1 Rhea americana | reverse complement strand
AAAAAAAAAAAAAAAAAAAAAAAAAAAAACCCACAACCCTCTCATTTTGATTAATTTGACACTGTTACCCAAGACTTTTTTCTCAACATCTACTGATTTGGGCATAAGTGAATAGGTGAATGGCAATGTCTAGCAGCACTTAAAGTTTTCAGAATTAAATATACTGCCACTGTCTTTCTGTGAAATCCAAAATTAATTGGGGCTCATGAAACTCAAAAGGTGCAAGTGGGTTTACCTTTTTTACATCTTTTAGAACTGACATAGAATAAAGCATTCCTAGAGTGCTCTGGGCCTTTACACTTGCTTTTGGATTCCCATCGTCAGCAGCAATAAGCCACAATCTAAGAAAACAGAGACAAAGGAAGTTTAAGTAGCACTACATCACAGGATTTTTAACTCATCAGAACAATTACTGACTCTGATTACCTTTCAGCCTCTTCAGTTGACTGCTTAACACCACATCCTTCATAATAAGCTCTACCAAGATTGTATGCAGCTGCAGACTTCAAGTGTCTTGCTTTTGGRGAATCAGAATTGATTATTTTCTTCATGTATTCCACTCCCTTTTCCTAAAATTGAGGAGATTTTAATCATGATATTCAGATTGGGAAACTGACAATATAGAGAATCTGAGAATCCAATAAGTTACATAAGACAGACATTTTCTTCAGCTCTTAAACCTTTCTATACAATGTGTGTGGATATCAAGTGATACTGCAGTGTTTCTAATTTTCCTGAATGCTTTTCACATTTATTTTTTATTTTATATATATTTTTTTATCTAAGTGGAACTATGTGTCTGATAAGTTATCTAACAGACTACATGTACATTTGTTCATTTAATATGACTAAAACTGATCTTTCATTCTCAAATCTTCTGGAATTATTACAATAGCTAAAACCAACAAAATAATTAAATTTTAGTAACTAGCTATACAGATTAAGTTGTAAAAAACATGGCTCTTCCTCCAGTTACGTTAACATCATTGATCAATAGACGTAAGCATCAACAAATACAGGGTTATACATGGCAAGCAGGGACAATACTATAGTGTTAATTCTCTCTTTCCTTCTCAGTGGTCCAGCGAAAGCTTTTATATTCATCCACTGTTACTCATGCAGTTCAGGCTCTATTTGATTTGATCAAGAGCCTCATAGTAAATGGAGCAAAACTGTATTAAGCCAATTGTGCAAGTTAGATAGATCTTATTTTTAATTACTTAAGCAAGATATTGGTGACACAAAGATGAAAAGATATGGGAGGAGATTATTTGAGAACTAGAAGAAGGGTATCTGGCATTGAATGATTGAAAGAAACATATTTTTTAATTGTACTTAAAAGCATCTTTTCTGCTCAATAGCTAGTTATAAATTAAAAACACAAACAATAAAACAGTTAAAATTGAGAATATATTATCTCAGACTGCTGAGCTGGACCAACAGCTCCGAGTTGGTGCCGAGTGATTATTAAGAAATACTATTCAATGGCTGGAACGTTTATAATACCAGTSCCCAATTCTTGTCTTTCATTCTAATTTGTTAGACAGAAAAAAGCCCTCCCACTATGAATAACACCAAATGATACATTTAAGCTCTGATGCTGCTTGTTTCAACCCTCCTCCCTCAAAGAACTCCACCGAAGTCATCAGGCCCCCTGGATGATGCTATGGTTCATCTGCAGAAATCCAGTAGCAGAACTGGRGGTTCCTTTTGTTATTGAAATGGCACTGAGTACACGATTTACCAGATGAATTAGTTAAACTGACCTTTTCGTGTTTTCTGGGAYGGCAATATCAACGACAAGACCAGAGAGGGGAGCTTATGAAGAGAACGTCTCTTGACAAACCTTTACACTGACTTAACAACTGGAGAATTACATGAATGGTAGACAGCTAACATTGTCACTGTTGTAAGATTAAGAGAAATTGAAGCAAGTATCACTGGAACAAAATTCACAACAATTACATTTATTTTATTGCTCTACTTAAYATAGTGGGGATTTTCCTTTTTCAAAGGCAAGTATAATTCTTCAGTTGTCCAATTTAAAAATATTGCTGCCAGCCACTGGCAGAAGCAAATCATCTTTACATCTGTGTTTAGAACCTGGAAAAATATCTTCAAAACACAACATTGTATAACAGCTGCTTTATACTTTGAAATATGATCAGTTTGATTTATATTTTTAATAAGAAATGTAAATAAATGAAATTATAAAAAGTGATACATTAATAGATATTTTTAAACAAGCTACATAGCTTCCATGCAGTTAAAGTACAATCATACCCTCAGAAGTTATGCTTTAAAAAGCAAACTATTGTAAGTATTTCGCAAATATATTAAATTTATTTTGTTAAGGCTAGTTTTGAGGACTTTTTCAACCTAGAACACTCCCTCTTTAATGCTGCTTTGTACAAATAGAAGAAATATCTATACATTATGAAATGAATCATAAATTGATAATAAACTGTTTATTTTAGACTAAATAATACAGTTAAAAATAAGAAATCTTAGAAGTTATCAAATACTAAAAAAAAAAAAAAAAAGTAAAATATGTACAGCTAGATTACTCACTGGGTCTTCTTTAGTGCCTAGTCCATCATAATGCATTACACCAAGCTGATACATAGCTTGAAAATCYGTATCCTTGATTTTTTCAAATTGTATTAACGCTTCTGCATACCACCCCTGAAAGAGACGAGATAAACAACRAAGTACGTAGAAAGAGAAGAGTACATCCTGCAGCTAAATGCTCCAGTATAGACCCTCTGACAGTGTTTCTGACTGGAACATTTTTCTCAGGAACAAAGAACAGAAGACTGCAACCACAGAAGTAGCAGGAAAGAGAAAGTGTTTGTCCTTACCCTGATATACRACAAATCAGCAACAACAAAAAGGTTTAATAGGATGGAAGCACTTAGGGCTTACAAATAAGGTTTGTTTCATTATTTCCATATAAAATCCCTAAATACAAATAGCAGTATATAAACATCATCCTTGAAGCCAACAGATAGGTCCTGACAACCTTCTTTCCCTCCTCCAAACTGCTACCTTTGTTTTGTAAGGAGCTATTAGTCYAATTCAAATGCCCTGTCCCCTATGGCATACCTTAATTTAGGTGAGCTACTCTTCCACCTTGAGCTGTAAGAGGCTACTTTTTGTCTCAACTAAGGATTGTTTTCATGGACAAAGATTAAACTCAGGTGTTTGAAAAGCTTATGGACCCAGCAGCTGGCCCCTCGCTTCTTACAAAGGTACCACCTGCAGCAGCAAAGGTATCAAAGCTCATTAGAACCAGGTGTTCAGAATAAACCTGTGCCACTTTCAACAGACCTAAATTTGATGATCTGTAAACTGCAATGATTCAGAAGCTGCTTTACGTGAAATTCAGCCTGTTTCTTCAAGGAGAGAGGGAGGGTGCATGGTCAGAAGAGCTGCTTCTGCTCTCTTTTTAGTGCATCTCATTTGAGTCAACATGCAAAGATTTGCCTTTGCTATCTTACAGCCTTATTTTTTGTCATCAATATTTGTTTGTTTCTTTCTACATACATATGGGTGATAAGGAGTATACAGTGACAAAGTACACCAACAGATATCAAAATCTATACTAGAGCTTCTTCCAGATCTTTCCCTTCGTCCTCTCTTGCCATTTATCCCTTCTGTAATGACCCCACATGTTCTGCCCTCATGATAAAACTAAAATACCCTAGTTTAAGTACTTTTTTAATTTGGTAGACTTGATYTAATGAAGAAACTCTTGGCTTCTGCAAATGGGGTCTATACACTCTCCTCAGACTTTTTCTTCTGCCCGTATAACTTTTAAATCTGTTGATTAGTTTCAAACAATTCTGGAAGGAACATGAGTATCTCAAAGATAATTTGTTTCCTCTAATTTTGTGAAAATCCCTGAACACAGGTGATGATCTAAATTAATGCCCCTCTTAAGAGGAAAGCAATTAAAGTACTTTACAGAAATTTTGCTTGGCCAGTTAGTATCTGCTTTGCTTTACGCTTCCTCCTCACAGCGTGTGTATGTCCTACCATGATGTCGAAGCAATCTTTGGGGAAGCTGCATGTAAAGCGGTGAGGAGGAAGGAGACAAGGTGGACAGAGACACAAAGTCACTATGTTCCAGCAAGT
Source organism: Rhea americana (assembly GCF_003343005.1). Lineage (NCBI taxonomy): Eukaryota > Metazoa > Chordata > Aves > Rheiformes > Rheidae > Rhea > Rhea americana. The sequence goes on along the minus strand of NW_028186468.1, from coordinate 1,331,135 downwards.
TTCATGAAAAACCAGTAGCTGGGCAAAGAACAAAGCCCGGAAGCGGTGCCCCAGCTCAGGGAGCATTGCCGCACCACAGAAAGCACAGCCTGTTCTTTTGCTTGGCAGTAAGCCGAGCAAAAACCAGCTCACCCTGAAGTCAGCTGCAGGACAGGCTGTCACGTACTTATCTGATGCTCTGGAGACCTGGGAGCGGAACTTGGGGAAAAGCGTTGGAAAAAAATTATTTAGAGGGAAGACATGGTGATTTTCATGRGAAAAACATGTTTAGGCATCTCTTACTGTTTTCTAAAGGAGTCTCTTTTTTTCACTGAACTTGTACTGAAAATTGTCAGCTTTAGAATATTAAAAAAAAATAGTAAACTACAACCTCTTCATAGTACAGCTGTCCTTTTAGAAAATATGCCATAGGATCTCCATCTTCGATTCTCTTCGCCAACAGCTCCTCTGCTTTGGCGAGCAAAGCAGCATAGCTGCAGCCCTCTGGTTAAGAGCAAACAGAGCCTCACTTTTCCCTGAGGAGGACAGCCGGAACACCCGCAGCGCCCACTCCGAAGGGGAGGCGGCACCTGCAGGGCGCCCCCCTACCTGCCCCGGGCAGCCGCTCGCTCTGCAGGTTCATGCCGGGCCCCGCCGCCGCCGCCGGGCCCCGGCACCCACCATGGGCGCCGCCGCCGCTGCTGCTCGTTGCCCGGGAACGATTATCCCGCCCCGCCGAGGGCGGCGGGGGGCGGCGCGGAGCTCCGCAGCGGCCCCTGCTGGCGCCAGGCTCGAGGCGGGTGGCGGTTGGCGGGTGACGGTTGGGGGATGGCGGTTGGCGGGTGGCGGTTGCTCCGAGCCCTGCGGCRGCGAACGTGCCGGCGGCGCGCGGCCCCTCGGAATCTCCTCAGCGCCCCAGGGCGGCCGCGAGGCGCCCCAGCYGCCCCGCTGGTACCTGCGAAGCGCCGCGTTGATCTGTGGCCATCCTTCAGCGAAGATAACGTTGATGGAAGTGAGTGTCGTGACGGGAGAGGGCGCGATTTCTGCCCTGGTTTCCAGCAGTAGCAGTCACCAGCGTGATTGCATGAGCTGCCACRCCATAGCCAGGGTTTAGAGTGCTGAGGCCTTTGGAAAGGCAGGAAAAAAGGAAGACAGGGAAAGTAATTTTGATATTTTTGGAGGTTTTTTTTTTGTCCCAGTTTCCTGTGGGAACCAGACTGATGTCACTCAGGCTAGGTGTCTGGGAAAATAACATTGGTAGCTGTTGGCCCATTGCAAACAATGGCCGGATAGGAGAGATGGGGGTTAGGATAGGCACCAGTTCTTCCTTAGCAACTACTGGTCCTCTTGCAAATTAAGCATAAAAGCCATAAATACTCACTGAAGGAGGTCATATGCAAAATAATGGAAGCTCTGAACACAATTCGGTTAGAAGGGCAATAGGCCATGACATGCAAATCCAGCAAGTTGGGCTGTGTTACTTACTTCCAGTGGTCAGAAACTATTTGTTTTAATGTGTTTTGTTTTCCCCATATTCATATTACAAAACTTGTAAGGATAATTGAGGAGAAAGTACTAACTGAAGCTGGTTTCTCCTGAAACATAAAGGATTTGTTCCACGACTGTTGATAGCTTCTGGTCAGCTCCTTTATAAAAAAGGATATCAAAAAGTGGCAAGGGTGCTTTAAAAATAATCTTCTTTAGCTGCATTCCCATTTTTCCCCCCAAATGATTATGATCCTTCCATTTTTGGCAATGAAACCTGTCTCTATAGCAACAGAGGCAGCAGTCAAAATAGAGGAGGAATGCCTGCAGATTTATATGGATAAACCTGTGGGCTGCACATGTTGTCTTTCAACAGTCCCAATTGACTTCAAATGCCAAAAAACTCCTAAAACTCATTCTGATTCATTTCTTTAAAATAGTACAGCCTAGGAAAGCTACAGGGAAATAAACTTTTTTTAAGAGTATCTATATATTGTTTAATTTAACAAGTGAAGTGAAGACCATTCTGTGAAAGCAATGATACCTTCAGGAAAGGCAATACTAGGCTGCATTGCTGCTTTTGATGCTGAGATATTCAACAGCACAACTTGTTTTATGCTGTTGCTTATGTACATTTATTAGACCTAGTTTTTCAATTTCATGTTCTTGATAGTGATGCAGATACATGGTTTGAGATACGAARTGAACAGGAATTTTTAACAAGTAATGTTCCAGAACAGCTGTAATCTGGTAGCCTTGCCCTTGGGTAGCAGTTGGGTTAAGCAGTACAAGATAGTTTGAAACTGCTGCATCTGTGTTTATAATCAGTATGGGTATTGAGGCAGAAGAGCTTAGCAGGTGCTGCTGGGGTGAGCAAAATATGGCAGGAAGTTCAAGAACTAATTAGTAACAAGAATGAGAGGATGAGAGTTTGTGTAGGTGGCTAGGCTGGAAAGATGGGATTGCTTGTGTGAGGTTCAGCTTGAAACCCTTGAACTACTGAGGTAATGAAGGGGAGGGAGGGTCTTAAAAAAAAAAAAAGCACTGGGGCCATCCCAAACTATTCAGTCTTAAGCTACATCTGGGTATATGTATTTTCAGAAGAGTCTTTATAGATGCTTAAACAATAGCTTAGAATTTCTGGCATCTGTGCAAAGTCCCAACAATGCATAATTAGAAGTGTAGGGATTTTATTTGTTTATTAACTAATTTGTTTGGCTAGCTGTTCAGGGAAAAGAAACAATTTGGTAATTACAGAGGTGTATTTCTTTTGGTATGAAAAGAGATATGAAACCCTTCTCTTACTGAAATAGTTCCACTAACTGATACATTGCATATTTACCTGGAATTCAGCACYTTTAAAAAATGATACTGTATATATTCCACCACTTAAACAATTTACATTTACTTTCCTAAAGGAGAAGCACCAGGTAATTATCACAATGTTAGTGCATTTATTTCAGAAGTACATACACCCAAAGGAACAGTATTAAGCTTCTTTCTCCTGAATATATTTATCAAAACTATGCAATTTTCTTTATAAAAAAMCAAATTACTTTCAATTTCCATTTTTTATGAGTAACTTCCGTAACAGACAAGTAGGCATGTGTCTCAGGGGAAAATACTATATTGCTAAGGAAACAGAATTGTATACCTTGGAGACCAGGTTGAAATGCTCTTCATTTCTTTCCAGGCATTTAACTGTGAAGCGTGATTAGTTGTAACTGAATCCYCTGCCAAACTGGATTTTATAGCATGGAAAGGACAGGCAGTTAGTTTTAAACATGATCTGAACAAAGATAGTGCCCATGCAAAATGAAGCTACTTAGCTGTTTTTGAAAAACTCARAGCAGTCAGTGGTGGGGAATGTGGTTTCTGTGTGGGCATTAACCCCTTCTTCTACTGCCTTCCCCAACAAGAATCGACCCTGAATATTAAAACTCTGCTGAGAGAAAGTAGTTTTCACCATAAAAGGTCAATATCTCCATGCCTGAAATAATTTTCAAGCAGCTCTTTTTGATGACACCTGGTTTTGAGTACACCTGTTCCCGTTCCCACCCTTCAACACAAACAGCTCTATACGTAGAACTTCTGTACGTGACTGTGGCACATGTGAAATGTCTGATCTTCTCCAAGGTGCTCAAGAAAGTGAAAATGAAAATTCTGTTTCTGTTAGTGTATTTTGAACAGAGGTGTAACAGAGGGCTATACTGACCTCTGTGATCACTGCTTCCAGTCTCACTCAGACTGGTGATAAACTTCCTATAAGCCATACCCAGAAGCCATACCCAGATTAGTGAAACCCTTGCATTTCACTAATGACCCAGTTTCCTATGCCTCTTCAGTCTCCTTGGTCCTAGTGGTTGATCTTCTGCTTTAAGATAACAGGGATTTCTTTATGCTGACTTCAGCTTGGGGGGGGGGGAGGAATTCAAGGTGAATCCCCTGTTCTTTTCATAGATCCATGTCTGTTTTAACATGGTATTTCCAAACCAGTATTAAAGTACATTGGCAGAGCCACACTGGAAAGCTGTGCTTGGCAACAACACATTAGGTAAATAAAATGATTAATATAAAGCATAGCTAGCTAGAAAGGCTTGTGTTTCGATTGAAACCATGTGTTTCTTGATGACTATGCCAGGAGGAGTTGCTAAAGACTCCTTCTCCCAGCCTCGCCTTTGCTGCATGCTCCCGGATACGTGCGTGCAACAGCAGATGCTGAGCACTCTATAGCGAAAGATGCCAGCAACAATTCTGGTGGGATTGTTTTTCTTCCTTCCTCTCCTGCGGCTGCAGCAGAGYGCGAGCGGCTGCGGGTGTGCGTGTGCGAGTGTGTGAGGGACGTGTCTAGCCGCCCCGTGCGCCATGGCCGCCCCACCTGCCCTGTGCCCTCCTCCCCTGCAGTCTGAGCACGGCAGAGCCGGGGCAGGCCGTGCGGCGCTGGGAGCGTGCCCAGGGAGGCCAATCCGCGCCGGCCAGGCTGCTTTCCTCCCATGTGCTCTTGTTTGTGTACGTGCAGCAGCCGGCTCCCAGCAGTGGGCGGTGATTTTAGCCAAAGGTTCCCCTTACTTTTAGAGCTTGCAGGATCCGATTTAGTGCAGAGTACTGCAGATAGAGCCGTGGGGCGTGCAGGGCTTCTTGCAGGGCCTCTCTGCGTTGGCTACCCCAGTGCTGCGGAGCAAGTTGTGCTCAGCGAAAGACAGACAATGTTGATGCTGGATTGCAATTCAGAGGTGAGCTCTGGGGAAGTTTGGTTAGTTGTGTCTTATTGAGAGCTCAGCTATGGAACTGTACAAATAATGGTTTGTCTGGAGCTGCTGCTAGTCGAATTGGGGCATTGCTGATGGCAATCAGTATTTCTGGTGAAGAGATTGCACAAAAGTTGTGCTTGGATTGCTCTTTTTCACAATGGCATTCTCAAGGAACTTAAAGGTTTGATGATTTGGGAGGGTAGTTTTTTATATTATCATGCAGTGTTCAAGTTTCAGACTTGCAGGATCATTGTGCTTTTTTATTGTTTCAGTCTAGCAGTTTCAGCGATCTGTTTGAGGCAGGAACTGGTGTGAAYGCACCTGCAGATGCCTTTGGTCAGTCTCCAGCTCACTTGGCTGCTTGTGGTGGTGAAGCTTTTTTCCTACTTTGGCAACTACAGACGGGAGCAAATTTGAACCAACAGGTAAAAGCAGAAATTTGTTTCTCCTGTTTGTAATCTGCTATGTCAGTTAGTCCAATGCATATTATTTACACACATTTTTATAGGCAGTTGTATTGCATAAGGTATCTTCTGGGTCTGTTTTTCAAGAGTAACTTTATTCTAACATCAGCCAGAAATCCTTCTTTAAAATACATATCCCCTTCCTTAACCAATAACCCTCTGTACTGCCTTAGCTATTTAGCTATAACACTTGTTATAATTCTACATTATGATTGTTTCTGGCAGATGTCAAAACCAGAACTTCATTCTGCTTTTACCAGTTAGTGTTCCTTTTCCTCTTCAATTTTACCCCTGCTTCCAGTAAACATAATTATTCTTCTCTAGTTGCAAATATTGATTTGCTTGTATCTCTTGAATTTTTGTGGCAAGTTGTCCTTCGCAACAATCCCTGAACAATGATGAAGATGCTGTTAATCAGTATGCAGGGCGTATTCTGTATAAATAATCTTTTAGAAAGTAAAGGTTAAACAGCGAGTATTGCATGGGACAGTATTTCTACTTTGGTCTGCTGGAGTAACATAATATACTAAACATACTTAACAGCAATTACTAAGTACACTTTACTAGCAACATCCCTTTATACATCTCTTCAACTAGTAAAAAAACAGAATAATATGCTATAAACAGTCAYCTTGGAGAAAAAGATAGCTTCATCCTGTTCTCCTTCCTTAATTGTTACATATAAAATAAATCTTGCATTTTATATTTTAGGATCGCCTTGGAGAAGCCCCAATTCATAAAGCAGCAAAAGTTGGGAGTTTGGAATGTCTTGCTCTCCTTGTAGCTGGTGATGCAAAAATCGAGTAAGTTAAGCTATCTTTACTCATTTCARCATCAGTTGTCAGAGGATTCATATCTTTGTTTTACAGGGTTCTTTCTTTTTTATTCAAAGTGCACATGCTCAGATGATAAATACAACATGACTACAGTTCAGAGCAGCAGTCATAAAAGCAGTATCAGAACTGCCATACACATGAAAGCCAGTTATATAGGCCATATGCTGCTGTTTGGTTCCACGTTAAAGACCTCTTTACAGTAGCTGCTAAGAGAATCATACTGATCATAGATGCTCCTTGCTAATTCTCCATTCTGACTAATGCTGTGCTCATCTTGCTCATGCCTGATATACTAAGCCAGTCATCAGCTGGTGACAAGCTTATTTAAAAATAATTATTCCGTATTGCTGTTAGCACCAGTCCTCAGTATTGCTAGATCTCCCTGCTATCCTTGACAGCCCTTCTTGTTGCTGATTCTTTGTACTTATTTTTGTACTTCTGTCCAGACGTGCCACCTTGTTAAAGAATCTTGATCAGTGCTTGTTGATAACATGTATTTCATTTAATGCTTTCTGGTAATTCTGTGTTTCAGTTTGTGCAATAACAATGGACAAACAGCAGCAGATCTTGCACTGGCTTACGGCTTTCTGGAATGTGCCAAGTTCCTCACAACAATTCAGCACACTCAAGCTATGAAACTGAGAGGGCAGTCTGGCTACACACTGAGTGACAAACATCACTGCAAATTGCTGAGAGAGAATCCAGCTGCACAGAAGCAAGAACATGAAATTAGTGGATCCTCAAGCAGGAAGAGGAGAMGATCAGATGGTGTGTAAGACCACTAGTTTACTACAGCTTAGAGTATTTCTAATACAATAGTTTATGCTTTTAGCGTTTAAGAACATAAACTCAGTTATAGTTGCATATAGTTTACATCGCAATAGTTACATAGTAGTCAGCTTTAGATATCTGCCAGCAAGTCCCTTCTTGCATTCATATTTAAGGTTGTTGTCCAGTAAGAATAGCGTATTGTATGGGAAATGCCACTGAAAGGGCTTTTCTCACTGTAAAAAAAGAAATCCTAAGTATTCTGAGTGATGTACTGATGAAGTATGATACAAAGAAAGGATCTGAGCACAACTGTATCCTAATGGTTTGATGGCACTAGCTACAGACTTATTCTTGTTTGTTTATATGGCAGATGTTATTGCATAGCTGACAAAAGAAACAGCTTGTAATCCCAAAAGAAAATTAAGAAGAACTTTAAGTCTGAAGAAACATGACTGGACTATGAACTGAGCAGCCTGATACATGCTGTTACATTATCTACTTCTGAGAAGGAGGAAAGCTTTATTTTTACTTCTTAAAGAAGACTATTTTTTTCTCTCTAGAATAGTTGTATTCAAACAGCTATAAATAAATGAGCCTATAACAACTTAAAGTCTCRTATTTTTTCTGTGTAAATTTGAAAACAAAGTTGATAAAATTAAGTACATACAATGATTTTTATGCCACTCCTCTCATCCAAAATGCTGTTATTCACAGTAAAAGCAGTAAACATTGCCTTTAAACATGTATTGCACATATACTGCTAGCTGTATGGAATCTGAATGATAGAATACAGTTCATCTTTCTGGCAAGAAAATTCCTTAAAAAAAAAAAAAAAACTTGGGCTTTGACTTTTTAAAGCTTTTTAGCATAAAAACTTCAAGTTTATATAACATTTTTATCTTAGCCTTAAGACAAGACTATTAGTTACTTAATAAATGTATTTGTACAGAAATACATTTCACAGCTGTTCCATTATTTTTAAAGGTTTCATTTTTTAAATTTCTTAGTTACTTAAGTAACATTTCTATTTCAAGTGGTTTGATTTGATTGACTTAAAGCTTTTTCCAAATCTTCTGTATACAACATAAATAACAAGACAGTTTTATCTAGATTAGCTAGTATTCTGGTTCAGCATGTTCCAGCATACGATTAAAATTTAAATAGTTTTTGGCCGTTGTGGTAGGCACAGGTTATAATAAGCATCCTTGTTCCAAAACTCTGGGCCCTTCCATCCACACCAACCCTGTGCAAGAAAAAGTGAGATAGAATTAACAGTCTACTATGAATTTATTTTTTCGTATCTACTACTATTGGTTCTATTTTATCTTACTAATTTTAATCTTAGTCGTATGAATTATTTTCAGATATCTGCAGAATACTGTGATACACATAATTTTCAGAAAGTTCTGTACATGCTAGGAAACACATTAACAGAAAACACTTTACAGAACCTCAAGGCATCTAAAGTTCTGACAAGTTATTCATGACGTTACTTTTATCAAATATTTTTTAAGTCACTGATTTTTCTTACATGTTTATTGATCAATATAAGCAATGACTTTCAGATTTAATACTTTTTACTGTAAATTATTCCATAATAACAACAGAGGCCTACATTTAAAAACCAGCATGCACAGTGGCACTAAAATACCTAACATCAAGATGCACTGACATATAGAAAGTAGACTCCCATACAATACTTCACAGAAATCGAGTGTCTTAGAATAGGATCTTAAGACAGCTTGCCGATTAAAGAAGGAAATGGTCAATCCTGACTACTAGGGCCAGGAAAAGCAAATGAGAGTGTTCCTTTAGCTCACTTCATGGTTTTAAACTTCTGACACTAGGTCTACTGTTAGGTAATCTGCTGGGTCACTCCTTTTAGTAGCATTAGATATGAAAATAATATTAACTCATCAGTTCTTCAGAATTTTCCCAGATTTTCAAAACACTTCAATACCTGCTCTTTAGACTTAGTTCAAACACTGATTTGAAAATGCCTAGTATTGGAATACCTTTTGCTTTTTTAATCTAAACAGTTACGGTTTACATTCAAAATATCAAACATATTTATTGTATATATTACTGAGTACCAGGAGAAAGTAAAAAGCATTTCTTTGTACTGTAACAAATTTTTATAGCTGTCGACCCAATGTATCTTCTCCAAAAACACTAAGTTTCAGAAACTTAACAATAGGCAACATAACATGCATCCTAATTGGAGTCAAGGTTTTTTTTCCTGCTCCTCTACAAGGAATGGAGAGGTTAAAGAAAGGCCAACTCCTCCATAAGCTGATTCCATTCCTATTTGGCTGTATTTATTTAATGTCAAAATGTGTGTGTGTATATACATATTTTTTTATATCTATGTCTATCTATATACGCGTATGCATGAAGGCTCACCTTTTCCAAAATAACATGCAGATCTTCTCCTCCAGTGTAATGTGGGTCTAGAATCAAATATTTTGTGTGTCCTGTAATCTCATTCCAAGCTACTCCTAATATTGTGTGAGCCAAAACACCTCCACCTAAATAGGAGGAAAATAAATTGCTCAGAATTTTCACTGAGACTGGCTAAATATGCAAGTAAAAGTACATCAATACTTTCTATTAACAGATTGCCCTGGCTTGGTTATTAAAATGATTCTGAGACTGTACTATGTAAGACTCTTCATACTGTTAAGCAATATATCTTACTAAAACTACAAAATTTTACTTATTTTTGCTCTACTTACTACAACTAGAGAATTTACTTTCCAAATTTCTTCCATATCAGCATGGCAAGTTAAATCCTCAGCACTTCCACCACATGAAGTCAAGGATATTTCAAACATCTGTTTAGCTCACTTTTTCTTTAYAGAAACTTAAATGTAGAAAAGGAATGAGTCTGGTAAGCTTCCTGGATGTAGAACTAAAATTAGAACAGAAATCAGAATTCCTGGATARGAGAATCTACTGTTTTCCACTAAATTCCATCAATGAATATTAGGAGCAAAGAAGTAATTTCTGGCTCCACTTCCTGCAGACAGGGAAAGGAGATATTTTGATGTGCAGGCCACAGCTCCGCTCTTCCATGTTATTTTTTAAAAACAACTGATGGCATCAGGAGTTACTTCTGGGTATAGAGTGAAAACTCCATGCAATAGATAGGAACTGGAAAAATACCATTAAGAACACAAGAAAAAAAAAAGAAAAAATCACAGGAGAGCATTACAGGAAAGAGGAAGTCATAGATTAAAAGATTTTTAATACAGGATCTAGATTCTTGGAGTTCTGAGAGAGAGGCTGCTAATAAAGCCAAGAATATTTCATACTGAATTTGAACTCATATCTCTGTAATTTGAGAGCGCAACACTCTCCAGATTGCCAGACAAGAATTACTGTATTCTGCAAAAAGCAGAGGGGCTTACTGAAAAACACCTGCCCCTCTCCAAAAATAAAATAAAATAAAATAAAAAAATCCAGACATGGACAACACACCTTTCAAGGTAAATGAATTAAGGTGAGTTAGAGATCACATGAACTGAACTTATCCAGGAAACCTGAAATTAAGACTTTTATTGCAGTGTTACCAAGGAAACTTCAAGTTGTTGAAGGAGAAAAAAAAACTGACTGAAAAAAAACCTGACTAAGCACAGGAAATTAGAACTTGCCTTGTTCATTTACTCTTACTGATAATTAGTATAATGTATTTCATGGATGACTGGTGGGGCAGGGACGGAAAGCCAGATAACAAAGGGAAGGGCTTTTTACTTAGAAACCAAATCATGAAGTAAACCAAAACAAGTTGCTAAAGCAGAAGAATGGAAAAAAATCTTCCAATAGCACAGGCACCATATCATTGGTTTGCAACCATTCAAAAAACAAAAAGATTCCTAAACCACACTCTCTTCCGTGCAGYTGAATAGAACTTAGGTCAGTATAGTTTCTTCTGTTTATGGAAATGGCCTGACCTGAATGGCGCTGTCAGTTCCATACTTGCCTAATATCAAGACTACACTAAAATTAAAATATTATAGCTGAAAATGGACGTTTTAAATATTTTTCTTTGTTTTCTAAACCATGCCTCTCCTGGGAATGCTCCCATTAAAATCAGAGTAATTAAAACAGGTATTTCCTGTGTTATTGATATTTTAGATTATTAAAATACGTATTCTGGTGTTAAAAAGACTTTGGACGAGGAACAATACCCACCTCTTCAAAGCCAGATGGACGCTACTATTCTGTGGTGGAAAGCTTTGAGGAATTGTATGAACCTCCAGTCATGTGGAGTTCTGACTTTAAAGGTAATTTTTAAGAATACCATTCAGACTGACTTTTTTTTTTTAAACCAGGTTTAATACTCAGCTTGGGTAAAATACTAAATGAGAAGATATCAGAGTAAATCATACAGTTTTGTAAGCTCCCTCAGGAAGAGCACGATTTTTAACTTGACTAGACTTCTGATTAACTCTTCTACAGTAAACTGAATAAATTCTGATTAAAATAAAATTTATCAAACTCATGAACACGCACTCCCATTCTTCAGTAATCAAACACTTACCAATCATAACTGGGGTTCCTTCGGTATTGAAATGGTTAGCAAGTTCTCTTCCCTGCAAAACTAGTTCAGAACCTTGGCTAAGTGAGAAATACAACATTAGATTTTTCAGCCTTGTGAGGCTAAATTTCCTAATTATCTGTTATACCAATTTAACTACAAAYGTAACTGCTTAGATTATTTTTTCAGCAGATTAAAACTAACAAATAAATGAATACCTCCTGGGGCAATTTGGAGAAAAGTTCTTTATGCAACTTACAGATTCTAGYTGGGCCAGTGAAGGTGCTGTGACCCTAGCTAAAAAGGTGCTTTGGTGGCCACTATCGAGTGTCTCTGCTTGTCTCCCAGAGTGGGGACAGCTGGTAAACCCAGGTAGCTCCTTTCAAGTGGCTGAAAAAGACTAGTCACATCTGTCAGCAAGTGGAAGTCTGAGGTAACAGAACTTAATCAGAAATGTAACAAAACTAAGGTACTGATAATGGTGTTAATGATGTGTCTTAAGATGTGTTTCCACTTCAGTTGCACAAGCAATTGCAGTGCAATACTCGCATCTAAGTTGGCTTTAAAAGAGCTTTCTGATTTATTGTTAGTAGTCTGGTCACAGCAACACTGAACTCAGCTTGGTTTAATTTCCCAGCTTTTCTGTTCAACTGCGGTTACCACTAACAGTCAAGAGAATACGGCTACATGGAAGGGAAAGGCACACACACACCATGCGTGCACATATGCCAGGATTTGAAAATGAAGACACATGTCTGAGGGAGATTCACAGTCTCCTTAGAAGAAGACTGACAAGTACTCTCAAAAGAAGTGAGAGAAGCTGGCAAGGAAATAAATACAGATATTTTTATTAACTTGCTTATATATTTCTTCATATAATGGCTAATCTTCTGAAAACTCTAAGAAAGCCCCGGTGCTTGCTTCAACCATACCAAATCCCTGGACAGATGGATTAAATGCAGATAGAGTATAATATTGGAACTCTGGGAAAGGGTGCATTTACAATACTGGATTCAGCACTGCTATTGCTGGTGCAGCTGTGAAGCACTACTTCCATAATGAGTTAATGAGGTGCTAGCTGGAATTGTGCCCGAGACAAAATCCTATCCACAGACAGCTCAGCGGCCAGTTCAAAAAGATCCATCAGGCTGCATGACATCCCTCCTCTCAGCATGGTAGTGAGGTCAATGTTTTATAATCCTGAAAAACATTTGTGCTCCCTCATGGCTGCACTTTGAGCAATTCCACCTAGTTTACAAAGGAAACTATATTCTTATGCACAGGAATAAAAGCCTTTACACTACCAGGCCTGTCACAGCTGCTATAAATAATAGGTGGATCATCTGCAAATATAAGCTCTGGAACAAAAAGTTCAAAATAGGCTGTTTAAAACTACAAAATATTGAAGAAACAAACTATTTTCCTACCGCTGAGAATCACTATCACCATGGCAACATGTCCTTTTAGAATATCCACAGCAGAATACAGTCTAAGTAAYTACAACTATCTTGTTCAACTAGAATTTTCTTATAGGCTGAACTATTAACATTCTTCTTGATTCCATTATTGTATTTATCAACACAACACTCAGATATTTGTTAGCCTGCTTATAGCTATCTAGATGACAAAGAGCAGCAGTCCAGTAATTTTATTTCAGATAAATACCGAACATTCTTCTCCTCCTCCCCAAAATAATTGTAGGGTTCTTYACTGTGTATGAAAGTGTCAGATTGTCAGAATAAGAGTAAATCCCTTGTTTTATCTGCCATGCAAAATCAGAACAGAGACTACTATTTCCAGGCTGCTCAACAATTTGCCTCAATCCTGAACTCAAGGGCTAGCTCTGTTGATGAAGTGATAGTTTACTGCTAATGCGCATTCAATTCATTATGACTGCTGGAGTATGTGTGCCTGTTACAAAAATTGTTTGTGATGCAAGAGAAATAGGCTGAATTCCACATTTTGCATATCATTAAGCAATTCATAGAAACTGCAAACTTGAGCCTGAAGCCCAGGARAAATTCAGTAATTCGCAAGCAGCTCCCACTTTCCTCATCACACTAAAGCAAGAATGGGGGTTTATGAACAAGGGACCCTTGTTCCTTAAAATGGAACCCTTAAAATGTCATGTACAAGACTCCTGATCCCRTTTATTATCCCTATTATCCCATGTACTGTAATGGTAACTAGCACCCTAAGACATTCAGTCTCTTTAAWAATTACTGAACTATTACACCAATATTTATTCTTACCTGACAAACAATATTTTTGATGTTATTCCAAAAAGTTGGTTCAAAACAAGCTGTACCTCAATAGAGCCGATCCATTGCCGTGACCCAACAAATGCTGCTGGTTTGTCTCCAGCATCAACCAGTGCCTTTGTAACATCAACATGCAGCAGAAAAGAAAGTCAACAACATACAGTAGACAATTCTGCCATTTTTCCTGAGCATACAAAGTTGGCTTAAATATACAGAATATGTTTTGAACATGACTGGTCAAAAGCAGACAAACAGATACTGAATTCAGGCACTGTGCTTCTGTTTTGGAATGTCCCTTGAACAAGGATGATAAGCACTGATGTGCCTATTATTTAAATGCATCATTTACATTGCAAGAGCCACTGCAGAGACGTAAGTGCCTACATTGCTATTCAAGATATCTCAGATCCCTATAAAAAGTACCCTGAAGAAGATGCTACCAAAACTGGCTAACAAAATACCTGGAAGGTATGGGTTTATTTTAAAATCTGCTGCTCTCTGAAGCTTACATGTTACATACTGCATCGCAGAGAAGGGCCTTTTCTGCTCAGTATACACAGCCTACAAAGAGTCCTGAAGGCTAATGCATTCCTCTAGATRTGTAAAATACTGTAAGATGGTTTAGGTGGGGACTAAAAAATGTTTGGGAAATTGCAATTTTTATTTAAGTGGTTACATCCCTGTTAGGTATGATGCAAGTCCTCTTATGGATCAACCAAATTTTGCTAAAATGTTCAATAAGTAAGGATAATATAAAGCACTGTATTTACAAGAATGAAGATAAATGCAGTGTTTTTCCGGGCATACAATATTAGCTACTTGAAGTCTACAGTTTCTCCTCAGGAGCATTAACATAAGTAAACATACTCAGATATTCATTAAAATTCACAAACGAAAATGTGAATTGGAAGTGTTCAAAAAACAAAARTCCCCACTACTCTCATTGGCAAAGTTGCAAAAACCTGCAGTAAATCAATGCATAGTATCTGGGGACTAATCCAGCTGTAACTGAAGACAAGTCAGAGTTAAAACTGATTTTAGTCTGATGGATTGGGTTCTTTGTTCTCTTGTGGCAAAAACAGTGAAAATGTGTCATAATCTGAGTTTCTAATGCACTGTTAATACAAGGAAGTATTTAGAAGACTATTTTAATGAGTTTCATTTCTATAGATAAACAGTYGGAAACACATCTCCTGCAATAAAACTTATCAAAAATCACAATTCAGGAGTACTACAGTTCACTTTAAAAATACCAACACAAATTTGAAGTCTAAATATATATTATTTCTATATTAAAAAATAACGTAATCTATACAAACTTTTCTAAGCAATTAAATATGCATAAAGTATAATTAATTGGCATAAACMTTTGTACCTGTTGAATTTCTTTGTGTGTCGGTATAGATGCATCCATGTAACCTTGGTGCTTGAACCAAGAACAGATAGTCTGCAAAGAACGGTATGCACAGCCCCAACCACTGTCATCAATYCGATCCTGCATATAATGATGGTAACTGTATATTCCATGTACTAAATAAACCTGCACAGAAAAAGATAATACAGCTGAATCTAATCACTCTCACATCCATTTTCAGAGAAGTCATTTATTTATGTCTCTTGCATGGTGACAGCTTTCAATTAAGGATCATGAATTTTTGGAAGAATGGAAGGTTTGTAAATCACGTATGATCACTCTTCCTAAGTATCTGCACATTCACCATTTTAGTTTATTGTCCTGGTTCTSAGAAACTTTTAAAATACATATTAAAAATATGTGAGGTAACCTTGAAAACAGTGTTCATTCTTTTACCAAAAAAATTTAGATAATGAATATTGTACAGATAAGAAAGAAAGAGTGCAGTAAGTGACTTGGTCTTTTAAGCAAAATGGTGCCTCTATGTCAAATGGCATTGTTTTGGTTCTAGTCATTCCAAAGGACATAGGTTTTTCAGGGTTTGTTTTTGTTTGTTTGTTTGTTTTGCAAAAGAATATCTGTTATCTATATTATTTCTTTTAGCAACAAATCTCAAGTAAAATGAAAAAGTGCTTTCTCATAAATGTTTCAACTGAAACTTACTGTACCAGAGTCTGTACCAGGTGGATTCAGATGGACATGTGGATTTCTGAGATATCCGTCCTTATATGGTTCATCTGGAAAATGATAAGCATTTGCTCTCTTGAAATATGGTCTATCACATGGCAGATTGAACAACCCATGTAATTCCTACATGCAAGTTAGAATAAAAAACACAATTCAAATTTTGGATTAAGGGAAACAATTTTTGAACTAATAATAATGTCATAATAATTTTTTAACATATAGCTTTGCAGCTGTAATTGAACAGATTTTAGCATATTAATATTCAGCATATATGTTTACTGGTAGACCTCACCTTTCTAACAAACCTCTTGAAAGCTTACCTCTGATCTAAAAGAGCCCACTTTGTAGCCCTGTTACATTATGCCAATTTCTCTGGCACAGCACTCAGGATTTCATGACAAATTGAAAATATGATAAAATATACCACAACGGAAAAGGATTACATATTYATCTATGTAATAGTATATACACTGAATTTAAATCTTGAATAATATTAAAGACATACGAATAAGCATATACTGAGACAAATTARAGAGACAGAACTGGTGTTCTAAGCAGATTCAACTGTTTTTTTAAATTTCTGAAGCGCCATTTACAACACAACAACATTTCAAGAGATATGTTGTCTTACTTCCGAGTGTAAGGGCAAAARGAATGATAAGATCATCTAGGATAACTTCTGTATCACAGGAAATACATTTCAGACAGATGACCCACCATGGAACTCAATTATATTAGTTACAGGTAACACTTTAATTAGTAGATAAAACTGCATGAACTGGAGATGGAAAGCAGGAAAGACCTATGTGTCACCAATTGTCTGAGGCCCCTGCAAAGGCCAGGAATAGATTAGGTTTGATATACTCAAATGATCCTAGATACCAGTACCAATACTTCACTCTGCAKAAGAAAATGAAAAATCCCCAAGGCCTCTCTCCATTTAACAAGCCAGAAGATTCTTTCCCCACTCTTGGTATGTTAAACTATGTGACTCTAACAATATCTGCCAGACACACCTATCATAAATCCAAAATAATTTTTTGTGCCACATCACAGCCTCTTCTAGCTGTGCTAGTCACTGATGGTTCAGAGGGTAAAAACAGAAACAAAAAAAATAACTAAAATGGGTCAGCTGTGAGCCACGAGTAAAAAAAATCCTAACCTTCTCAGGCAACCAATCTTGAAGATATTAAGTAATAAAGCACAAGTAACATTACACACTACAGTGGAAGTGGAGAATTCCATGAATTCAGTACCAGAAAAGACCAGAAAGGACTACTGCAGATTAAAACCTATCTAAAAAAAAAATCCTATGTAGTTTTAAAGTCTCTATTGTCACCTTATAAAGATCTGATGCACTTTATAAAAATTTTTTCAATAAATCAAGCTTATATTCAGTATACTGTTTCAGTTATATTACTAATAAAAAAAAACCTGCACCTGTTAATATTTATTCTACATCAGSTAAATGAAAAGCTTTACCTTTCTGTAACTTTCCAGTTGATCATCCGAAATACCCGTAGGATATGAGATTGTTACAAGGTGATTTTTTCCTGGTAACATGAAATGAAATTGTTCTGGTACCACAATTGATGTTCCCTTCCTGTATTTCATGATACATCTTTCCATATCAGTTAATTGCCTGTGAACTGCTTTCACCAGGAGACTCCGTACCCTGCAAAGTACGAGGGAGAATATTTATGAAGTACAATAGTGATGCTGTATCTTTTCTCTCATAGCTCTGTTACATAATATTTATATCCACATTTGCAGCCAATCTGATGAATTTGTTGCTTTCATGCAAGCATGTCTGCACACAGAAACTGTGCCCTAGTGAGTCAACCCTCCAAAGGGCAGGTATCCTGGTCTCATAACAGMAACACAAACATTTTGAGCATTTATGGAAATAAAGTTACATATAAGATTTTATATATATATATTTAACATTTCATCCACTTCATTTAGTACTCTTTAGAATCAAATCCCATTAAAAAGATAAAACCAAGAAAAAATATAGAGGAAGACACTATTTTCAATCAAATACTCTGTCACTCTTTTCACACACACATGTATTTACAGGAATTCAAGAATCTTTGGAATACTTTTTCAATGTTCTGAATTCCTTAGTAAGCAAAGGTTAAAAATCTATTAGATATTACATGTAATAAAAGCTTTTAAGTTCTGAAAATTCTAATGAAAATTCAGTAACATCCTAAATAAAGACAGGAAGCTTTACATATAAATAAAATGTGTCCTATTCCCTAGTCAGCACAAAAAAATGCATGCTATTATATTAACACTTCATAAACAAAATTTGTCACAGATAGCAAAAAAAGATTAAGGAAATTATTAGAACTATCTACCGGAGCTTTTAACCAGTATGAAAATATATCAATTTTTATAGTACATATCGTCAAATTCTACGTAAAACACTATAGGCTACTTTATTAAATTGATTAAGAATACAATAGCTTTAGTACTTTCAGGAAAAAACAGAAATGAAAGTAAATTGAAGAGTTGTAAGTCCAGAATCATACATACTTCCCCCAAGTTTCTTCTGGAGAAACAGATACAACAACATCAACCGGTAGCGTCATACTAATATAGTGGTGTTCTTTGTTTTCCCTTTCAATGACTGGAGCCAAAGCAGTTAATGAAGATGTCATCTCTAACATCAGGTCTATATTGACTATCTGCTGCTGCAAAGAATAAAGACACCAAAAGTACACCTCCAACAACACATGCACCAATAATGCAGAAGGAATATGGTGGATATAATCAATTCAGTAACAAAATAATTGCGTTTTAAAAAAGCTAACAGTGTTAAAGATCGAAATTTTTATGTGCTGATCTGCTATAGATGGATCTTTGCATTAATGCTGAATCTTAGTGACTTTAAAGGGATTCACCTAAGTCATGTAATGTCTATTTGTGCAGAGGTTATGGAAAGCAGATCTAGTAATTTTCAAATGATATGTTGCTTGTTATAATTTATTAGTGTGGTGGGACACCTACCGTATCTTGTAACTTTTTATCCTTTTTTTTGCCAAGYTTTCGTCTGATCTCATCATCTTGATCAAATCTAAGTATCAATAGAAAGAGAAATTTCTGTAACATGAAATTAATGTATTACAAATAAAAATATATTTTAAATATACTTACTGTATAAATCGTATTATCTCTTTACAAGCAGAATCATCAGTCAGTTCTGAAGGAACAGTGTTCATACCATTATTAGGCCACACATAAACAGAACTATGGCAAATTCGTAATACAAGAACATCTGAAGACAGTTTGTTCGCAAGATCACTGAAAACATATTTTAACGCCTCTTTTGTTGATGCCTCTAAAACAGAATAAGGACATAATTAGCACAGAAAATTCTCTCACTGTCATGATAGCTGCTAGACATACATTTAAAATAAAAGTGATATATTTTGATACCTGCCTGAACCGAAGTCAACTATTTCTCTTACTCTGTAAAATAAGAAGAGCTAAAAGAATTACAGGAGTGTAACCTACTTTGTAGTTGATTCTCACACTGGTAACTACTAACCAAGCCTTCAATTTCAGACAAACTTATCTGTATAAATGTTTCTGTAGATATCTTTGAATAGATACTACTCTATACATCTGTATTTATTCTTTTGGGTAAATACTGGAAAGATTCAATCTTAGTCATATCTTACTGATTTGTATCATTATCCAAGTATGTAAACCTAAAGCATGTAAAGTTTGTGGAAAAGTAGGACCTACACTTCAGCTGCAGACCTAATTTTGGCCAATATATACCTGCAAGCAAGCCACACACCGGCCAGCCTGAACCTTTACTCCTGGTATTGATTCTTATCTTTCAGAGCTTCATTTGACTTTGTAAYAGCTGCACCCATTACCAACCTGAACCAATACTGGATATGACAGAGAATTTTTGCATGTTACCAYCACCGTTTTTCTCATTAGGGAGATCAACAACCATTACTCAGAACAAAACACGCTACATAAAGAGTATCAAAACATCGAATGGTATTTCTTCACCTTAACAACTTACCATTAGTTGGCTTTTCCATAAGTCTGTAAAAGCTACAGTATTAGGAAAAAAAAAGACAAAATCCAACATACTTATCTAAATCTGTTCCAAAAGGAAGACCTGACTGTCTTCAAATAAGTGGTCTGCCATATTCACATATTGAGATGTTCTCCATTTGTGGAATACTATGCTGCACTGATACAATCTAAATATTACCTGTCACTCTGCCTCACTGTGGTTGAAATTCACTACTCAGTAAACAAAGTCAAGGGCATGGGCGTTCCCTGAGGATGCAACAAAAGATTACTATGCTTTAGGCCAACCTATTCCACACTTCCAAACCAYATCATGTTAAAGATGAAATTTCTTTTCAGGTACTATTAGCAATGAATTCAGAGTTTCTAGCAAAGACATGTTCTTCTAAACACAGAATGATCAAACAGTTGAGCTACAGATGCCCTCCTCTTGCACAAGAGGTCTCTATGATAAGGAGCTCAATGACCACAAATAGCCTYGAATAGATTTTCTGAAGAGAATTCCGCATCACTGTAAGAATGCAGAACTAGAGGAGCCTCTAAATGCCATACGGTCTTGTTACCACATGCAACTGCATGTGGTAACATCTTGTCTGTTTATCTAGAGAGACTGGTCCTCAATCTCAAGACTATATTATTAATGGAATCTTGTTATAATTGAACTTATTCTCAGCAAATTGCCCTCTGTTTGCCTGGAATGTTAGGGTCAATTCTGAGATCAAGTTGAAAAACAATCCCAATACTATGCTCCATTAGTAGTACAAATATGTAAATAAAATGGCCTAAAACGGTAATTTAAACCTCACTTCAAATTAAAATTAAAAAATACAGTGGAAGGGGAAGATTAACAGAAAAATAATACTCTTTGAACTTCATCTTTGGGGTACAGGAAGAAGCACTTAATATCTGGTGAAATGCCAAAAAATAAACACTGTAGCTAATTAATTAATGTCTATATAAATATCATGCTTTTATTAAGAAAGCTATGATAGTCTTACAGACACACACCATCAGTAGTTGCAAGTTGAAATGCCAGATCCAAGCCTCCTCGTATTCTAAAGAGTATGTCCATAGCTTCTGGAATTACCTAAGGAGAAAAGGAGACAAAAAAAMCAGTTGTTTCAATATGCTTTATCTCAACTTAAAATTAAAGCACAGTTCTAGAAATACTTCTTATCTGCACCTGAAAGTCTTAGTTATATACTTTTTAAYATTTGGAAATATTTTGGGTAAACTGTAATTGTTTTTGGTTCAAAATACAGGTTTTGTTTCCTGTTTTAGGAGTCTACTTTCAGTAAACCAGGGACTGCTCCAAGTATTATAAAGTAAAAAGATAATTAAGCATATTTGTAAGAGTACATTCACCTTCACTAGGAGATCACAGTTTTAGGGACAAAAAAAAGAAAAAAGATAGAAGGAACCTCTAGCATTCAGGCTGATGTTTCACATTAAATAGCAGCACTGCTTAAGTTAGCACAAATACCTCCCAGACATTCCTTTCCTCTTGTAACACCCCTGCTCTTGGGATGCTTGCTGGGGACAATTTAACATTAACCTTATCAGGAAACTTACTTAGATGGATTTTTTTTTTTTTTTTTTTTTGAGAAAGGACTTTTTCAGCCAGATCAGCTCCCAAATTCGTTGTGCCACTACAAGAACAGCTGTGTCACTAAATAGAGGAACAAGAGCTGACAGTCCAAAAGGGATGAATATGACTAACAATTCCTCAAATAAAATGATTCATAAATGAGTCTTAGTTGCTCTAAAAAGACTGCAAGAATAGTTACAGTCAGACCTTTTGCAAAGATTTACCACATCACTGTTTGCTAACTAAGTGTGGGAAACATCCAGATGCAATACTAGCCAAATTGATGAAATGAAAGAATCAAAATATAAGACCAATTTTCTTTCACAGAATGGCTGAAGGGACCTCTGCAGATCATCCAGTCCAACCCTCTTGCTCAAAAGCAGGGTCACCTAAAGCACATTGTACAGCACCACCTCCAGGCAGGTTTTCMGTATCTCCAGAGAAGGAGACTCCACAACCTCTCCGGGCAACCTGTTCCAGTGCTCCGTCACCYWCACAGTGAAGAAGTTTTCCTCATATTCAGATTGAACTGACTGTGTTCCAGTCTGCACCCATTGCCTCTTGTTCTGTTGTTGGGCATCACTGAAGAGTCTGGCCCCATCCTCTTGACACTCTCTTAACTTTCGGCAAAGGATTTAAGCATCCATGATTCTGGACTGCCAAAGTTCATTACTGTACTGTACAAAAGGCAGAAGGAAAGTCTCAATGCCTGAAGTTCTGGTTCCTGAAGCTGAATCCAGAACTATGTTAGATAACAGTTACCTATGTTAGAAAGATGTTGGGAGTGTGAGATCTACAAGTACCAGTATGTGGAAAGGGAAACTGTAAAGTCAGCTACATTTGGTGTGCAGGCCCTTTAAGCTAGCTACTGGGAAATACTCAGGGCAGGAGCATGCCACAGTTCTAGCCCTTTTCTCAAGTGTTTTAGCACACTCAGGACTCCGAGCCCTAAACCCTCTTCAGAGGGTGCACTGGAGCTACCATCATGATTTTTAATGCAGTAGCCAGCTTTTTATACAGTATTCATTCAAGATACGTATTGTTCACATAAAATTCCTTTTCTTAATCAAATCCACGAAGAATGCTTCAAAACCCAGGTGCTATAAATGGCAACATTAAGATTTTATGCAGTGATGTTTTATGTAAATCACACACGAAGGCTTGGGATAAGGATCAAAACCATTTTTTAGTTCAGTTTACATTAAGCCCCCTAATCTCTATTGTGGTTCATTTCTGCTTCAACCACCTAATGCTTTTTTTCAACATTGCCCAAGGTTATCCATACAAAAGCTCATTTTATTGCTATCTGTTGTARAACAAGACCTCTAAATATATTAAAGTATTTGGGCAGCAGATTCAAGCACAAGTATTTATCCATTATCAGGTGCCCAACAACATTTGATGGTATGTGAGAAAACGAAGTGTTACCCTGAGGGGTTCAGGCCTGGTCACCAAGAGTTTGGTGGAGTCTCTGAGCTGAAACAGATCCTCCACRGGAACCTGCCTGCGTTGAGCTGCAAAATGCCTCTATCTGTATGACTGCAATGTAAGAATGAGGTTCAGGAATGAGTTCTGAAAAGGGAGTAACAGAGAACTTGGCATGCAAAGACAATTTGCTTTTCTGATAGGGGCCTGTCAGAAACGATGTTTTCAGACAAGCCCTCCTCGGTCGCAGCGGCTGCAACCACGCGGGACGAAATGCGTTTAAAACCGCGAGGGGCTCCCGCTCATGGCAAAASCCGTGCGGGCTTGCGGCACCGCGCACGGTGACGAGCGCCGCGACGGCGGGCCGGCGGCTGTGAAGGGAGGACGGAGGCGCCACCGCGCTGCCCACAGGGCCGAGCCCCGCGGGGAGGGCCGGCACCTCGAGCCGCTCCGGGAGCGCGGCCCAGGGCACCCACTACCGCGGCGCGCCTCAGCGGCCCGGCTCGGCTCGGCCCGGCCCGGCCCTGCCCGAGGGGCGCCCCCCGCCCACGCCGCCCGCGGAGCCCGGGGGGAGGGGCGGGCTCACCACGTCCGTTAGCGCCGCGCCGCGCGGCAGCCCCGCCGCGTACCCCTCGCGCATGCGCGCGCCCCCCTGTGCAGCGATATCGCCTATTCCGCTCCCCCCCTCCCCCGCCCAAGGCAGGCACTAACGGTCACGTGACTGGCACCCCGCACAGCGCGTGCGTAAGCGGAGAGGAAGAAGGCAGGTCACTCTCTCCCTCTCCCCCCCCCCCCCCCCCCCCCGCGCTGTGTGCTGTTGCGCAGCCGCAGTTGCTTTGGGCCGTACCACTGTAGAGAGTCGAGGAGGGGTGCCTGCTGTGTTGGGCTCTCCCGGCCGCCGGGCAACGGCCGCTGGGCAACGGCCGCTGGGCAACGGTCGCCGGCGGGCGATGGCGCTTCCTTGGGCCAGCCCGCTCGCGGCGGCGGGACGCTCCTGCGAGTCGGGCTCCGGCAAGTGGGGATGCCTGCTTGGTCACCGTCTTTTCATACGCCGTGCSAGCGCCGTGGTGTAGGAAGTACTTACTACCTGCATCATACAGTATCTTCCTCACTCACTGTTTTGTATTATACATATTTTTCTCTCTAAATAGATAATGCTCTTGCTGTCGTTTTAAAGGGTGAGGATTCAGCTTGGTTTCTGCTCTCACATCTGTGCCCCTTCTGTAAACAACCCAAACTTCATCTTGAAAGTAGTTGCTTTTACTGCTGTGCAGATTTTATTGGAGAGTTCTTCTAGTATCTTACCACTCCTGTGATCTGGAGCCCTTCTGATTTCCAACCTCAGTTGGCTAGTGGCCTGTTGCACCTGTTTATTTTGTGCCAGTGTTGCCTGGCAGCATAATTAAYGCTTTTTCCTCCCAGATGTTGGCTCTTCTGATGGTTTTGTAACAGCAGGTATGCCGCACCAGGCTTGGCTTTGCTAAACTACACAGGGTCCGTTTTGAATTGCTTTTTCTTTTGTTCAGGCAACCAGAATTTTGTGTAGTTCTCAAGCTTGTATTTTGTCGTTTCATGGTAGCAATGTATTAATACTTTCTCATCTTTCCCAGAAATTCCTTGGAAGACTCTCTRGAATCATGTTTGCCTGTTTATTGCTACACGATATTGCTAATGCACAGTGAAACTAGTGTGCCTCATTTCTTCTCCTTCTTTAGTCTAGCATTATGTAACCGATGAAGATATGGTGTATTTTATATTGTTTTTAGGTGAATCTCCAATGTTGGGAAAAAAATTGCTTCAGACAAATTTTTAAACTTTTGCATGCTATCCATCCTGTCAGGTCCTGTTTGCTGAGCATAAGAAGAAAATTTCTGCCCCTTCCATAGTACGCTATGTTCTAGCRTCAGTATTTCATGCGTTTCCAGTGCTGCTACTTTTCTGTTCTGGCACCCCACATGCCAGATACAGCTAGTGTCTGATATTCATCTCTCTGCCTTAGTTTCTCTTCCCATCTTCCATGTTGCCTTTGTCCTCATAACTAATACCATGTCGGACTTTACCTACACTATCTTTAATCTGTATTCCACTATAATGGCTTAACTTCCTTGTTCTCTTGTCAGCTGTATGGACACAAAAATTCAACTATTTGTGTTATAACATTGACTTTTTTATTTTTTAGCTATTTCTATACTTTATGATTTTCAAGAAGTAGCTTTCCCAGCTAGATAAACCATTTCTTCTACTTAAATTTCCATTCCTAGTGAATTTACCACGTATTCTCTTCGTCCAGCAGTTCTTTTTCCGGCTGATTCTAATTCCCATTTCTATTAGTTTCTATTAGTTTTAGTTCTGTGAGTCAGATCCCTAGTAATTTTAGTGCTAGGCCTGCTCTGTGTTCAAGTCGCCAAGTTCCATAATCTTGTTGACCATGCATTTCCTTTAATYCTATCAGGCCCGGATGAGAGTTATGATGAGGAAAACCTGAAATTTACTATAATTTTTTTTGCATTAAAATAAACAAGAAATTGGAAGCATTTACCATGAACAGATTTTGGATTGCAGTTAAAAGGCTTCCAAATTTAACTTTTATAGTTTACCCCAGACTTGTCCATATACTGTACTTCTAAGCCAAAAATTAGAAAGTGAGTGAAGCCATTGCTAGAGATCACCCCACAAGATGGAGTCTGCTTGGCATATTTTATTAATAGCTATTAATGCCACCAAAAACTCTGATCTTAATACTCTGAAGGTATCTGTTTTAATGTTTTGACCAAAGCTATGTAACTTCAGTAAGAGTTGCACCAATTGTATTACAAACAAATTAGATTTTCTCTGTCTGATGCTTTGAATTTCCTTAACAAATTAAATATTATGATGCTGTCTAAATTCCACATGGTGTATTTGTTCTGTGAGTACCAAAGCTGCCAATCACTTTTCTCAGATTAAATTTATTGGTAGTATTTTTAATCAAAAACTTCATGTGTTTTACTTTAAATAGTTAATTTTTTTTTGTTTGCAGGTGTTGACTCTTCATAGACTTTTGCAGAAGAACAAGTAAACAAGGAGGCTTCTACCTTCTTCAGTGCAGTGTACTGTCACATAGATCCAACCATGCCTGCAGATGGAAAAAGTGATATGGAGAGGATTGGCCTCTTCAGTGAAATGGGTTATATTACCATTGGAGACAGATATGTATCACACTATATGCGTAAGTACATTTAATTTTAATCACTATTTAGCAACAGGAATACCTCTGGTATCTTGCTTGCAGAAAGACTTCATTTTCTTTGAGAGGCAACTACCTTTTCAAACATGTTCTTTGCAAAGGTTGGTATTATTGAGAGAAATGCTTGATATGTTGGAATAATATATTGAAGAAAGGAAAAATCCACCACCACAAAACTGAAAAATATATGTGCATAATAGATTCATAACAATTTTTAGGATAGGTATTTATTTTTAAGACTAATTATCTGCAAATTATGAGGATCTGTGCTGTTCTGATAAACTATTTTTTGTATGTGCTCTTTCAGCAGGCTTTCTATTATAAAATTATATTGTTATTAGTTTTAATTTTGTGTTGCAATTTTTGTGTATTGGGGTCGGACTTATGTGTGAGTTCCCCTCCCCCCACTCCTTTTTTGAGCAGATTCTTCTTTTCTTATTCTTGTTGTTCAATAGAATTATTCATTGAGAAAGGTATTTTTTGTAAATAGTAAGGTGTCAGAGTTTGATCCTCAGTAGTCCCTTTGAAGTGGTACCACAAAATAATTCTGACTTCTCAGTACAGATGTTTCTGCTGTGATATTCTATCAGTGATGAACATGTCCACCAGAACYGGTCTGCCAGCCCCTCACTTCTAATACACTGAGCTGCTGCAAATACAAAACACCTCACTGAAGGCACTTAACTAGACTGTCTGGTCTCACTCTGTAACTGGTGGGGAAGAGATGCTTCTCTGAAGTATTACTAGTAGTGCACAAATAGGCATCTGCTTCAGCTCTGAGCCACCAGCCTAATGTCACCAATCTCCATTTCTTGTAAAGCAAGTTTAGGGATTAAAGCTAAAGCTGAGTACTGTGAATACCTTCCCATAGCATTCTCTTTCAAACTGTCTAGTTTGACAAACACTGTCTAGTACATTACCAGCTCTTTGAAACACTCAGATCCAGACCTTAGTTTTTTAATGTACGTTAAGAGAAGTAATGGCATCAAATGATTATTTACAGTGCTTACTTTTTTAAAGGCCCTTTTAATGAAGCTGCAAGCAAGAACAGACAGATGTTACCTGGGGGGACCAAAACATTGTCAGCTCTTCAGGCAGGATATTTTGAGCCTCAGTTTGTGAGGATTTTCGATGGTGAAGCCTACTCAAATCCTGTTCAGCTAAGGAGGCGCTATAGATTGGCAGAATCAAAGAAAAATTTGGGCAGAGCTTTCCTTCCCACTAATGGAGACAAATTGCCGTAAGTGTTATGAAAATGTTTAAATCTTTTTCCTTCCTATATGTTAAAGATGACTTTTTGCCAATAAATAATAATGCTTGTAATAGGAATATGATATTATTCTTTTGGAAAGATATGCATGATATAGTGCTAATCACAGTAATGAGTATAGAATTATGGGTAGCAACATACGATTAGAGATAAGATGCTTGTAGAAATCAGTTCCTGGTCCTTGGTTTTATGTACTGTTTTATATATCTGTCTGCTGCTGTGAACAGCTTTCTCACCTTTATTTTTTTTATTTTCAGTTAAAATGAAGATGCGTGTGGGAAAAGGGTGTATATTTCATTTTAATTTGAGAGAGAATCTGTTGGCACTTGTCAGACACAGTATCTTCTCCCTTCTACTTCTGAGCCTCCCAAAATAGAGGGAGTATGTATATTGCAAAAGATGTCAGGAAAATGTGCCATTAGCTAAGTGTGACTTTTTCTCTCACAGAATCCATATACATTATCTTTTTGCTAGAAAAAATACTGATAATTTTATAGGATAATCAGAAGTTGTTACAGAGCTAAGGAGTATATGAAGAATAGTATTCAAATAAATGTCCTTGCTATTTGCACATTACTTGCATGACAAAGTAATGCCAGTGCAACTGATTTCAAATATCTTATTTATATGTAACAAACAGAGACTAGTTAGTCATCTACAGCTGTATAATCTTGTTCTTGTAGCTKCTGCAAGAGGATTCAATATACGTACAGGGCCTGGTTTTTGTAGTCTCATGGTTATGTTTAGTTGCATCTTTCGACAGCTTTGCGTTTGGAAAGTTTGGAGTCTACCTCTTGTGTATTTTATATATTTTATTTTAGGGACTAAGAGAGCATATTTTCTGTCGTATGTTAAAGAAACAACTTAGTTTTTTAATATGAATGTAAGCATGTGTAGGCTTTCTGTTGGATATGTGTGGGCTATTTTTGGTGGGACAGAAAACGGGTGAGCCCAGTGTTCAAAAGTTTCTTTCAACTACAACTTAGCTTCTATAGCAACCAAATGATCTAGCAGGATTTAAGTGCCAGAAACACCTAGACACTAATTTCAAATCTGTGTCAGTTGATGACAATTCTGTTCACTTTCTGGGTTCTGAGTTTGCTCTTCTCCACTGAATTGCTTACAACAAAAACCTGCCAAGGCACCCTCCTCCACACATTGTCTCCACAAACACGCATGTTGGCTCCGGGTACAGTAGCTCACATTCTCTTGCTTGTTGTAAGGCTCCTGAGTTCTTCTAGACGTGAACTTTGGATAGGTTCTTTATCCTCTCCTAAATCTGTACTGGCAGAGTAGCACAAAGCAGAGGCTGGGAGAGTGGTTAGACTGTCTTACTAATAAAAATCCTCAAGCAGTTATGGAGAGTGATTATATAGGTTTCTTATGTCCAAAACTGGCTCCCAGTGTAACTAAGGAAATAGAGCACAGCTGTATCAGCACTGTTTTTCTTGGCTGCCTGAATAATGAGCAGCTCTTTGAAATCTTGCACTTACATTGGAGCCAGATTTGTTGTTGGCTGCAAATTCAGAGGTTGCAAAGATGCCATGTTCTGAAGATGTGACTGAAGTCTGGGCATTTATTTTCTTCATTTGTCTATACTCTACCATTATGTTACTGGTATATAAAAAGCAACAAGCAAAGGTGACATTTAAAGGATATCATGAAGTTTGTAAAGCACTTAAAAGCTAGGAAATGCCAAGATGAAGTTTGTTCATTGTCACTTTACCCAATTTTTGTTACATATGGGATTTTTTGACCACTGTAGATGCAGCTTAGTGGACCAAATTGCCATTCCAGCTATTTCATCAGTTTATTTCTCTTGGGCCTTTTATCCTTTGGTGGTTGTATGATTGTATTGTATGGTGATACTGTATACTTCCAGCAGATACTGATTTTCAGGTTAGTCTTAAAAAAAAAAGATCTTTGTGAATTCCTGCAGCTTTGTGTTTCTCCTAAATGAGTTGTCTCTCCTTAATCTCCTTCAGTGAGAAGACAGAAAGATAGCCAGTCCTTAACATTGCGAGCCATGTCCAGGAAAAAAAATAAACCTCTTGGACAGGTTCCCCATGTGGCCTGCCACTCCGTGTCATAGCGACAATACATTACTGTTCTCTGTACAYCTGTAGGCAAGACCATCCTCTTATCATCCTGCATCAACTCAGTTGAACCTATTGCTCTGCGTTGCTGTCAATCCAGTAGGTTTGTGGTGAACTGTGAATATGTATTTGTAGTGTTTGTGAATCAGTGTCTACCAGTGTTACTTCGTCTTGTTGAGGCAAAATTGAAACAAAACCAAAAGTCAGACTTTTTAAGCCTATCTGTGTTATTAAGGAGCTTCAGACCTTCATCTTTGCTGCCATCTATTTCATTTGTGTCCATAATGYTGTACATAAAATTGCTGCACAGTGGATCTGAAGTTTTATGTTTATTTTTTGAGATGTTATTTGTTTGGGTTTTCTGCTTAACATAATTTTAGTACACTAGATCTGGAAAGCTCAAAATATTTGCAAAACATTAATTAATGTGTTTATTTGCTCTTTTTAGATGTGGACTGGGCAGCTATTATGGAACCATAGGAGGTCCATATGCATACTTTAGTGCACAACTGAAAGCCAAAGAAAAATACACTTCTCCTGGAAAGAATTTTTATACTAATCCAGGAAAAAAAGGAACTGGATATGGGTAACTTCTCAAGTATTTTATTATACGTTTGTTGTTTGGTTTTTGTTTTGTACTTCTCATTCATTCATTTTCTTTTTACAGATATGCAAATGTTACCATAGGTGAACAATATCCACATGCACCTGAAGTGTATGAAGCAGAAAGAATAGAGGCAAAGGTAAAAAAACAGTTGTCTTTACTATGTATTAGTGCAATGATTATTTATTACAATTTACATGAACTTTTTATTCCCTGTGGTGTTTCCTTTTCTTGGAGTGACCAATGCTTATTTGCACAGTAGTAGAAGGAAAACAAATTAATTACCAGCCTRTAAACAAAATTAGTTATCATTAACTTATTATTTTCCTTTTAGACAACAGGGGATATCCTGCCAAAATGCCACCATTCAGGGCTTGACCTTTTTCTTTTGTTTATTAAAGCTCTTAAACAACAATTGTAATAATGGCCAAATAACACCAATAGCAAGAACAAGAATTCTACTTCTACATCGTTATAAGTAGAATGGGGCCTCATTATGCTAGATGCTGTATAAGAACAAAACTTCCTTCTTATCACAAAAGATGATAAATCTAAGAAAGCTACTAAATTTGCACTGATTTTAGTTAACTTGTATATTTTCATCATATGTAGTGAAAAATGGCAGCAGATATATATTTTTTTGGTCTATGATAAAAACAAGATCAGAAGAAACAACTTGGTTACTGCAGCTGAGGCAAACTTGGAGTCAAAATTAAGCATTCAGTGCAGATAGTGAGGAGCACCGAGAAAAGAGGGATGCAGGATAGTTTCTTATGAACTGGGTAGAGAGAGTGATAGGGAATTTGCTCTGAGACACTAGCATAAATCACCTCAGTGATACTGTATTAGTAATGATGCATTTCATGCATCTTCTAATTGTTTGCAATGTTAGTTTTAGCCTATTTTATTAAAAAATGCAATCTGGGAAGAATAATCTACAACTCCCAAGATAAAAATGAACCAATTTAGTGAGCTGCTCAGAATGTGGGAGATGTTTTTGGATATCTTATCACCAAGCCCAAGTAAATGTAGTGGCAGTATGGCCAAGGTTTTATGCAACTTGGATGCATGAAAGCAGAATTTTCAAGCATGTATTTACACATGTATGCCCAAGATACAGGTACACAACACAGTTAAATGAATCTAAAATATACAATACTTTCCTAAGCATTTTCCTACTGTAATTTCCTAGTGATTGTTGTGCTTCTGGTCCATGTCTCTGTATGCTCCATTATACAGTGGGTATATAAAATACCTTGATGAAACAATAGCAAAGGAARTTACAATGAGCATTCTCCAAGGCTGAATTTAAATGCTTTCAACTTTTCTCTTATGTGAATAATATGCAATAAAAATGCTCAAGATTATTCTTTGAAAGTACTTCTTTTACAGAAAGCACAAGAGGAACATCGGCGTTTGGTTAAAGGAGGGCCTTTCAAGTTAAATCTCTATCCCCAGGAGTATTTTGACATGAATCCTTATTTTAATAACCAACCTTTGCCACCAGTGAAGCAACTCCAGGAAACTCCAGGAAAGAAAACTGCACCACCTTTTAAACCAAGTTCTCCTGCTAAAAAGGTTAGTTTATTTTATAGCTACTACATACAAGAGACAAGTATTCAGGTATTTCCTGCTACAAGCTTTGCTTAGAGTACCTAAGACAGAACTCGATGTTTGGTTTTACTATTACTGTCTTACAGGGGAAAATACAAGAGGTATTATTCAGTATACTTTGTTTTCAATTTACATAGCAATGAAATGCTTTTTGACCCAACCTAATACCAAAGAGAACTGATCACCTTTCAAGCTACTTGAAACTGGCTCTTCTATTTAAAAACCTGCATAGTGTTGTTACCATACAGTAATTGATTGTATAATGGCAGGAAAAAAGATACAAAGGTAGATTATGCAATAAACATC
Organism: Rhea americana; assembly: GCF_003343005.1. Lineage (NCBI taxonomy): Eukaryota > Metazoa > Chordata > Aves > Rheiformes > Rheidae > Rhea > Rhea americana. The sequence continues at coordinate 1,299,256 of NW_028186468.1, read as the reverse complement.
AGTAAAGCTGGATTACTGTTGCAAAATGAAATATGCTTCTATTTTGTACTCTCTGTATGGATTCCTTGCATATTGTTTTTGAACCTGTTGATCACACCCAGCCTATTTAGGCAAAATTCTAAAGGATAGTTCCTACAAGTGTCATAGAAATGCAYGGCCAGAAGAGCAGAAAGACTCAGCAGAGTGCCTCTGCTCAGGGAAAGGCTGCAATATAAACTCATGAGTTATCTGTTCTGTTTGTCTAACAGCAGATACAGATTTAGAGTCAGCTTCAGAATTTGCYACCTCTTGAGTAGTTAGGAGAAAAGGAGAGGAGAGATGGGAATAAATATAGGTGGGGAGTGCTTGGGAGACATAAGAAATGAAGCCTGAAATTACTGTCATGGGGGTATATAGGAACATATGAGGCAAAGGAAATCATCCTTCATTAGTCCATTTACTAAGTGGAGATTCTTGCATTCTATAAAACAGTGAAAATATGCATACTTCATCTCTTCTATGTCTCTTGACCTACTCTTTGAGATGAGATACTAAGACCCCATTCACCTTAGGCTAAATCTTAATGTCAGTTTGAAATGGGTTTAAGATAGATAAATAAAACTCTCTCTCAAGTGACTCTAGATACCTAATATAGTTACACTCCCTCAAYCTGTCACTTTTCTGCTCTTAATTTTGGAGTTCTGTTTAGCAATCATTTAGTACTGTGCTCTGCCAACCACCATTTTCCAATTACTCTGTCCTTCACTGTTGACTGATTTGATTGACCTTGATTCATCTTAGAAGATGATGCCARTGATGAAAATATAAGTATTCAGAAAAAGGCAACAAGAATGCTTATGCATACATTATGCTGTGTTCAGCCTCACAGATAAGGCATCTGAGATCTTCAGGAATGTTGATTTATTCCTAAAAGTCAGCTGCTGAAAATTCAGCATGTCCTTTGGCTGACAGTGCTGCTGATCCTGGCTCTSCATTTTTCATGCCATATATACTGTCTCTGACTATTTAAATTGTATGTGCTTCCCAGGCTACTGCACATTTCCTTTTTGCTATATAAATTCTTCTGGGGAAATGTCTTCACTTGTTTCAACTGATTTGTTGCATCACTTCCTTTAGCACTTTTCAGGAGTGCAGCCTCAACACTCTGGCATTTAGCTATACTAGGGGATTGCACAGAATTAAGAAGGTSTCTACATATCTGTTAACTAAAATTTCCCAATATTTTAGTACTAATGGGCACGATGTTGCTAGGAAAAGCCAATCCTATAGGTCAGAAAATACACTGATGATAATGCCCAAGTCTTTCCTTYTGTAACAATCTGTAAACTTGTTGTGGACATGAGGGTGTGCTAGCAAACTAATAGTGACTTTAAAATACCATTTTTAGCTACAGCATAATAGTTCATTTTAGTGAGCTTATGTTTTTACTTTTTCCATCACACTTTTAAGATCCTTTCTTCATAATTCAGGAGACTTGTAAACCAACATTTTAAATCAAGAATTCATCAACATAATTACTAAACTTTTCCCAGGAGTTTCCAGTGCAAGTTTAAGCAGCATGTGGTTTCTGTTTTTTATATAATATGATGCAGTCTGTTAGGCAGTATTCATACCTTGCTTTTGCATAAAAAATAATTAAATCAATTATGTTATAGATTGACAATTAGAAAAGTTTTCTCTTTTTCAGCCAGGGGGCATGAAAGGAGGTACATTTGATCCTTATCCAAGCCATTCTGCTGACCCTTATGTAATTAAAAAATCTATGGCAGTCACAACTAATAAACGGGGACAGATTTTTCATCCTCCTGCTGGACCAAAAAGCAGACCTATTGCAAGCATAATGACTTTAAATGTCACAAGGTAAGCCACTTTAAGTTCATGTTTCATGTATGCTGTCAGCCAAAGGTCATTAGCCCAGCTGTTTATTACTGTCCAAAGTAATTGAATCTTTTAAAACTAACTAATTAAAATTATATACAAGTAATTAGGTTTTCTTTCCCTTGGGAGGAACTAACTATTTGCAAAAGGATAAGATATAAGGAACTTGACTTTCAAGATTTATTCCTGCTTTTTTTTTGTAAATTCAGGTTATTTTAAAAGGCTGTACACATCCTAGTGACCTTTGAAACTGAGCTGTACAAATATAGTGTTAAAATAAGTTTTAAAATTTTTCCTGACTTGCTAAATATAAAAAGACCCAGAATGTTCTGTGTTTAAAAACAAATTTCTTTTCTGTTTTCCAGTATGTTTATAGAATATAATTGGCTCCCTCTACTGGCAAACATAATACTAGGTGACCTAAGCCTGTGAAGCTTTTRAAACTGTGTTATTCAAATTAGTTTTCCTAACTGTAAAGATATCAACATGTAACGTTAAAATTTCTGTAGCAAGGGTACAGAATGTATGTGTATATAAGGGTGTATGAGCACATAGTTCATTACTTTTTAATCTTGGTGAGGTATAATTTATATTTAGAATGAACTTATTTTCTCTCTTTGCTTCTATTATAATTCAAGCAGATAATCAAGACCATGTTCTTTAGGATTATTTAGAGAAAATACTTTCAAATGCACACTTCTAAGATTTGCATATAGAAGAGCTAAGTAAAGATGCATGTGTGGGGGGTTTTTGCATGTTTGTTGTTTTGGGGGGTTTTATTTGCATGCTTCAGCAGTAACATGRAATATCTAAGGAGAATTTGATTAGTATTTGAAAAAGGTGTCCTAGTGGAATCTGTTTCACATCTGTGATTTGGCTGGGGATTTCATTTCATTATTTCACCATGTATCTGAATTTGCATGATCATTTTTTAAGTTGCAGAGACAGTTTGAAGTTTTTATTTACACTGAAAAGCCTAAAACAGAAGCTACATATTGTTCCTTATTGCCTCTTACTACTAAGTGAAAATAAGAAATAAGAAGATAGGTACGCGAAAAACATTGGTAACTAGGAACACTGTACAACCTTCCATGCATGCGCTGGTCCTTTTATACTATTGGAAAGAATGGTATACCRGTTGAGTAGCCTTTTTATCAGTGTAATTGTTCATACTATTATTTTACCAACTGATTAAAAGATCATATTTCCAAATGAGATATTTTATTGGAAAAAAAAATTTATATGTGAAGTAGGTCTTAAAATTGAAAGGCAGGTGATTATGAAGAATTACTATGTGTTTGCAGATACAGTAATGACAGATTCATTTAAACTCATTTATTTGTAAACTCAGAACAAATTCAAATCCAACTGAATTCCCACAGAGAAATTAAAATTAGTATTTAAAATTCTCCACTACTATTTCCCTCTTAAGAATTTAAAAAAATGTATTTTTTGCTTTATTTTCTTAAATTTAATAGAATGAGAATTGTGAATTGCACTTATTTTAAGTGTGAAACTCACAGCTCCTAGAGTTTAAGAAATGGCGTTGGGAAATATTTTTTCAAAACACCTGCTTTGGGTGTTGCTTCTGTTTTCTTTCGAATAGAAATTCTATCTTCTGATATTCAGATCCTAATCCTACAATTGGATTTGCTAGTGTGGATTTGTGCTCTCATGTAGAGTTCTACTGAAATCAGTTGGTATTCACAAGGATTCAGGTCATTAAATATTTTTATATAAATTATTTTTTTTTATAAATTATTTTTAATAAATAATAAAAAATAAATTTATAAATTATTTTTATTTTACAGGATTGGAGATAGCCCTGTTTCTCATCTTTTACAAAAAAAAGTGTTTTGTACAAGGATATTCTACACATTTAATTAATGTTTCTCTTCATTTATTTTTCAGATCATTAAATGTAATGAATTACAAGACTGCATGCTTGACATCATATTAGGTAAAAACATATTAGGTGAAATAAAGTGTATACTCTTTAGACTCTGAACTCAATATGGTTGCTAGGCAGAACTCTTAATATGGTTGCTAGGCAATGTTTGAAGCAAATAAAAATTGGAAAAGTGAAATTAAGACATATAGGGCAATCCAATCTGTTTAATTATTGAGAATACAATCTTTTGTTTGTAAATCTCAATTTAAAATAAATTTAAAATTATGTATTTATTAAGTCCAAGGTTAGATTTTTTTATAAGCTATTTTTATATCTTACAGCTTAACGCAGTTTCTGAAATGTATTTTTACAAAACCTTATAATATGTAATTTAGATTTTAAAGTAACTACATATTGCAGTGGAGGAAAGAGCATATCTTTTAAAGTGAGTATGAATATATATATTTTTACCAAATAAGTCACATATTGCCAATAGTGAAACTAAGGTCACTGTTTCCCTTTGGAAGAAATAAAACTTGATGTTTGTCTCAACCCTACTGAATCTATGTTTGTGTGAGAACTGTCTTAAGAAATATCTTTTAGTTACAATGAGTGTCTCAAAATGACCAATACCATGTACTATTCAATATCAGACCACATGTAGCCCTTTATAAAGGCAGTCATCTCTRTTTACCAGCATCTATTTACCAGTCCTTCTGACAACTCTTAAGTGCTGCCATATTCCCCAACAGCAGCTTAACTTCACTTTGTGTACATGGAAGGATCCTCAATCTCAGCTGTCTTGTGAACTAGCTACTTTCCAGATGGAACTGCAATCCCAAACATATTTCTTACCTGCATTTTAATAATTTCTGTCAGGATTGGTATGAAATGCAAGAAAATTCTTCTTGTTAATCATCAAAGCTAATTTATTTTAAAAAAACAGCATTTATGTATCCAAGGTATTATATGAAAGCAACAGGTCTGTATTCACTTTCATTAAGGATTTATCTCACCACTGTAGGGCATTCTTGGAATGCTATTCTCACTGATATTAGTAGTTTTTAAAGAAGTCCACACCGGATATCATAAACAATGGCATAAATGCAAATTCTTTCTTTTCTTTTCTTCTTCTTCTTCTTCTTTTTTTTTTTTAAAAAAGAAAAAATGGCTAGGCATAAATTTTCTTAATTTGAGATCAACAGGACCCAACAATATTTTAAATATAAATTTATACAAAATTTTTGATGTTTTCTCTATCCAAAACCTAGGACAGATAGAGTTCAATCCTTCCTTGTTTATACTGTGTACTAGATAATGGTACCTGTGATGATCCCAGGTACTCTAATGTTATGTTTTTGTAAGAATGTCAGGGAAAATATGCCAATGGTGTTTACTGGTGAACTTTCCAGACTCGGCATTCCTAGGTAGATTGAAATGTACTGTACTTCTTTCTGACTGCTGTTCTGACCTCTGGCTCTCTGATCACAGATGTAGTACAGCTGATGAAGTCTGCGCTGAAGTTTTTCTTTACATCCTTCTGCCTCTTCTCTTCTCGTAATTCTTCCTCTTCTAGTTTCTTTTGTATTTCAGTAATCTTTTCACTCCCTAACAAAACTGGAATACTGGAAACTGATTAAAATATATGGAGCTTAATTTGGAGAAAATTAAACAAACAAACAAACAAAAAAAACCAATCCAGCCTGTTAGAGAAGAAGTGTACCTTGTGTTGATTAGAAGTAGACCAGCATTATCTATCATCGAAAACGTATCTAAACAGAAGTTAAATTCAGGTTAGGACTTCTTGCAGAGTCACTGGTGAAATGTTTGTGGGATATATTAAAATGTTCATCTAGAGGGTTATAAGACTGTTCTGAGTCTGAAACCTTAAAGACAGAACTCCATCTGCTGTAAACTGTCACAGTTAAATTTATGTTGACCACTTACATTGTGTAAGGATTTGCTGTTGTGAATCTGTGGAATTCACCCAAATATCAAAAAAAAGTAGACGGGAAATTCCTTATTGTGAAGTTTACTAAAAATCAGTAAGTTTTTTTTTAAGGACATAACAAAAAAATTTGAAAGTGAATGGACATCAGTATTATTCAAAAGAAAAATGTTTATTGCAATTTCTTTGAGGCAAGAACCTGTTGTAGATTAACAGGAATTGCCTGGAAAAGAAAAGCAGCTTCTTTCTTTTAAAAGATGGGAGAAACTATTTTCTGGGGACCCTGCAGGATGCTAACAAAAAAACCCCCAGACCCAAGAATTACTGCATTTGGAGACGAATCTAAAGCTCACTGCATTCAAATGGAGAACTTCCCGAACTTTTTGTGCGCACTGGAGCAAACCCTCATTGTGGTTTTGTTCTGTAGGAATGCATGCATTCTATAGAATTTTTTTCTCAGAAATCTTTTTTTTTCCTTAAGATATTCTTAACATGGCACCAGACTTAACAATAGCAATAACCAAATTATATTTTTTCTAGTTAAAACCTGAAGTAATACACAGTATTGGTAAGAGTCTTACCAGAAAAATCAGATGAGGGGGACAAATGGTGTTTAGTGAAGTTAGAAAACAAAAAGAGTGCTAATGAGATATTGCAAAATAAAGCTCATACCTTGTGACTGGCATTCCAAAGCTGTAGACTTTGAATCCGAAATCTCTTTGCAAATTTTAGTGGAATAATCAGAGTAACAGTTATCTTGCCTGATACCAGAACTATAACCACGTTTCCTCTGCTCGCGGACTAGATCTGTAGCTCGGCCTCGGAGATAAGCATAATCCTTATGCAGATGGCGGAATTCAAACTGTAATACATCTCTCTCATTTTCAACAGTCCGCAGATGATTTTCTAATAGCAAACATTCTTCAGTCAGTTTTCTAATGTCACTTTCATATTTGGAAGCTCCTTGTCTATATTCCTGAAGCTCCTTCTTAAGTAACTGATTTTCCTCTGTGATATTAGTTACTGCCMTTGATAACCTCTCACGTTCTCTGTCCACGCTGGTCAAATTTGATTTTAAAAGRTCAATATCTGCTTTTGCATTTCTGAGTTCAGTCATGAGTTTCTTTTCCATATGAGCTTTATCTGACTGGACTTTCTCAAAGTCCTTCTGCAGCATCTGTTTAGTATTAGAACATTCCTGCAGGGTTATTTCAAGGTTAAGATTTTTGTCTTCCAGTGTCTGCATTAACTGAAGAAGGGTCTCCAGTTCAGATTTTGTTGCTGTTTCTTTTTCTTTCATTTGCTGTATTTCACTCTGATTTCTTTCAAGCTCTCCCTCTAGGGAATTCTTTTCTTTCATAAGCTCGGATGTGTCCATCTCAAGTTTTTTATTTGTTTCTTGTAACATGAAACATTCCTTTTGCAAGGACTCTAGCATTGCATTGAGCCTTTCTTTTTCACAGGTAACAAAAGTCATCTCTTCCTCTACTTTCTGATTCGTAATTTGAAAATCTTGTAGTGCCTGTATTGTATATTGACTTCCATTATCGAGTTGACTCCTGTCTTCCTCAAGGATTTTTGTCTGATTCTGGAGTTCTTTACATTTTCTTAACAACTTCTTTATTTCCTTAATACGTTCCTTACTGCCATCTTCTGATTTAACTAACTGGCTTTGCATCCTTTTCTTTTCTTCAGCTAAATCCTGAATTTGCTTATTGTATTTTGAAATTTTTCCTTTCAAAGACTGTATGGTAATATTAAGAGGTTTCAGTTTGTTCTTGAGAGCTAAATTTTCATTCTCAAGATCATGTACTCTGTTTTGCAAATGCTCAGAGTTTTTCAGGGACTTCTGCAACACTTCAGTTTTCTCATCATATTCACAGGCTACTTTGATTTCACTGAACTTCTGATCTTCAAACCTCAGTAATGTTTGATTTATAATATTCAGTTGTTCTTTTTCTAGATGCTCTTTATGATCAACCATTATTAACTCATCTTTTACCATTTTGGAAAAAAAATTAACCTGGAAACTGTCACCTTTACTGTAATTGCTTCTAAATTCTTTATGTTCATTTTTGCTTTCAGATTCTGCTTGTTCATTGCATATTGTTATAGAAGAACTCCACGTGTTAACACATTTGGAGTCTTCATAAAATTCTTGATCAAAATGTAGGCCCTTTTCTTTAAGTGAAACTGAAACAATATGTGATCCATTTAAACAGCCTGCAGTTCCTGTAATTTCTTTTGATTTTATGTCATTTAATTTTTTTCTGCATAAAAAGCCATAATTTTCTGTATTATGTTCTAACAAATAAGAATCATTACTGACTGGGTTCTGAAATTCTTGTTTCAATGACTTGTTGGGATAGTTAATGTTGTCTGTTACATAAAATTCTTTGCCATTTTGGGRAGAAAGTATGGAAAGTTTAGATTCATTCAAAATTACCTTTTCATGGGCAGCATTCAAGCTTCCTGTCTCCAATTCAGTGCCAGGTAGCAAATGGCATTTATATTCATTTTTTAGTGCAAGTATTGTTGTGTTTCCCATTAGATCTTCTGAATTTTCTACCTTTCCAGCTGCTATGGTTTTCAGTGAAATACTATGTGAAATTTTTATATCACTGACCGTATTTCCAGTATGGGAATTTGCTTCCACATGGTCATCAGTACAGGGTTGTTGATCATGATGAACTTTTTTCTTAGAAAATGGTGATTCAGGATTTTCTGCAGGCTACCCCACCAAATAAAAAAAGAACAATACAAAAATCTTATGCTGTAAAAAAAACCCCAAAATACCAACCCTCCCCCACATGCACACACCCCTGCAAAAACCAGGAAGCATAAGTACACATTACTAAATTGTTATTAAAGCCACTTAGTCAAGACTCATACAGTTTATCTACCAATATCATTTACTAATTTGTCATAAAAAAAGGGTAAACAGAGATGAGCAACAAAAGTAAGATACTGTCATATGCCCCATTTCATTTAGTACTGGGCCTTGAACTAAGCCCAAAATACTGAGTAAGCATTTTAAGTGCAAGTGTAAATGTAAGTGTACCGAGTAATCATCTTAAGTTTAGGAAGCAGAGGAAAGGTGACTTAAGAAAGCTAACAGTTCTAAATGATTGTTTTATTATCCCGTGCCCTGTGAAATAAGGGAAAACTGGAGTTCACACTGAAGAAGCAGAAAAAGTAGGGTTTATGCTACATTTCATAGGACTAGGACAAAATTTATTCCATCTCCACCTTTCTCTTCTGTCCTCTCTCTACTCTGTCTCCCTGTACTCTTTATATTGCGTTCCATGTCCACTGAATATAATCCAAGTGAATTTTTGGAAGATTAGGTAAAATCTTGTCTTGTGCAGAAAAGAAACTGGGCTTTAATCATAATGGGGGAAGGGGAGGAACAGTATATGTACATCTTTCCATGGCTGTATTTACAGTAAAGACTTTGATGACTTTTTTGTGGCAGAATTATGGCAAAGTTGTACTACGGAGAAAAGCCTCAGGGAAAATATACTGTGTTTTGTCCCTACAATATCTCTTGGGTTATTTTACAGAAAACATGTAGCTCGCAAGACCCACAATCCAGCAACATCTTTAAAGAATAACAGTAACTTGTTTGTAGCTGAAAATTGCTATACATACCAGAGATGCATCGTTTGGTGTGCTAATCATCAGTATCTTGTCTGAGCTACACTGTGGAGTTTTCATTTCAATTATATTTTTATTTAGTATCTCACTAATTTCAGACTGTACCTAGAAAAGATTGAGATTAAAAAATAAATTAAAAATATTTAATTTTTGTAAACTATCCTATTAATCAAGAAGTTAGTTCTTAGAGATGGACTAGATTGAAGTGCCGTAGGAATACGGAATTGTTCATAACCAAGAACGTGTAAAGTTAAATATCCTTCCAGCATCAGACCTTTTGTTTCTATAAAAAGAGTCATATAAAATCATGGCATAAATATGCTTCTAGCATTTTGTGAAACAGCAGTTTGAAACAGTGGAGCAGGTTCTGCTGTTTACTGACAGTGATACAAAATGCAGTTAAGTTCTGTGAAAACAACCTTGAGTCTATAGTGATACAAAGGATATCTAATCATTTCCTCTTTTTCCCTACTCAGTTTCGCTCTCCTTCTAGGTTTTTCTTATTTTTTCTTAGATAGTCTTTTTAAACCTCTAAATAATACTATGATTAGGACATGACAAGAACTTGTAGTGGATTGCTTTATCAGCTACCATAAGATTAACAGATGATTAAACATACTGTTAATGTACATAATAATCTAAAAACAATTTCAAATCTCAGTTAAAATACCTACGGCAGTATCTAAAAACTCAAGAGGAGATTTTTATCTTTATTTTGAAAGTATTTGGGATCTGCTTTTACCATGTTAACATTCTCCAGAATCTGTTGCCGAAGAGTCGTAAAGGATTCCAGCTGTTGCTGAAGGATCTACAATGTATAAAATAAATATCCAAAAATTGGTAGGTGGTTTTGAGTCTTTTAAAATACTGAGATGAGTTAGGATATTTTTTCAGTTGAACTTTCTTTTCCAGTTTTAAAATTGTTTTAATCTAGCCTGAGTCAGTGGGAGTTCATCAAATGGTTCTTCAATAGCCATTTAGTAATCAACATAGTTTAGTAATTGACATTTAGTGATTTGCAGTACCAGAGGATTTCAGCACAGTTCTTCATGGACAGTTATTCACATCACAAAAAGCATTGTTACATCTGGCATTACTTTGGGATCTTAGTCTTTGCACTAAAGCCAAATTGTGAATGTACTTWTGTTAGAGTTACAGAATCACAGAATTGCTAAGGTTGGAAGGGATGTCTGGAGATCATCTAGTCCAACCCTCCTGTTCAAGCAGGGKCACCTAGAGCATGTTAGACAGGGTTGCATCCAGGTGGGCTTTGAATATCTCCAGAGAAGGAGACTCCACAACCTCCCTGGCAATCTGTTCCAGTGCTGTCACTCTTCATTCTTCCAGCTCCAGAGATCGATTGTCTTTCGGGGTTAGATTGAGGTATGCRGGTTTGGACAACACAAGAAAGTTGGACTGACCATAGGATTAGATTCTTCTGCAATACAAAAACTAAAAGCTAAGCTGTAATGATGTGTTTAAAATAAATCTTGCAAATTCTTTACAAAGATCAAAGAACTTTTTTTTTTTTTTTTTTTTTTTTTTTTGTGAAT
>NW_028186468.1:1228479-1288279 GCF_003343005.1 Rhea americana | reverse complement strand
TTTTTTTTTTTTTTTTTTTTTTTTTTTTTTTAAAAAAATTTTTTTTTTTTTTTTTTTTTTTGTGAATGAATCATTATTCGGTCATAGTAATTCACAAACTCGGTGAAAGTCTCACCTGAAGGAATGAGCACGTGCATATGGCAAAACATGTCTAGCTTTGCATATGTTTGGCTTTGGAAGAGAACTTCCAATAAGCACAAGCAAAAAGGGCAGACAAACACTAGGTCATAGACCTTGTTTATGCAACTATACTGTCATTAAAAAACAAAAACATGGTTTGCTAATCATTATTTAAAGAGAAGTTATAGTTTGACAGTATGCTGTGAATTTCAAAATCCTTCAGCAAATTAGGTTTCTTACTGAAAAATACCAATAAAGAATGACAGCTCCTATTGTATTAGAAGTACATTGAAACAATTAAACAGTCAYTGTGTTTATATTCATATTAACCTGTTCATATTCACTAAACAACATAAAAGAGACTASGTTTAAATTAAAGAAGACTGAGTACTAGGAATTAGCACTTTGCCATGGCAGGTGTTGAAAACATGAACTAAGGCACCTTTAACTGGTAGCCTGAGCTGCTCTTGCTGCCCRTGAAGTCTGGTACAGGCCAGACTGTCAGCCGTGTTTCAGCCATTGCAAGAGCCATGTGTGTCCCCCTGCAAATTAAATACCCCGGGTGGAAACGCTGCCGGCTGAGGCGCCCTTTGTATCCAGTCAGGCTGCCCCAACGTGGATTAGGCACAGAAACGGTGAACTTCAACAGCTGATGTTTTGGGTAGCTGGAATCAGACCGGCTTACTTGCAGCGCTGTTTGCAGCTGACCTGGGTCTTCTGCTCCTGTTGTACGCCTGTCTGAAAATAAAAGCGGCACCTGCACAGTTAGCAGCGTCTGGAGCTGTCACAAGAGCGGTTTCAGCACGGGAAGGCGGCGACAGTCCGTCCTCGCTGAGGGAGGACGGAGCAGCTTGCTGCCCCTGCCGCGGGCCCCGCCGGCGCGGGGCGGGCTGCAGTGGCGGGGAAGGATGAGAGCGGCTGGAGGGACTGCTCTGTGAGAGGCAGGACCCGAGGGGCCCGTTGCCACCAGCACGGCTGYTGCTGGCGCCTCACCCCAGGCTGCAGAGGGGCATCCTCTCGCTCCCGCGCCCCTCCCCTGCCGCCCCCGTACCGCGCCGAGGGCCGTGGCGCTAGCGACCTCGCGGCCGCGAGGCGGGGACGCCTCACGGTGTCCTTTCGAGGCGGTGACGCCGCTGCAATGGCTCCAGGGTGCAAAACGCCGCGGGCACGGCCGCAGGAGGCAGCGCCCGCCCGAGCCGCCCCTCGCCCGCCCGCGCGGACGGCACTCACTAGATCCCGCGCCTCGCGGCATCTCGCCCCACCCGCGCGCGCGCGCGCGCCCGCCCGCACCGGCCCTTCCGCGCCAACGGTCTCAGCGCGCTGCGCCCCCTCCCCCTGCCCCCGGCGCGTCGGCGTTGCCGGGTAACCGTTCTCCCGGCGAATAAGCGGGAGGCGCCTGGCGCCGCCCCCGCCCTCTCCTGCAGCTGCGCGCGAGCTCCCCGCGCGCCAGCGGCGGTTGGAGCTGCGGCGGTTGGAGCTGCGGCCGTGCGCGACGGCGGCGGCAGCGGCAGCACTGGCGCCCCGGCGCTTTCCCAGCCGCGGAGGAAGGCGGGGAGGTGAATGCTCGAGGCAAGACGGCCGATGGGGGCACTGGCTCCGCTGGCTGCCGCTTTTGACGGCGCCTGACCGTTAAACCCCTCCCCTGCTGCCTGGGAATGAGTTAAGCCTGTTTTCATTCAGGTGCTTGGTCTGGCTCTGCAGGCTGGGTCCGGCAACGGTAGTCTGAAGGAAATGTTGTGTGCCAAGTGTTTTCAGCTGGGGACTGACCTTCTRGAGAGCAGCTCTGCAGAGAAGGACCTGGTGGATGACAGGCTGACCATGAGCCAGCAATGTGCCCTTGTGGCCAGGAAGGCCAATGGTCTTCTGGGGTGCATTGGGAAGAGTGTTGCCAGCAGGTCGAGGGAGGTGATCCTGCCCCTCTACTSAGCCCTGGGGAGGCCTCATCTCGAGTCCTGTGTCTGGTTCTGGGCTCCCCAGTACCAGAGAGACATGGAGCTACTGGAGAGAGTCCAGCGTAGGGCTATGAAGATCATCAGAGGGCTGGAGCCCCTGCCCTATGAGGAACGGCTGTGAGAGCTGGGCCTCTTYAGCCTGGGGAAGAGAAGACTGAGGGGGGATCTTATCAATGTGTATAAGGATCTGAAGGGAGGGTGTCAGGGGGACGGGGACAAACTCTTTCCAGTTGTCCCATGTGACAGGACAAGAGGCAGTGGGCAGAAATTGAAGCACAGGCAGTTCCGCCTGACTATGAGGAGGAATTTCTTCCCTGTGAGAGTGACGGAGCACTGGACCAGGTTGCCCAGAGAGGTTGTGGAGTCTCCTTCTCTGGAGAKMTTCAAGGCCCGCCTGGATGCAACCCTGTCTAACATGCTCCCTGCTTGAGCAGGGAGGGTGGACTAGATGATTTCCAGAGGTCCCTTCCAACCTTACTGGTTCTGTGATTCTCTCTCTCTCTCTCTCTCTTTTTTATTATTATTTTCGTGGCACAGATCTCCCTGGGTTCTCGCTGTAGGTGGTCTTGCTTTTGTACAGCCTCTTTTGAGAACGATTGTCATTTACATTTTTATGTAATATTCTGCCATATAGTGTTTAATTTAAACAAGTTGTGTCAAGGAAGTCACACCCTTGCATGAAAAAAAGATTCCCTCCCAAAATAGCTGAAGTCMTGACACATACATGAACAATATTTGTTGTTAGTGTTTCCTGTTTTCTGTGATACCTGCTTGAAGTAATAAAGCAGACATTCATTATCAGTAACTTGTATTCATGTGAACAGACCCACTAAAAGACTACTCATAATTGAATGACTCAGGTGTTTTAGGTGTAGATTGTTAAGCCAGGTAAAAGCCTCCTCATAAAGCATCTGTAACATTTCTAGCTTTATGTATATGGGAAATGTTTGGTGACAAAAGCAGCTGCATAGATCTTCAACATTCTTTAGGGAACCAGTACTACCAGGCATAAAGCTAATTAAATTTTAAGCTTTATCTGGATCAAGATGTTAAGCTAATGATTGTATAACAAAGCTAATTAGGGAAAGTTACATATTTTTTAAATCCAGTATTACATAAAAGTTAGACATCTGATTGGTGGAATTTACTCATGAAGGATCAATTCAACCTGAAAATTTTTATTCTATATTCAAATTGTGTGTAGCTRTTTTTCTTTTATTAAATAAGGATAAAGAAAGTGGATAAATACATATTATACTTTGCTAACTAGCCTTAGCAGTGGGAGATGCTGAAGAAAATTTTGATTTTTTTTTTTACTCTGTCATGGGACATTTCATCATACAGTTTTTATCCTAGAAGACTGCACATGTACTTACAGCAGCAGAAGATTATAATTCAACAGACTGAGGTAAACACGTTGATAAGATATTGATAAATATCAACATAATAATGTTGGCATTATCAATAATATTAATAATAATATCAATTGAYAATATATGAATAATGTTGATAAATATCAACATCATTATGGAAGAATAGTTTCCAATTATGTAGATATGAGTCAAGTTGGGACCCTGATCCTCAATCCTTAAGAATGGCACAGCTGTAGTAGTCAAGGTTTTCAGGCTCTCTAAATAGTTCTTACGTGTTTTTAAGGTTATTGAACCCGTCTTACACCTGTTGATGGACAGCTGAAGAGTTCAGWGGCTGGAATTAGTCTAGGAGTATTACACAACAATGGCAACAAACATGCAAATATTATATTTAGCTACTTACTCTCCAATCCAGTATTATATWTTTTTTTTCATTTTTGTGGCCTCATAAGGGGAAAAAATAAAGCCTTGGCCTATGGTCATGGTCCACAATTAATAGAATATAAAATATGCCACAGTGGTTTTTCCTCTGCTTAATAGTTTTTGTTYATTTTGGATCCTACCCTGACATTAGTGACTCTGTGGACTTCAAAGGTGTTTCTTCAATACTCCTCTGCAAACAAGACTAGAGTCAGAAGCTTTTACTGGGGGAGTAACTGGCAGAGAAAGTTCTTAACGTTTCAAAAGTGTTTAACATTTTTTTGATATTTTGAGTTATGAGTTCAGTTTGTTCTTAGGATATGCAAGCAAATCCAATACGGCTTTTTTACATTGGGCTTTTTTATTAAAGATCATTTAGAATTGTTTTTAAGTGGTAAAAGACTATATTATACCATGGAAAATCTGGAAGAAATCAGGAGGTCTTGCTGCCAAAGGGAAATGGTGATGTAAGAATGGTTCACTATCTAAACGAATGTAAAACTTTTCAGGCTCAGCTCTTTCCTTGTTCTAGTAAAAACTGTCCAAACTCTGGAAATTTCTCAAAATACTGAATCTGAAAAAGACTGGAARTCTTGGAAAAAGAACTTGGAAGAGTTTCCTCATGCTATTCTGTTGCCTGTCCACACCATCAGAGGATGTGCTGTGAAGGCTGTTCCTCGTATTTCTGCATTATGATTTKCTTGGCTTCCAAAAAAGTCAGCAAGAGCAGCAACAACTCAACAACAGCAAAAGCCTGCTGGAGTTCTCAGTTCCTATTTGTGCTTAAATAAAAAAGGTCAGYTATTTGAAAACTGAAAATAAAATGGCTTTCTAAATAGAGAGAACAGATTAATCCCAAATTTGACACAACAGGAGAAGATAGGGAAGTCTTCACCTGCAAATGATATGATTGATGTAAAATTCTGATTTATTTATCTGAAACAAGACCAATACCTTGTGTAGTTTTGAATAAATCGTATTGTGCACTTTGTTTTATTAGTAAATGTTCAGAAGTGGACCCACAAGAAGCCCTTTGTTTGTCTGCAATTCTCCAGCAACAAAAACAATAATAAATACTAGAAAATAAACACACTGGGTTTCTTTGGACTTCTTTCACAATGCACAAGGAAGACTTCCAAGCGCGAAAAGAAGTGCCAGGCAGTTGAGCACYGCATGAAATGGTAACGGCAGTGGGCCAATGAAGAATTCTGGTTTAGCTGGTTTGAGTTGGTCAGTGTTGTGTTAGAAGCCAACAAAGGYATATGTAGCTATCTTTTCTTCCCTCATGAACTCTTTTCTGTAATATTTTTAGTTAACTGTTTTTTATGATAAAAGACTTACCTTAATTGCGAGCCTCAGCACAGTGGGTGTCTCATTAAAAAACACCCAAAATCTACGTAAAAGACACTCTGACAAAAGCAGAAAAAAAGTTGTGAAACAGAGAAAGGAAAGGCAGAAGTAGATAAAATAGAGCAGCTGCTGCTGAAAAATCAATGCATATGAAACTTTCCAGAAATGCAGCAATGATTGGACAAAATTTAAGAATTCCATCAGGAAGCACTGTGAAGTAAAATGAGGAAATGAGTAGTCACGATTCTGAAAGATAGGTTTGTTTAGCAGCATGCAATTACGTGAGTAAGGACAAGCCATCAGTTATGACACTGTATTACTTAATTTGAGGAGTAGTGAAGTCCAAGAAAGAACAAACCTTTCAAAAGATACCAATTTTAAGTGACAAAAAAGTGGAGAAATTTATGAAGCATTCTTAACATTTTTTATGCTGTTGAGCCAGCTGGGAAGAGCTTGTGGAATCCATAATTCAATATCAAATTTTAATGACGATCAAATATGAGAAAAAGTGTAGTAGAAGAAGACTCAATGCAACTTTAAAAATGAAGGTTGGAATTTACCAGGCTTTGTGAATTAAATTTATCAGATTACACATTTTGGCAAGAAAGCAAAATCTACTGAAAATACAGAGACAAAGCAAAATTAAAAATTACAAGGAGAAAATGGTGGGATACAGACAGAGTTGCATTGTAGGGAAGAGCTAGGAATGCACTTAATGAAAGTAAATAAGCAAAAGCAGTCCAGTCTGTATGCGCAATAGCAAAGCTATTTTAACCAAAGCAGCARACAGAGACAATATAAACCAATACAGAAACAAATTATGGTATTTTGTGCAATGAAGAGTATTTCAGCTAAAACTTTTAAGACCTCCAAGCTGCCACTGTTCTCCTGTGTCTTGGGACACAGAGGCTTTTCAGAGAGCTCATCAGACCAGGACTTCTGCAGCTAACAAAGCTGGGAGAAATCTCTCAGCTGAGCTGATGTTGCACAGTCCCAATCTGTCTGTGTAGGTGGTGGAGATTAATGTGTGCCAGAGGATGGTCTTGGCATTCATTTCCAAATGGGACTGGGTGGGCCACATTGTATGTGTGTGGTACCYGGGGTAGCCTTCTCACCCTGTCCCCCACTGTTTGTTTCAGGAGCTGAGGGCCAGTGACTGGAACCCTTCTAAGCTGGGACATGCAGTCAAGGTGAATGTGATACCTAATCTCACATTAAAGGTTTTGATGACAAAAATGAGTCATATGGCACAAGTATGTAGTTGGCTGGTCAGATTACAGGGAGATTGTTTCTGCTGTGGGGATAGGTGAACTAGCTATGGAGGTAAAACCTAACCTAGAAAAGAGAAAGTCACTAAAAGAGTACATATTCCAGGCCCCAGGAAGAGAGTATAAACTGTAGAAGGACAAGTTCCAAAGGAAGATCAGTTTCCAGATGTTTTTACTGGATAAATGTATGTACAAAGGCAGCTGTTTCTCATGGAATTATTTCCTTGTTTATAAGGTGGTTTGCTAGATAGGAACAGATATGGAGAACGAACGGAGGATGTCTTTAGCTTCTTCCATAAAAGGGTGATACAGATTCTGAGGCTGTGGATCATACTCTGCTGCTACGTTGGCTTAAGCTACCTCTCTCTTGACAGCATTTTTCCTCTGTGCAGACTCAACTATTTGTGTAGCTTTACAGTGGACAGGATTGGGAACTGAGCTGGCTTGAAAGCAAACATACTTTTGTCGCTTTTTTTTTTCTTTTTTTTTTTTTTTAGGTTGACCATTTCCTTGAGTTTTACAAACAGCGGTGCCCTTACCACTAAGGGGAAAGTAGAAGACCAAGTTGCAAGTGGCCAGTTGGGGTGAAGGGTACTGGGGCTGCTAATGATGCCACTGAAGAATTACTTATAGAATCATAGTCTGATTTTTCAGGTTCCAAAAGAGTACAAGTTGCAGAAAAGCTAATGGATCAAGAAGCTSATCATGGAAAGGAATGAAATGCATAGACTGAAACCTATTAGATGATTCAGATAGCTGTGAAGCAGAAATTCAGGAGAACAAGTTAAAGACTAATTGAGAATTGCTACAAACACATATTGCGTTATAAGTACTTTCTTTTTTTWAAAAAAAGGAGACATGCATGTAAATGTATTTAGTCCTGTAAAACTAGACTGAAGTATAACTCCACTGGAACACTCTAGTTCAAGTAGTTTTTATTTGTTACTTCAGTGTGAGCAGCCTTAGAGGAGAACTGCAGCTCTCTGTGTATTGCTGTATTAAAAATTGATCTTTTTTGTTCAGTACTGATGYAGGCTTTTCGTTACTAAAGTACCCACTGAAGAAGTTTCACCTCAAAGAATCAGAAAGTAGATGTCTTTTACATCCCAAACACTAGCTAACTTCTTGCCTATACCAACTATAATAATTTAGTTGTGAACATCTAAAACTCTTTGATACTTAGCAAAATATGTATCTGTACTAGATGAAAACATTCTTTGTGAGAGGGACAGAGAAGTATTCTGAGTGAATGTTTTGCCTGGAAAGAAGCCTATGCTCACTTSGTCCTTGTCTGAGACCCTGCACTATGCAGGAAGAAGAAATCTTTGAAAGAGGTTGGTAATAGCCTGTGGCCTGAAGTAACATTTTAGCTTATTGTATGAGTTAAGTCTTTCTCTTTCCTCTTACAGGTAGTCATTTTAAGTTGGAAGAGACATTCTCTGAAGGTGAAGGTAGATTGATTCTACTGGAAGACCTGAGAGGAATTCTGCTTTTCCTTTCTATTCTTCTGACTGATGATTCTAATAAGCAGGTATGATTAAAGGTTAATATTTTGAAAAAAATTAGAAATAGCATCTTTTTAAAAACTGATGCTGAGCACAATCTTCATCCTTAAAGAGACTGCAAAAATACTAACTTATTTTATAAGCTGCTTCAACATCATCTCATGAAAAGCTTTAGATAAATAGTAGATATTACTCTTTTTAATAGGAGTGTTCAAGAATTGCCTGGGATCACTACAATTACTAGTATATCCTGTATAGTATTACTAGTATATCCTGATATTACTAGTATATCGTGTGTATTGGTGTAAAGATTACTAGTATTTTCCTTTACTAGAATCTGTCATTGCTTGCATCCAACTTAAAGAAAGCCTTACAGGAAAAGTCAGTAACAGTGTTCACTAATTGCTTTTATTAAAAAGAAAAGAAGTGAGGTCCATTGTCCTCTTCATCACAGTATTTGAGGCCAACCTGTCTTGAGACTGTATGTCCTAGGTCTTAATAGTACTATGAGTCTTCTTTGGGAAATGTAGGTTAAATGTGAACAGCTGATTAAATTTGTCAGTGTCCTTAAATACGAGAGAAATATTAGAGTCAGCTACAAGGACAGCTGTCACCTCTTGATTATTGTGAGATGATGAGTGGACATGTGAACCTTTGAACAGGTGCAATCTAGACAGTTTTATTAAAACATTATAACAGTAAGTATTCAAGTATGTGAGGCATTAGTATCTGGTGGGCTGATCATAGAGCTAGAATACATTAAAGATTTGGAGATGTCAGTTTCATCCTCTAACCTGAGAAGCAATGTTTAAGTTAAAGCTATTCTCAGTGTACTTAAACTGATATTTTTCAGGGAGGTCTGAAGTATCAAGGGCAGAGTCATTTCAGACAAGCTAGAAAGAGGATTCATTTGATTTATCACAATAGTGCTATAGTGATTGTGGTGGCAAACTTGCAGAATTTTCTGTGTATGAATGTATGTACTAYATTATCCAAATTAGGACTTTACTAATTCATTTTTACAATGTGTCCAGTATCCTCTGTTATTGCTACAGAGATTAAGATGCAAGGTCAGACACTTATGAATATTGTCTGACCTTAGAATTGGGAGAAAAAAAAGAGATTGTCTGACTTCCAGGTTACTATTGTTTTTTGCAGCAATGTGAGCATGAGAGTTTGAGCCCTTTCAGTATTTAGGAGGAAGGGCTGTTTTCATGAAATTTAATTGCCATGAAAATTTTTTGGCAAACAGTAGCAAGATTCAGTGCAACACTGCAATCTGTTTTTGCTTTTTTTTTTTTTTTTTGCTTACATGAGACRGTAGAATCATGACTGACTTGACAGCTCTTTATTTGCTTGGATGCTAGCACTGTGAAGCATATTTGACTCAGTCCTTGCTTCTGCCTAGAGCAAGGCAATAGCTGATCCTATTTTATGGTAATAGACATCAAAACCAGCATCTGTATTTAGGTGTGACTTTTGGAGAACAGCCTTTGTATGATGAAGGCATTAGAACTCCATGCTTAATAAGGGGGCTTTACCTCGTTACCTTTTGCTGTGTACCTGTAAGGAAAGACAGCACGGTATCTTCTGTGATGATGCTTCTGTGCATCATTTCTGAAATGGTATGCTTTTGTACTGTCTTAGAGACGAGAGTAATTCATGATTTCGAGAGGCCAATTATTATTAGGCAGTGAGTGGGAAGTTTGTAGGAAAGGCAGTTGACAGAGCCATGTGGCATATGCACACATAGAGAAGAGAATCTCATAACAAATCATAGTAAGCATAGAAAAGGCTACATGCATCATGAAGCAGAGAAGAAATAAGTGAACATTTTTATAGTTATAWTCCTGTATTAGGATCAAAGAGTCTTCAAAAATCCCTAAAACTATATGGTCATAATAGCATTATAATCAAACTTACGACAAACTTGTCAAATAGAAGTGTAAAGAACTAGTCTTGTTAGCAAGAGTAAGGATCCCTACCTAGTGTGTTGTTTTTCCAGTTCATTTGAGTTTAGAGAACAGGCAAATRGTTATGAGCTAACCAGCAGCAGGATGAGCTGATAAAAGGACTTTACATGCTAGTGTCTTGGTGTGTGGCTAATTTTTACACTTGTTACTTTGTGTGTACTTTCTTTGTGCTGAATGCTTATTTGTGCCTTTTCTCTCAGTTAGTAACTCTTACAG
Source organism: Rhea americana (assembly GCF_003343005.1). Classification (NCBI taxonomy): domain Eukaryota; kingdom Metazoa; phylum Chordata; class Aves; order Rheiformes; family Rheidae; genus Rhea; species Rhea americana. The sequence continues at coordinate 1,278,102 of NW_028186468.1, read as the reverse complement.
CTTCTTTATTTCAGTATCATTTTGCTGACCTTCTATGAGGAAAAAGCAAAAGAACAAAATGTTTTAAAATGTTCACGTTGTTTATCCCTCTTATTGTGTCTTTTCCCTTCCATATTTTAACTGTCTTGTCTGCTTAATCTGGATTTTAAGCTATGGGGGGAGCAATTATTTCTTATTTTTATATAGCGCCAGGCACAGTGGGGCCATCTCTGTTTCTGAATATTCTTGTAATACATGCTTTTATTGTAAACAATGAAGTGAGATAAGGTAGACCTTAAGGAAGAATCTGGCTTTGAAACAATTATACGTTCCATCTTATGCATCCTCAAAGGATACAGTTTTGAATTTTCCTGTTCAAAGAARAGGTGCAAAGGTCTAGAGCAGTGATATTTGTGTAAGAACACAAGACCTATCTGCAAAAGTGACTATAGTTTGGAAGGTAGGAATGCAGTGAAAATAAAATGGAGTTGAGGGGATTTGGCAGAGCAAAACAGTAGAATGAGATGTAATCCTTGGAAATAATTGTAAGACCAAAATAAAAGTCTTGGAAGTGTTTCATATGTGAAGATTTTAATATAATCCCAAACAACTTTTAGAAAACATGTTTAAATGCACATGCTTTAAAAGTAGAAATGTATCAATGTTRAAGTGTAGCAGTAGTGAGGATTATTTGTAACACTATAAGTTAGAGAAATTTCAGTCAGAAATATAATTATTAAATAGGTAGTGTTGCTTTATAATGAATAGTTTGAATGACTTGGGAGTGCAGTCTTTTAGAATTCTGTCCACACTGAACGTCAGTGTATGAAAGGGTATTTTATCTAGTTGTRGATTGAAAGACAGACTGTAATGTATACAATCACAGCTTGTCTTTGGTATTTAGTCTTGCTCGAAGAARCTATGCCTCTATGTGCATCTGCACAACCTGCAAGCACTTTGTAACTACAGTGGCTTCCAAGTTGGTGCCGTGAAACAGATTCCTTTCTACGTGCAAGTGKGCTGAGTATTTCTGTGCCTTAAGGAAGGAGTATAGGGTGTTGTTAGTGACATCCTATTCATTTTGTGYATGTTCTCATAAACAGTTTTGCTCTTTCTGATAATACAGAAATATTTATTTTTGATCTGAATAGTATAAGACAGCTTGGTGGTATGTATTACTTCTTTTTTGCCTTCAAATACATTGTTCCAGCAASATCTCTTTACCGTATCTGGTCTAATTGAGATTTAGCTTATTATAGGCAGCTGGTTTAGCAGGGTGATTAAAAAAACACTTATATTGTGAAAATGCTGAAAAGATTTTAAAAAGTCATTTTATAGAGAATGAGTTTTCTATAAAAATCTGTTTCTGAAAGGTGTCTAGGAAGGGACGAGCCAAGACTGTGAAAGGCTTGGGAGAGATTTTTCCGCTTGTTTAGAATGCTCTTGATGCTTGCTAAATATTTTGTTTTCTGAGTAGTAAACAATCATCTTTAACTGCTCTACAGTGTCTGAGTTTCTGGATTTGTCTAAGCAGTGACTCTTTCCCTTCTCCAGCACAGCTGTAATTTTGTCAACACATGTGCTGTGTGCTTTTAGTTACGTTCAGTATATYTAATCCTTCAACTCCTCATACCAGGGCATGTTTGTATACAATAATCCTCTGAAAAAAAAAGCCACTGTCAGTCATAAAGTTCATTTGGGATAACTGTCCTTGCCTCTGACATAGTGGCTTTTTTCACAGGATTATTGTATGCAATCTACTGTATACAAGACTTTCCTAAAAACTTTATCATCTTTGGACCACACCCTAATATGAGAAGAGGACATATGTCAACAAACAGGTTCAGTTCCCCTCCATTTTGTTCATAAAATAAATATGTGAATACACTATGTACATAATGATATGAAAAAAAAAATCCTGAAGCAGAGTTTAAATCAAGTAGCCAYGTTTTACATGCAAGTCAGGTCTCTATCCAACTATACAGTTGTTTTATATTATTCATAGAAATTTGAAAAAAAAAGTCTTGATCAATCATCTCTGAGCTGTGGAACATCTGACGTTTATTTCCAAATTTTGCAGACTTGGTCTATCGCTAGTTTTAATTGTGGACTGTAATTTCATATCTGTTAGGAATCTATAAAAGTGGTGGAAAAAAACTCAGGCTACATCTACATTAGCAAGCAGTGTGATACCGTAGGAGCAGATTAGTTAGTAGTGAGAACCTGACATGTACATAATAGGGAGTTCATTTAGCTCTATTTTGATTCATTGGCCTSAGCTCCTGGTAGTGATTGGTGTGCATTAGCTGTGCTCCTGGAGAGCACCTTCTAGCTGAGTTTCATCTTGAAGGAAACCAGTTTGTGCACTCTGAAACTCTTCTGTGATGCGAACCAATATTCAGTACAAGGGAGTGTTTGAGGATTTATTCAAAAGCATACTTCTGATCTGAACAAAAATGTTAGTATTAAAAAACTATTTCAATTTTCTTTACTTTGTTTATTGTGTACAGCTGACAATACTTTTAAAAAAATTATGTAATGTTTCTATGTGTGATTAGCTGTAGCCTATGCTTGCTTGTGTTTGTAATAGAATATGAAATAATTTTTTTAAGTGATGGAATGTGGTTGAAAAACTAAAAAGTTACTGGAGCAAGTGGAAACAGCATAATTTCTTTTAACTACTTTTAAAAAATTTTTAGATTTCAGATTTTTGGTAATGCTTCAGTATTACTTAAGACCAAAAGCATTTGTCTTAGAACAGTTGATGCAAAAGCGACATTTCATTAATCCATGTATCTTCAGATACGATTTTTGCTTCATGTGTTTTGAGAATTACTACTTCATATAAGTTTTTCAAATCTCCCCAAATAGCCCTGCTATTTCACAGCTGTTTGATATTTGAAGAGTCCAGATAACAACTGTGTGAAGTCATACTTAGTATCTTCTCTCCATCTAAAAATAAATGCTATACCTCTCTGCAGCTTGTAATATATATAAAAAAGAAATCTGGACATAGCTGAGTGACATAGTAGCATTAAGCTACTGGATTTGCTGGCTATGCCATTCTTAAGCCAGTGGATAAACTGGATAATTCTTTAGCTGGATGCTCTGTGAAGGAGTTATGCCAGGAAGCACTGACAACCTAGTGAAATAAAAGTGGCCTTGAACATGCTATGAAAAGAGTTGCTTGTCTTTCTCTCACATTTAAATATCCATATATTTAATTGCTGCAGACTGAAGAGACTGTAGGATGAAATTTTATTGTTTTTCTTCTTCTCTATCAGGATCAAGGATGTTATAATTTGCATGAATTGAAAATCTTTGTTTCCTGTATATTGGTGTAAAGATTTTCACATTAGGTTGCTACTTGCAATTAGATAGGCTTCCCTTSTAGTTCTATTAAAATAATCTCCAACACTGAACCTCTCAAAATAGCACCATGTCATGATGCAATGCAACTGAACTTCCAAGAAGATTTGGCATCAGATCATGTTCTGTGACTTTCTCCTAACCTGACAGTTCTTGTAGCTGTATTCCTGAGAATTTTCTCAGATTTATTTCTTGTGTGTTAGGCCTGTTAAAGAGAGGGGAATTTCTGTTCTTCAGTTTTGATAGCACATGATCACATTCAGTTTTAGAAAGCCAATTATGTCCAGATTGTATATTCAAATGCTTAATACAAAAATTGTGTTCCATTCTTGCCAGAGGTTTGATAAATCTGAAGCATACTCCTCTGTGTGCTTGAAAATGCCTAACTTCTATTATTGTCAAATCACTTGATACTCACACTTGCTCATTTTTCATACCAGAGGAAAAAAAATACAGAATCTTAATCATACGTAGTAGATTTATTTTTAGCTTCAGTTACTGCACAAAGAAATGAACATTAAACAATTATTTTAAAATACCAATGACATTTCAGGTTTGTAAAAATAGACATTATGTGCATTATCACCTTCAAAAGGATTTTCAGATTTAGTTTATGGGCTATATCGGTAGAAAAATATGAATACTACACATAGCCTCTTTGATATGTGAGGAACAGAATTATGTTTGGTATCCAAAAATAATTCAGGAACTAGCTTTTAAAAAGGTGCATCACTATATGCTTTTATTTTGCAGACATAAATTATAAATGCAGTGATACATTTTTAAAATGTTTTAATTCTGAAATAGTACTTTAACACAACTTGAAAACTTTGATTATGCAGCTATTKTATTTCAGGCTTTGGGACACATCTGAATTTTTAGAATAAATTTAAAGTATATACAGCTTCTTATTTMGATTTCATATTTTTCTTACATTTTAAGCTTCTTGTATTGTAGAATGGGAAACGAATATAAGATTGTTTGCCGCTGAAGTTGGTCATCTCTTGTACACTTCATATAAAATTTAGTAGATTTGTCCAAGTTTTAATTTACTGCCAATTTTACGATCATATTTTCACATTGTTTCTATTATGAAAATTGAAAGATGGCGAGGCAAAAGTACCATTTTCTACAGAAAAGCTTTTAAATTTACTTTCATTCTTAATTTACAGTGAACTCCTATTAGCACAAATTCTTTCTTTTCCAAGAACAATGAATTTGTGTGTGCCTCAACAACTTTCTGCAAAGTGAAGTGAAAGCTAATTTCATTGCAATTTGCACTTTGCAAATCATTAAAACAACATAGAAGTTCTATTTTGCTTTTTACTAAGAAGTCTTTATTTTAGTAGCTGTTTTATCAGTTGATATTAATTCCTTATTACACTTGTTACATCAGAAAATTAAGTAAATAAAACCCCAGATCCAAAGCAAGGTAAGCAAAACGTATAYGTGGCATATTAATGAATTAAAGAGTAGATGGTTGAAGCAGACACGACCAGTGAGTTGTTTTGTACTCTTCACGTAAAATAGCTGCTTTGCTAATGATCTGTCAGGTGCCTTAATTTGGTAGGGCCCAGCCTGTAACACAGCAGGGCCTTTAATGGCTGTGATGTTTGCACTGATATTTAATTTGTGTTAAAAATRATGTCTTCATTACAGTATATGTATGTACTACAATAATTATATAAGACCTCAGCTGTTTCAGTGTTTTAGTCCAGTACAGCTGATATCAGGACTCTTTCAGTTAACACTCCATTGAATTATATTGTCATCTTTGAAGATAATACTTTAGCAGAATTTTATTGGTATAATTATGCTCCATCTCACTCTGAATGGCATAAGAAAAGRTTTAAAAGCTACTACTTTGGATTCAGACAAAAGTCCTGACAGTGTATTGCTGTTCTAAGCTGTTAATGGCTTTTTGTGTGCATGCATATATTTGTGTGTTAATGTAAGACTAGCATTTTGGGTAAACAGTAACTGCTTCATATCCCTCTGGTGGTCTCATGCGAGCTCGTGCATGAGCTTCACAGTATAATTGTCCCTCCACAAAGAAGTAGCCCTTTTGTTTCAGGTTCAGATTGCAGTCAGAGCACACAAAACATTCTGGGTGCCGGTACTTATCACGTGCCTTCACCACTGTTCCTCTATTTGGAAACAATAAAAAGAAAACAAAATTAATAAAATTTGGAATTTAAAGTGAGAAGAAACTATAATAGGACAAAAAAGTAAGTTCTAGGTATTTATGTTAAGGCCTTTATGTTACTCATCTGCCATTTTTATTTTTCCAAATGCTACAAACATATTTTAAGGTTGGAAATTGATTTTTGAATAAGTAAAATAAAAGTGCCATAGAGATTATGACAGACAATTCAATAGTTCATTGGAAAGCCAGATCTTGGTTACAACACAGAAAGTACAGTCTAAAAAATCAAAAGGTGACAAAATGAGTTTAAAAAACACATTTCTTTTCCTTACTGACTATGGTCTGAGCTCATTATCTGTATTCTTTGGCGAAGTTGTCATTGAGATACACAGGCCATTGAGATAGTCTGATAGTTTCAAAGTAGGCTCAGAAAGCRTCCTAGAAACTCACTAGATTGTGAGAAAGATGCTTTATTCTGTTAAGCAACTTTCAGAATCCATAAACTGCATATTACATATTTAACAAATGTAGTATAGGTAACTGCTGGTTTCATTTTCTATATATTAATGACTGACTTGCAAAAGGTCCTGAGACATCTTAACTGAAGCTTTGATGATATGTGGTTGTATCTGACATATCTATTTAAAGTGTCTAAGATATGGGTTAATGATTTGGGATTTAGAACAGATTAGATAAGATTTGTTCTAGTATCTCTATTCTCCAGAAGCATTTTTCTAACAGTGCGGAGAGATTGTCACTTGGAAAGTRTTCCTGCAGTTGTTGGTGGTGTTTGAGGCCTTGTGCTTAAACTAGAGATTTTTATAACTAGAAAGAAGCAACTTACACAATGCCATTCCCACATTTGTCACACAGCGGCACTTTCTGGACATTCGCCGTGCCGGTTGGTATCTTTGTTACAGGTGCTTTCACACTTCTTGTGCCCATGGGGCGTCCATCTGAGAATCAAAGCAATCCCATTATGTACAGGTTATTATAAAAGTATCTGATGCAGTAAAATACCTTTTTTGGAAATATCCACTTCTAATTTTAGTTACAGGTTTTCCTTATATCGACTAACAATAAAGTTTCTCTGTACAAGTTTAGTAGGTCARGTCCTGTGCCTTTGGAATTGGCAAGAGGATTGTGTAGCTGTAGCTAATAAAGCAGGTACAACAGTGATTATAAATATAATGCTCTCCATGACCAATCTGCCTTCCTTCTTCACAGCTGCCTCATGGACATTGTCTCACTATCTGATAGTAGGTCTTTGGTATAACGAGGAGGAGGAGGATTTGGTTTTAATATAGCACATCAAYTGAGACCTATTGTTGAAAAGTTTACTTATCTGTGTAACTAATCAGGCAATAACTTCTGATTACAGGAAGTTGTGCAATGGATATCAGATTAGTGACATTATATGAATATAAATTATAGTAAAACATAARAAGAAAATGCCAAACAAAATCTCACAGTAATGTATGTATAGATAAATAGATGCATTTATCCCTTCTCTGGTAAATATTTTGATACAAAAATTAAAAATTTAAGATCTACCTGTTAGGTTAATTTTGCTTATATTTTATTATTTATACTTGTTATAAATGTAACAAACCTGTAACCTTTAATAATGTTCCTGATTATTTTCAAAAACTCATAATTTGAAGGAAATGGGACTGTAAATGGTATTGTTGTCTTCAATTTTATTTAGAATGAAGACGGGATAGGTGAAACTTACCTCAGGAGTTGGTTTAAATTTCTCTTTTCCTGGATGTGGTATAATTTTTTTTTCTTAGTATCATGAGTATATGCAGCTAGTTGCAAAAACTTTTATCATTCAGTTAAAATCAACTTTGTACATTAACAGGCTTAAAATCTGAGAAGAGCTTCTACAAATGTGATTAATACTCCCATTTTATTCCCAGAGGACATTGCTAGCTATAAAAATAAGGGGAAAAATTGTTAGGAGGCTGGCATTCTATCTATCATATTCAAAAAGACTTGGGTTTTCAGAATTTCTTACAGCTCTCATTTCTCTTCTTTTCTCTCAGACTCCCTCTTCCCACAAACATACTAAAAATGCTTCAAACATAATCACCTTCTTCAGAGACTAAATTCTGGAGCACTTTAAAGGAGCCAGACTGGCGAGGTTGACTGGGCTCCTCCTGATTGGCATGCAGCATCTTGTACACATCAGACTGGGGTACTGAGGTGGGAACCGGGTCACTGCATCATAGGGAGGAAGAGCAGATAAAACGATTAACAAACATAACTTTAAAGCAGTAGTTGTACCAAACACAGAATGTGAATTCAGTAAACAAGACAATCAGTTTCTTGAGCTACTGAAAAACACTTTTCTCCATCATAACATTGTTTTATATAGGCCTCTCTTGATCAAATGCACTGAAAAAAAGGTAGCTGTGGAACGGTAACAAAAAATAAACCTACAAACTCAAGATAATATTTCCATAATTACTGTTCTGGCTCCAATGGCAACTGGAAATAGGCCAGTACCTGTGTTAAACCTCAAAGCAGTTGTATTCTTGTGATCAGCTGCTGTATTACCAGTTGCTCTTTTGTGTGGTATTCAGAAATCCATTTTCGTGACAGTTGGTTTCAACAATATTGTTAAAATCACAACTCATAACCTGGTTTAGGCTCAGCCAAAACAAATCTTTTSGGAAAATATCATGATGTCAAGGTGTTCTCACCTTTCTAAGTTGGTTCTGTTACTAGTTAATATATGATTATCTGATTAAGGTAATTGGTACTTATTTGACTTAAGAGTTAATGGTTGAATTCCCATTGACTCATGAGCCTAARCTTTTATCAAGAATATTTCATGGTTCATTAAAGTGTATTAAATGTTTTAAATTAATCTTGATAACTAACATTTTAAGTAGTTGAGGGGAAGAACAGATGACTACATGTACTGACAGGAATTAGTCTGAACACATACCATCTGCAAACTTCTAACTGTCACTGGAACTAGTTAGAAAGGTCAAAATAGACTTCAGTGAAGTCTTTTACCTCACTGATACRTAGGTAAGTGTTCAGTATGAAATTMTTGTTACAACTGGCCTCCTAGTGTCTATTAAATCTCAGGTAAATTTCTCCTGGAAATAAACGACTAATTGCACAGGGGATTAGACTGACTTTTGACTTACAGGGTTTTGTTTGTTTTCCAGTGTATCATCTAGACTAACAGTAACAGCATCAGGAGTTTGGCAGCTGTGTATTGACCTCTATTGGTTATGTTAATTGTTTTCATCATGAACCAGATTTCTCAGCCATTTTTAACTGGTGACAAAAATACCATTTTCTTCTATCATTATAAGCTTGTAATCTATAGAAGTAGTTTACTTTTTAGAATTCTTACCAATATCTTCCTAAAAATTAAACTAACGAGTAATATAAAAGTATGTACAAAACACAAAAAATACTTACTGGCTAGGGTTTGAGATAACATTTCTAAGTTCATGAATAATGAAGAGGAGTCCCAAAACAAAAGAGATATTTCAGAGCTGTATGGAGAATCAATTGTCAAACTGGGAATGTCATAGATGTTTGTGATAGCTGATTACTCTGGGCTTAATCCTTTATTTCAGGATAAAGAGAAAGCAAGGTGGCTTTTTTCTTTTCTCTTTAATTTTTATGATTAAAGATAAATAATCACGCAACAGAGTAATATAATCACTCTGCAAAGACTTCATGAAGTTCAGTATTGTTTTCATGAGATCAGCATAAACTTAAGTACTTCRATATATGTATGTGATATTTATGGTTAGTAACATACCAAATCTGAAAGGTGCTGAAGAAAGCTCACTGGTGCCAATGATTAATATTTCTTATTTTAAAAAATTAGTAATTGATTTTAGTTTACACTGTACGTATTATAAACTATTAATTTAAATGCTGTTGTAAAACAGAAAAATAAGTTGCTGTGATGCAAGGTAAGATAAAGGAATGTGAATGGTGCCTTGAAAAAAAGGAATAGAGCTTTAGGATTTTCTTTTGTCTAAACTTCATCTTTATCCACAAAACGTTCCTGCCTGACTTTAGTTATTGCAATGGATAAAATTCATAAATCAGTTTTTGACCATTACAGAGATCATTGAGTAGGCCTACAAAGTCAATTTTGTCTCCTTTTTGGATAAGAACTACTGATGTGGAATGAGCCGTCCTAGATGAGAGTTAACTAAGTAACTAGAATACTATTAACATCTACAAGATTTCCAGAGAKTCATAGCTTATCTTTCAACAGTTCAAATCAGTTGGGAGTTAATGCTATTATTTTTATTAATAATTAATAAGAATAAATCATTAAATGCTTGTTAAATAATTCTTAATTATGATAACAATAATAACTAGTTGTGAATTTAGGGGGGAATCAGAATCTTGATTTGGAGTGGTTAGTCAGCTAACAATCTAAATGGTAGCATCAGCTTTTATTATTAGGTACCAATAACAGATTATTTTATATGAAATATTTATTGGTGAATACTGAAGGACTTCTTTAATACTTTGGGTTAAGGAGTATTTTACTTGTATTTTGATAAAAATGATAAATGATTTAGTTTCTSTTTAACCCTTATATACATTATCCCAGAAACAGTGTAATATTATTAAAGCTCATGAATATATGCTCTATATCTGTTCTAAATTTGCATATTCATAACTACTAAACATACTGCTCTAATTACCTCATTATAGGTGGTTCCCCCAGAGCTGTAGAAACTTGGCCTTGCAGTGTTTCCATGATATTGTCATCTGAGTACAACTGCATAGGTGTATTAAACTGAGCGTGTACAATCTTGACACCAGGAAGTTCCATTTCCAAGGGAATGTTAGGGGCCATCTTAGATACTGCTTTCAGCTCGGTAGGGCAGATAGAGCTAACAGTGCTAATTGAAGAGGGAGTGCTGCGTCCACTGCCACAGTCAATCCCCGAAGGAGTGCTGCATCCACTGTGTTAATAGCCAGATTACAGAGAGGTGTGCAATGCATACCAGATTATGCAGAAGAAAGACAAAAGTGAAGGAATACGGTGATGTTAACAAGGCTGAAAACAAATGATAACAAATACAAAAAGCAAGAGTTCAGAAAATAGAGAAAAGCAAAAGTATGTGTATTCACTGAAAAATATTTTCTTGTAAGAAGTATCAGTGTCAACTTTAAGCATTCCTTAAAATTCTGGTGTGTATTTTATGTAAAGATAATTCAGAAGAGAATATTACTTTGCATTTTCAGTGCTAGATTTTGTTGGAGAGTTAATTAAGCCTCTCCAAAGCTCTTTGTTCTAGATGAGTAATTCTTAACATCTACAAATAGGAAAAATGAGTTTATGTGAGTTGTCCGTGTCAGTGACAGAATAAACACATGCAGTACTGGAATCCTAAACACATTCCAGTCCTGTACTTAACACACCATTTCAATCCATGGTTGAAGAGGCTTCTAAAATGTAGTGGAAAATAATGAGTGTGACTCTTCCTAGATTTCCTTGAAGTCTACAATGAAGTATTTATTAATATTTTAAAGCTAACAATATACTTAGAATTTTTAAAGTATTTGCTGAATTTTAAAGAAAAAAATTGTTGGAAAAAACAGTCATACTTTTGCATTTCTAAATATAGTGTTTCCAATGGAATGTAAAGTGGCCCTTCACAAGAACAGTGAGTATAATCAGAGAACGCATTTTGGTCAGACCTTTTCAAGGTCTTTTGAAAGCTTTTGAAGTTGATTTTTCAATATTTTAAAGTATTTCATATATAATAAAAAGGATGTACCATTTTTGAGAAATATTAATGTTACTGTACATACTGAAGTAAAGTTACTACACACAAATTTGATGTCTCTGAAAAAGGACTTAAAATAATGTTGTGACCCTCCATAAGACCCAAAGTCTTTTTCAGTGTTACCATTTTGAACACTTGTCTATTTTCTCCATAGCACTTCAGAGACTTTCTTCGTTTAGGGATATTTATTTCCTGTTACTTTGTATCAGTTCATTAAGCAGGCTTTATACAGTCATGAGTTACCATTTATGTGATATTCAGAGTTACAGGATGATATATGACTTAATCTTTTTGCTCCAAACTGGTTGCAGTTGGTTCTTTCCAAACTAAATGGTTCTGTGTAAACGAGGGAGGATACCGTATTACACGATTAGATAATGCAGTATGGTCACTGCCCAGTAGTCACTTTTGAGTGGAGAAGACGACCCAGAGTTCATCCTTTGATTCAGTGGGAAATCGTGTAGAACCACTTTCTCAAAAATGTAAAGGGAAATGCATCCTCTACCATCAAAGACATATCAAAAGAAAGTCAATTGTAGAGAAGATAGGCAAATCTTAAACCAATTGTACAGTCCTATTTCATCACCCAGCGTAAGCCAGCTAAAAAAAATAAAACAGGGCAATTTATAAATTTACAGGCTTTTTTTTTTTTTTTTTTTTTTTTTTTTTTTTTTTTTTTTAATAATTAAGACCACCCTTAGATTCTGTGATAGGATAAGTAAGTTATAAGTTTTGTCAGTGCTGATAGTGTTAGTAAATGGAAAATAATAGGAGAAAGCTAGAAAAGGCATAACCATTGTGGTCAGCAGCCAAAGCATTATTAAAGCAAAGTAAAGAATAAATAAAATATAATAATATATAAATTATAACTACCACATTCTTTTGTCAGAATAAAATCTAAAATTGTTGCTAATGTCAAATCTGTTAGCTCAGTCCCACTGTCCATAATCAGGTCTTCTTTTAGTGGAAGTCCTATTTTGATTTGGCCTCAGCTGTCCTACAGAGACATTTAGTCAAGATGGAGATTTGTTTTTTACTGTGCTTAACAGAGGGTATACAATGAGCCAAACAAGAGAAAAAGGAATTGAGAAGCAGTGTGACAACCACTGCTTTGTAAATACAGCATTCTTTATTGGAGATTTTGGAGTTCGTAAGTACAGACTTTTCCAGTGTTAGAACACCTTACAAATCTTACCTAACTAAGGTTCTAAAAGTTGCTGCACTTCTGTCAGGTTAATTTTTTCAGATTTTTTTCCATCAGCCATGCTGGAAAATGATGATTTGCTTACATGTTTTCACTGAAAACACTGTGTATCTAAATGAAATTTCTGAATTACAGGATTACATTCTGGTCTACCCATTAGAACCTTTGTAATCAGATTAGGTGCCTGTAAATGGTACCCAATGGTGCAAAAGTCAGGTTAGATACACGCAGCTGGTGCCCAAAGTTAGAGGACATGTACATTTGCTAAGGACTGTGTTGTCATTTATCATGTATCATAATGAGGCTGCAAGGAGATACAGGCCCTGTTTCTCCACTGAGGCAGTATTCTACATTGTTAGTTCGTGTTAACGGATGGAGGCTCTATCTAGCTGTTATGATCTCTTCTTTATCACACTGGTGGTTGAAAAATTTAACGCATCTCACAGAAACTGATACTCTGTGTGAGATTGACCGTTGTACATCAAAATCAATTATCATCTTGATTTTTTGGTCTAGTTTATCAGACTTAAATTAGTGTAACTGAATTTCAGACATTTGTAACCTTCAGAATGACATGCAGAGCACTAAATCCCCTAGTAAAAACTGTAACTACTAGAAAGGAAAAGAATAGCATTGTAATATATTGGATCACTCAAGCACTGTTGAGCTTGCTTGCCTTTTTAGCCACAGATGTTGCATTGTTTTCCCCTTGGTATTTAAGATTGTAAAAATAATACTAAGTTAGGCATTTCAGATGCGATAAAGGAAATTTACACTAAAAAGATGAAAGTAAGTATGTAAGGTTTTCTGCATTTGAGAGCTTTACAGATCTGTGGCATCAGATAATACTATTTTAGGTCTGCATCAGGTTTCCTTCTGAATAGAAGAGTCTGCTGAAGAGTAAACTTTGCAACCTCAGCACGGTCAGATGATAACTGATATAACTAGCTATCTTTTATTTAGCAAATTAACAAAGTACATATATTCTCATTTGGATAGAAGAATTTCATAGCTCTCTGGTTTTATAAATATGCAATATCCAGTGCAGCACTGTACTATAAATTGAATCAAGTACAGTTATTTAAGATTTGTATCAGTATAAATGAGATTAGAATCTTGATCTGCTTTCTTTTGGAAATAGAATTCTGAGTTTCAAGCCTGATCTCTGGAAGTCAACAGTTTTATTTAATAGGACTGCAGCTTTAGGTTATATAGTACTATAAGCTAATTTCAAATGCATCCGTATTCTTTATTAATGTGAATTGTGAGTATCTATTAAAAATAACACCATGCATCCAGATCCAACACAGCACTCAGAGTTTATAACCTGCTTCGGCCTGAGACTACGAAAGGTTTGGGCCGAATATTGTGCTTGTGTTCAAAGTAGTTCATATCCTGTAAAGAAAAGAGGGTTAAAATAACTTCCTTCAGCCTGTAAATGCTTATTTCTAAATAAAAAGTGACTTACAAATTCTGAAAATAGTAACCATGAAGTAATCATGTTTATTTTGTACGTTCCTGGTACTCAAAATATAATCACTTTGGTATTCAGAGACTTTGAGAGTATAGGAGTGTTACTCTGAGTGTAAGAGGGAAGGATGGAAGGTAGCATTGCAGCCTAGTTCAGAGAGCAAATTTTAGCTACCTGCAGAGATGCTACTAGAGAGCTGAATGTATAGATTTCAGTGTTGGAAAAAATTTCTTCATCTATCACCAGTTTTTGGAGAATCATTAAGCTCCTGATTATTAGAAAACAAAACAGCAAGAGCTGGACTTTTTAATTGAAAACAAAAGAGTGATACTACCAAAAATCACCGTATATTATAAGTAAATGCCAGTACTCACTTGTGAGATGAGTTAGAAATGAGACCCCTCAGTTGTCCATGAAGCGCATCTTGTATATTGCCAGATGAATACAGCCCAATTGGAGAATTATAGGAGGAGCTCACTACCTGTCTTTTGTCATCAATATTTGCTGCTGCAACAAAAGGCTGGGCCCTTCTGTTATGAGCTGTACCAATAGGCTTGAATTCCTGTACATAATAGGCAGACAAAATACACAAAGCTACAATGCACACCAAAGCTAGTAATGAGTAAAACTGACAACATCAGTATTGTTAATCTCTGCATTTTTTTACTTTTGCAATTTCGTTATTTTTTTAACTGGTGCAAGCATACTCTACTTTGCCATAGCAATTTTCTATATGCTACATAAGCCATATGCATTCAGAGATTATTATTTTTCTGCTTCAGGACAAACAAAAGGCATTCTATATTTGTAAACAGTGTGAAATTTTAGTATTTCAGCAAGAAATTTAAGGGATGAATACTATAGGAACCTGTGGTAGAAGTATTGTTGTTTACTTTATTCTTTCAGAAGCATTTCACGTGTAGTTAGCATAATTGCTTGCCTTTATGGTTAATCCCTGGTTTCTGTTTTTTTGTCATACACTGGTGGAGGGAATCAGAAAAATACAGAGATTTTATAATTAATGTGTCTTGTAGGAAACCATCATTTTTAACCCTTCTTTCAGCAGAAGTAGTCTTGAATAGACTTCAGATTGATATATCCTTCTGACTTGATTCAGTACTTTGAGGCTTACCTGTGCATCAAAAATTGTAATGCTGCATAATGCAAAGACAATATAAAATCATTGTAAATAAATAAACCCCAGAAATGAGTAAGTGAGAAATCATTCTGCCTACGTTGGCTTTTTTCTGGAATACAGTTTTGTTTATTATTGACCCAGATCATTGCCTCCGGTTGTGGAATGCATAGGAGTATGATCTGGAACTGGAATCTCTGATGCCTTTCCAGATAACTTCCCATATTCTTCAGTGGTGATGGGCAAGGGATAACAAAGATTTTTGACTGTGCAAAAATATGCTTATTTGTGTTGTGTGTTTAGTACAGACTTCTGACTCTTTGTCAGCTGAAGTCTTTTACTAATTCACAGCAGTGGGTTTTTGTGTTTCTTACAGTGGATGAAGAAGGTTTGCTGGTGAAGTCCGTCACCTTTTCCTGGTGTCCTCCAGGAAAAGAACATTTTCTGCTTTTCTTAAAAGAAGTATTATTTAGCTCAGCTTGAGCTCCTATGCTTACGGAATGAAAAGCTTTGGTTCCTAACAGACAGGTTTCTAAAATCTGAATGGGTGTCTTAGAGACTGGAAGTGGCCTTGGTAAAATAGCACAGATAATTAGTACTTTAATAGAAATAGCTTACTACTCTGATTATGGCTTTGTTTTTGAGATGCATGTCTGCACTTGTGCTTCAACTCACTGTAAAATTTAGGTCATCTAACAACAAATTTGCAATGGATGAAATGTGAAGTGAGTACAGATCTTTCACACCTGCTGAGTTTTTTCTTGTTCCTAAATTTTCAGAGAAAATCTCTGTTAGAAATTTTGAGAAGTGTGATTCGTATAATAGGGATACATCTATAATACTATAAGCTATTTCTGTATTTATGTTTATGTTCTATTGTGTCATGTGGCCTATAAAGAATCTTCTGATACTGCTAATTGAGATTTATTTCAAATTGTAGAAGCTTATATGTAGAATGCTAGAGCTTTTTACTTAATCGCTGTGTACAGATTAGATTGTCTGATGTTTGCTATCACATATTTTTATTGGTGACACAGCCAGTATCTTCAGCTTTGAAATTATTCAAGTGCAATTGTGATCTTTCATTTATGTCTTGCAAGCTATACAAACTAGTCTCTTCATTCTGCTAAACAAAATTCTAAATATAGCTGTTTTTGATACAGAAATCCATCTTTTAGATTACCCTGACCTTTAAGAATGTAGAAAAAAAATCCAGTTGAAATAAATACAACTATTAGCAAAAAATGAAAGATAAATTTGAATACTCAAATCCACAGAATAAATCAAGATAATAAGAGCACATTAGACAAATGTGGACACATTTTTGACATCTGCAGGTTTTTATTTATTTCTCAAAGCGTTATTTCACTTTTAAGACAAGATCAAGTCTCTGTTCAAAGTTTTGGTAAACATTTTTTTTTTTTTAAATTGTGAAATCCTGAATGTAAATTGAGCCTTATGCTTTCATTTAAAACAGTAGTTTCAGAAGCATTTTTATGAAGAGACCAAAAGAAAAGTCATGGTTATACAGGATGTGCAACCAGAAAAATGCGAACAGCAAAAGCAGTTCTACTAAATGGAAATGTTTAGCAGCAGTACACTAGAACAGAATACAAAAGCAGCAGTTGGATAAATGAGCACAAAGATTTTACTTGCAACCCTTTGTTTCTGTCTGGTAGAATTGGGTTGCAATGGACAAAGTATATTAGTAAATGGAGGTAATTACTACAGTTTAGGATCATGTCTGCTCTATGAAATATACTAACCTCAAAATATTGTAAAATTATTTAAATCTGCGAGGTATGACACAAAACATACCAAAACCCAACCTTGAACACTGTCATTTCATCCCCTTTTTATTTCTTGATGACAAATGAACAGCACAGAAAACATGTGGCAAGTTTACAATATAGAAATGGTGAAACAAGAATTTGCAGTTAGAATTAAATTCCATTTTCTTTTTAAATCATCTATTCATGTAAAATGTCACTGACATAAAATACAGTAGCAAAAATAGTCCAGCTCTTGTGTTTATTGGATGTCATTGAATCAATGAAAATTCCTCTTTTAGTTCAAAAACTAAACAAGAACTGAATGCAGTTCAAATTCCCAATCAGGAATATTCAAGTATTACAGTATTTAATTTCTTAAATTTTTTATAGCTGACTGCTGTCTTTTTTGCAGGGCTAAATACATTTTTCATTGATAGAAATATCAGAAACAGAATGAATGTAGCACCAAAAGTCTGTAAGCAGCAGCCCCCTGGCAACAAATCCAGCAAGGACTACAGGATGGTATTCATCGGGGATAATTGTCATGACAGTACACAGATGTTTGCATTCTGGAGGTATCACAGCACTAGCAAATCTTTATCTCTGAATTTTGTTAGGGAAGAGGGGGAAGGTCTTCAAATCTAGATTAGCGTACTTACGTTTCAAAACTTGATTGTAAGTGGTAATATACTACAAAAGACAAATTGAAATGAATAGTTAATTTATAAGAATTCATACCTGTGGTTCAGCTTCTAAATTTATCTTGTATGGGTGTGCTTTGCCATCTTCTGACACTTGTGGGGACCATAATTTAGTTTCTGTCCTATAAAAAAAGACAGGCAGAAAGTAAATAACTTTAATTCTCTAATATTTGCAATAGTAAAATAAAATGCAATCTGAAAATTTGTAGTTTGTTCTATGCTTTTCTAACTTCTGATGTAAAATACTTTAACAATATATGTGTACTATACTTTATTAACAATATAAAAAAACACACATTTTATAAATGATGTATACTAYGAACAACAAGAAATAATATATGAAATTACTAATTACTCTTCAGAGCATTTTACAAAAATAAGTGAATAAATTAATAATAATATTAAGCTACACAACATGATTTTTCTTACGATTGTAACATCCATTTAAGGTTTGCTTTTCAAAGTAAGGGGAGTGCAATCTATGTATGTAAAGTGTATATACAATTGTAAATAGAAGTTACCCAGCTGATTCTTTGAGTTGACTAGTATCAGTTACAATTCTTTGTTGCCAGTGGGAAATTTTGCATCTCATTTTAAAATAATGTAATATTACTAATAAATTTTAGTATAGTGTGTACACAGTAGTACCATTTGTTACATAAGTATCAATAGTTAATATTTTAAAATATGCACATATTCCATGTGCATAATTAGACCTACCTTATTTTGAAAATTCTTTCCTGAGAGTGTTGCTAAATGACATATATCAACTTGCAATAGAACCTGGAATTAAATATAGAAATTTCTGCACCTACTTCTGGGTTCTAGTAACTAAATAATGCTCCTTTTGAGAAAAATACATCTTTATTTGGAAAGAAATATTGTGGTCAGTTATAATGAAGTGCTTTGCCACCCCAAGGGCCTCACATCAGTCAGAGGTGTTTGATTCTTGGAGCCAGCTGGGAAGTGTGATTTTGATTAAAGGCTGAGCAAACTCAGTTAGGAGATGGGATGATACACCTGGAGTTGGTGAGGTAAGTCTGGGTGCTTGTTATTTAAAGGTTTTGTAGCATTCTCTAAACCATTCTGAATAGTTACATTGCATAATCACTTAGTTGGATTGTATCTTCTTTCAGTAGTAAGCAGACATATACATATATGCATACCTCTCAACTTTCAAACAAAGCTGATGTGTAGCTGCTTTAATTTTCTCCTGGGCATCATTATGTGTCATGTTCTCTGTGCTTTGACCATCAATAGCAACAATAGTATCACCAGGACACAGGTTGGCAGCTGAAGCCTTGCTTCCAGGTGTAATCTGGGGAAAAAAAAGATCAATTTTAAATTCTTAAGCACCATACATACATACAAACTGGTAGAGGAAATAAACTTTACCAGGCTTCCCTTTTTTCTATTGGATTGTGGGGGAAAATGGGACTATAAACACTCACAAGAAATTTAATTCTGCTAGTCCCTCTATAGTTCAATTGTCAGCTCACCATTTAAATGCTTTATACATCATAACTTCAAAACAGATAAAATTGTCTTCATGCTTCTGCATTAAATAGTTTATACCTCCATTTTCTGTATTTACTGTAACTTGTCTTTGAATTTTCCTTCCTAGCCTCTATTATGTAATTTACTTAAAAAAGCAATTAAGTTCTCCCTTACAACTTCAGGCAATAGCTGAATAGCATATATTGGCCAGTTATCCTGCTTAATGTTCATGTGCGTGATGTGCCAGTTGACTACATAAAACAGAAAGCCACTTGCGATCTTACCGCACTTAAGGGAAATATAACAGCAATTAGTATACTTCCTGTTACTCTGGCTCTCACGTTGCATTTCTAAATAATAGCTATGCTAATAATACCAAACTTACATTTTTCTCTTTACAAGTGTTTATTCATGATCCTGAGCTCCTTAAAGTGCTTAGCTTTACTCCCATTGCATTTATGTAACAGACTCTGATCCTTCAAGGTGGTCTATGTAGAGCAATTCAAATACCTCAGGGAAATATAATGAAGACAGTGACATTCACAGAAACAGCCCTAAGCTTATTTCTCTGTGCTTTTTTTTTCTTTTTTAAATCTTGTTGATCATCTACTACATCATAATTAAAATAATGGAAATGAAACACCCTTTCTGTTCTAAAATAACCACTGTAGAGAGGCCACARTCATGGATGCTACTTAAGTGTATTCTAGAAATCTTTACTTGGCAGCATGTGACTTCTTGTATCATCACATCATTTAAACAGGTCTTTGGTCACTGAGTGGGATTCAGGTCCCTTAGCATAGGCACCTATTGCCATTTTAGGTGGCCTTGAGTAGCCAGGACAACAACATGAAATTGATGGACGAAGCACAAGAACTTCTGGAATTCAGCCTGTCTGAATTCAGCAGACCAGAGCAGGACAGGTTGGTGCATGTAAAAATAATACTAACTGCTTATGTTTAAGCAAATGAATCCCAATATAAAGTATCAGCATGCAAATACAGTCTTACAAGAGCATCACTTTTATACCAAAAAACCCCATCCGTGCCATGTGTGAAGTAAAAAAGCTATGGGAGAGAATTCATTTCACTGCGTGTTCTGTGAAAGTCATAGCAAGTACTATCTGAGTGATTAAAAGCAATAAAGTATTGCCTGTGCAAGAGACAATACTGACAGCATAAAAATTGGATAGAAATACTCTTTTTGCTATGTATTGTGCTGTATTAGCATTGGAACTGGCAAAAATCAGTGAAATAGGGTTTCTGCTCCTTCTGGCTGTCCACCTCTGCTTAGGGTTTGTTTTGTGTGATTTATTATTTTTTGTTTTCTAGCATATAAACTTATTTTTGATTTCTCCATATCAAACTGCAGTGAATGTACTATTCTCAAGTCAGGCAAACTTTCCAAATTGGTACTTGTGGCCAGCTGTAGGTTTTTAGCCTCCCATTTGCCAAAAGGATGAATAAAATGCTAAAGTACCTGAAAAAACAGTTTGAGTCAATGAAGTTGCTCATAAATTCTACATCTGGAGTCTCAGAAATTACTGTTTCTCAAACTTTAACAGCTGTGAGTGTAAAKGAGCTACACTGAGACCACTTACACAGTTGTAATAATAAAGGGGTAGAGTAACAATCATGCCTGTCACTTTAACCTGGAATGGCTCCTGACTTTGCCTAGCATGTTGTTTGTCATTTTGCATGAGTGCCTGTCTACTAATGCTCTAATAATCGAAACATAATGTCAAAAATAGCCGTGCTTGGTTCCTTCTCAAGTATAAGCTTGCTTGAATAACTCTTATGAAAGTTAATCAGTATCACACAGAATCACAGAGTGGTTGAGGTTGGAAGGGACCTCTGRAGATTATCTAGTCCAACCTCCCTGCTCAAGAAGTAGATAATGCTTTTTACATGGCACAACAAATGATCTGCTATATCTGTTGCATACTGCAGCAATGTACTGAGATATGGCCTTGGCTCATACAGCAGCGTCTGCCTAACAAGGTAAGTATCCCTGCAGCTGTGCTGATAGTAGAACCTAAACTCGTCTGTGTTGCTGGAAGTAATGCTTGATTCTTTAGATTTTCTTATTCTTTCCATGTTTTCACCAGCTGCAGTGATATCACTAAATGATTGGATGGGAATAGCATCACTTGGTGGTAGCAAAGAGGGAAATGGGCAAGAATCTGTATTTTCCTACTCCTTAGCTGAATTGATTATTGTCAGGCTTCTGGGGCTTGTCTGTGGGGCCTTAACCCCTAGATGGAGCTGTTGAACCCTACTTGTCCATGCCTTCTGGGGTGCAGAACTATCCACCCTAGTGCAGTCGTTTTCCCTGACCTACTCTGCCTAGGATACAGGAACSTCTACCCCATAATTCTGCAATACCACTTTAGTGGTGAGAGGTATGGTCTGGAGATCTGCCCCTAGGACAGGGTAGGAGAAGTATGGCAGAGTTCTAGCTCCTCTCTTCTTGGTGCATAGCAGAAAATCTTGGTAACTAGCATGACTGCTGCTTCAGGGGGGGGAAGGTGGACAAAATTACTGCAGGCCTATGTCATAAAAAAAAGGCCAGATTGTGCATTGCAAGATCAWACAGTTCCATGGGTATAATACTGGTATCGTGGATACCTCAATAATGTCAATGTTACTGTTTTTTGAGGAACTTATCTTTGATGCATTAAATTTAAATTGTGAATGCTTAAGTTTGTGTTATGGCCATCTCTCCCATCTCTGCTTCCTGAGGTAGATGTGTCATTGGTGCCTTCTGGGAATTTTAACCTTTGTCTGCAAGGAACAGGGCTGTATGGCATTTCTGTTGCTCCTGTATTGTAGGAATCTCAGGTTTGGATAAATATAAGAATATGTGTTGGGGGCAATGTCTGTTATGAAGCTTTGAAGAATAACTCTCTTTATAGTGTACGTCTCTTTAAAAGATGTGTAAAACTCATCTTGCACAGTTGCATTAATATATTAATATTTCAGGGTTTKGGGGGGATGGGGAAGARAATTAAGAACATGAGCAAGGAAAGTGGCTAAACATAAAATTGGATTAATATAAATACCTGCATTACAATCTGTAAAGATTTGTAWTGAAATAGAACTTGTGAATCTAGAGTTGGTGACAGATTTTACCATTCCCTCCAACCTCTATATAATGGTTTCTCTAGTCATTCTCTATTCARCATGACTTAAATTCTAGGATTGAATTCATCTAAACACTTAACCTAAAATGCTGTCTTCTGTTGAAAATATTGAAACAGAAATATTTCAGTATGAGACTGGCTTTTAGATAGTCTCATTGCTGTAACTTCTTTGCAGTTATGTAAGGTTACAAAGATTTATAGAAAAGTTTTCAGTATTTCTAATTAATTTGTTATTTCTATGCCTAACAGAATCTAACTTATCTATTTTTAGTCCCCTCCTGTTTTATTCTCCTAAGGATCATGAGCTATGGTTTTTGCATTAGTTTGAAACAGTCAAGAGTTACTTTGCTTGGGAAATCACAGATTTTTTTTTTTTTTTTAGATGACATCTGTTTTTTAGACAGGTGTATGATGATCCCTTGTGTTGTCTATTTCTCAAACGTCTCCTGGTAAAAGCTTTCTGTTGTTGAACAGGAGATTTATCTAACCAAACTTACACCTGTCCCATTATTCAAAAGGTGTTTAAAAATAACTTCCATTTATTGTTCTAATCTCTAAAATATTTTTTTGCTGATGATGCTTTTGACAAAAGGAAAGTCTAGGCCCCAAAAAGCAGAGCATATGAACCTTTCACCACCTTTTGGAAGCTACTGCATGAATGCTTATTAGGGTTTCTTCTGAGTGTATATTTCAGCAAAAAAAAAATATTAATATTARAAAAAGATTCCATTAAATTTCCTGAGCTTGAACTAAGGAAACTTAAACATGTCCTTTTTCATATAAATGTTTTATAATTTTATTATAAATGTGATTTATTTAATTATTTATTCTTTGAGCAGTGCCATAATTTAGTAGAAGACAGCTGTTTATGCCTTGTGAGGCATTTGGTAGGTATGAGTCAATTGTAAAATCATTTATTTTTTAGCAAGTTACATTTATAGCAACATCCTTTGTTAGTGCAGTTTTAAACTTCATTGGACTTAATCTAAACACAGAGAAAATACAAACCAGACACTGCTAAAATATTTTTCGTTAGAGATAATGGAAACTATTTTTCCTTTGGAGGCCCATAAAAGGCAATGAAGGCCCCCAAACATCCAGAGGTTTCTTTTCTTCTTTATTAGATRTTTTTTGTCTCCTGTTCTCCAAAGTTTTTGTTAGGTCCTACTAATATTTGTCATGAAATTACATAAAGCCAAATAGTAGCATTCTATTTTATTTCTGTTTAAAATAATAGGTAAGTTCTGATATGCTTATATGAATCTGRAATAAATAATTGACTGAAATTCATTTGTACTGCTATAATAAGTGAAATATTGGTGCTTAACCAGCTACAGACTCCTGTTTAGAAGCATATTTGCTGCAAGGCATCACCAGTGGTATCCATCCTGATGTTTATTTAATACCAGACATAGTGTATATATTGAGTCATAGTGCAGTGAGTGTTTTTTTTTCTTTTCTTTTCTTTTTTTTTTTTTTAATTTGGAAGATCATAAAACCCATACTCATACGTCAGTAGATTGAGGTACTCAAAAGCAGCAAAAATATATGGAAAACTAATCCTAGCATCTGACGTGTTGAACACAATTTTCAAAATATACAAATTATTAAAATATGTATTCTGTCTTTTAGATGCATCTATGTCTGTAGATGCAGGGCAGCTGATAATATTTTATGTGCCACATTCATCAAGTAACACTTTTCTTAAATAAGTTGAGATTAATAGCTTAAAAAACACTGACAATGGAGGCTCAGATTCTTGCTGCCTTTTATTAGGGGATAGTGTAAATTGTCTGTTGCTAAATATGGCAGAAAACACTTAAGAATCATCTCCTCCATATTCAAGATTGGGTAAGTTATCTAATAATTCACTGATTTAACATTTGTGATACTGAAAACCTTCACTTATATAAAAACAGGTGCTGTTGCCTTTGCTGGCAATAAGCAGCTCTTGATTTAGTTGAGTGTCACATTAATCTTCTGAAGCTGGCACAAAGAGTTTACAAAGTATAAACTTCCAGAGATGAGGAACAGCTGCAGAGTGGTCTTTTCTCCAAGTAATCACACAGGCTGGTCATAAAAATGATAAAAGTGGGGTCTGGCCTTTAATAGGCTCAAAACTTATTTTCTCATCTGAGTGCATGGGGAAATCGTGCGATCATGCCAGAGTTTTCCTAGCACTGAGGCACTGGAATTTAATTTCTKAGGATAAATAGAAATGTAGTTTAAACTCTTTGACCGATACACTAATCCCACAAATATGTTACACAAAACTTACAAAAACCTGTAAGCTTTCAGTTAACGTCTCAAAACTAGCAACTCCTTGCTAATTAACTAATGCTTCATCTGCATCTCTGAACTCGAGGAAAGTAAAGGGCAAAAATCTGAATTAATAAATGTAATAAATAGAAAGGAAATGGAAAAGATACGTACCCTGGTTATGATTAAGGGTTGATTAAAATCTATTCCTCCCGAGAGCCTGAATCCCCAGGGTGCTGGTCCTTGGAGAACAACGTTTTGTGGCATTGTGCAGACTTCTTGGTTACTATTTCTTTTTCCTTAGGTCTGTTTGAGGAGTTGAGCTGTAGGAGGAAGGGTGCTGTCAGCAGAGTGCCTGCTGGACAGGGCAGCAGACCTTTGATAACTTCTGGGAAGTTTTACTCATCTCACAGTGGCAGGCACTGCACTTTATCCCTGCTCTTTACGTGACGTCAGCCAGTCCCTCAGCTTCTCCACCCACAGGGGGGAGTATCAAACTTGGACAGATAAAGTCTGAATGCTGGAAAGTTTACAACAAATACATCAGCTTTATCCGCTGCTTCAGCGGCCCCCTCAGCCTGACATTCAGTAAGCATCAGGTTGCAATGTCCTTCTGGTTTCTTAAAGCAGTGCTGTTACCCATTTGTTCTTATGCTGATTACATTGCTGCTGCTTGTTTTAACTAAACAATGCACTGYTCTGACCATGTACACTATTCTCTTTCATGTAAATAGAAATAATGATGGTGATATTTCCTTCTCAAAGTATGGTTTTACATCTTGCCTTATTTGTAATGTGATTATTTCTTGCTCTATAAAGTCATTCCAGCCCTTCAACTGACTTTTTCAGCTACCACCACTTGAGAGAATACTATGCACCAGCTAATGGCTTGAAACATTTTCACGCATGTCATGCATATCTCGCATACTGGGAAAGAGAACTGAATTACTAATCAATGGTGTCTCTTCCTTTTGTAGTAATGTTAGCTTTTTATAGGATAGTYGTGTTTACCTTCTCTTGGTTGTTGGTGTTACTATACTCTGCAGTCCTTCTGGCTTTCTTGCATCAGCTTCTTYGGCTTTATTTTGACTTCTGTTTCACTTATATTTTGTAACAAAAGAGAGGTATGTTCTTTTCAGTGGTGATATTCTCATTCACTTTCTTATCACATGGTTACAGATTTCTCTTTATATGTGGTATTAGCAAAGAAATGTTCTTCCAAGCATGTCTTTGCCCAGAGTTTGGCCTGTTTTCTGACGGTATCTACAGTTCTTGTCAGGCAGAGTTTTTTTGTTGGTGGTGTTTTTTTTTCTTTTTTTTTTGAATGAGTCAATAGCAAGTCAGWGCTTAAACAGAACAGTTGAATAAAAACTAATGAGGATATATATTTTTGCATAGTAACAGTCTACATAATATTTTCATATTTTTGAGAAAAGATTTTTCTGTTCCTTATTGCAGAGGATTTACCTGCTTTTTCTCACTCCRTGCACTTTGCTTTCTTAATGTCTGTAGCCTGCTTAGAGAAGTATCTGAAACTGGAAGAATGAAAGGCAGGTTCATACTCTTTGTGATCCTTCTTTTGCTGGACACCTTCAGGGATTTTGGTAAAAGTGTAGTGATTTAAATTGATATCAGTGTCTCAAAAGACTTTTCTATTAAGAAGCAAATCAACTTTATCCAGCACTGCAAAATGATGATAAATAGATGAAGAACTAGAAAGTAGATCCTTGCTTGCAGTTTAATGGCTATTGTRCCCTTTTTCTTTGTCTTTTCCTAGTGAATCCTGTATTCTTTGATTTGTATGCGGGAGTGCACAGTATTTTAGATGTATTAAAGAATTTCTTCATAGGCATTTTTTTTTGTTTGTCATTGAGTATTGTTAGTCTCAATTAGTGAAGTCTGCAGTGCAGTTTCAGAAATATAAGAATTGCTGTATCAGSTCAAACTCCTGATCAGCCCCTGACAGTTTCGAGTGTCAAAACATTCCATACTTGTATAACAACTTGTTCGCTTGGGAGATTTCTTCCAAATTCCTCTTAGTAAGTTATCGGCTTATGTCTTAATACACAGGCTTATATTTTTTAGAAATCCCACTCCTTTCAAATCCTGCTAAGCATTTTGAATGCTGGTGAAGTAACTGAAGAGTGGATATTTGGGATGGCTGTTGGTAAAAATAATTTGTTAAGGTGTCTATAAAGTTTGTTCACTTCCCTTTCTTTTACTGAGATCAGCTTCTGTGTCACCTGTAATGTTATTAGATATGTTTAGGGAGAGGGCAGGCTCAACCTTTTTCTAGGCAGGTAGTTCCTCTTAATTTCAGTGGAAGTTATCTGCTTGTATGATTGAGCTCTGGATTCTGTTATAAATGGCTCAAAGATTTATTCCCTCCTTTTTAAAGGAAGTGTGACCTGCTCTCCAAGGTGCTGTTGTTCAAGACAGTAATTGCTAGATCTTCTTGTATTGATATAACACTAGCAGAGCTTTTTGTCTATTTACTCTTCTATAACTCTAAAAAAAATCCAGCTTAGGAGGCAGTAATGAATCGATACATATTATTTAAGAAACTAGGAAATAGTTTCTTTTCAGTGACTGCTTTTAAGAAAGTGTAATTTTTTTGTTTGCTAATCTCCCTAAAACCCTTCATTCATACTAGACCAGGATCATCATCTGAGCTGGATGGAAACTAGAGCCGTTTATCCAGTTAAGTAGAGGTGATTTCCTATCAGTGAAGTGAGGGCTACTTTCTTTTACCCTGTCTAGTTTTAAGGCATTTTATATTCTGGAATACTATGGTGAGGCAGGTTTTGCTAGAAATGTTGAGTGACTTCTAAATAGGTGAATCTTGAAATTTAAAAATTATTTGTAATGAAACCATATGAAACTAGGTAAGTTGAATCTTTTAAGGTAATTACAGTGCAGATCTCAAACTGCATACCCAGGCATAGTGCGCTCTCTCTTAGTTTTGATCATAATCAGTCTGAACAATCTGTAGTTCTAGGTATGCAAATGAATTTTTGCAAATGTGCTGTGGTGCCAGACTTTGCTTTTTTTCTTATGGTTTTGTCATTTCCATGTAAGAAAACAGTTGCTTTTAATAGCTTTTCTTGTTTAGTTGTCCTGCAAGATCATTCGCATTGCGAACCTTTCTTACGTGCAGGTGTACCTCCACTTAATTCTGTGACTATCATCATGTGCATTTGTGTATAAAATAGCTTTCTCTGAATTATAATGTGATTTCTTCATTTGTGGTGTGACTAACCATAATGTTTGAAGCAGTCATTTGCTCTCTGTAGACTGGCATTCCATTTGATATCTATGCCAAACATGTTATCTTTCTACCCAATGCAATTTGAAAGCTACAACCACTCCCCCCCCCCCTTTTTTTTCCTGGATGAGAAGGAGAAGAGGGAGGGGAAAAAAAATGTTGATTTTTTTTTTCACATCACTCAATTGCTGAGACTTTATGGGAGAGACAAACAATTAGGCATAAGAAGAGTAGCATGGTCACTAACATGTCATTGCATACCATGCTACCTTGCTAGCTTTGGAAAACCAAGTCACTATGCCTGTGGCACAGTATCCTTTACCACTGGGGTTATTTAGAGGCATGCTTTCTAATTCATGTCAGAATATTTTGGGTGACAGGTTCCTTTTTCTTTCCTAGTGCTTCTTTGCCTCAGTGGAAGGAAATGTTGTTTTCTTGACAAATCAGCAGACTGAGTTATAAATAGAGATTAAAAAATAGCAAATGTTTACCCCTGATTCATTTCATATGTTACAGGCTGCAGAATGTTAACTAGAATAAAACCTGGCAGAGGCAGAAAAAACAAAACTCTCTTCAGAGTATATATACATTTTAAGCCAGAAGTGTGATAAACCTCCTGTCTTAGTTTAGAACTTAGTCTCTGTCTCTGATAAATTGCACTGAACTGAGCCTCTGATTGTGAAATTTAGGCACTAAATGGAGCTTGAATATCGTTTGCACACGTAGAACAGCATGTTCTTAAACTGCTCTTCAGAGGTGAAAGGCCAGAATATTCCCTACTGCATGTCCTGTTCTCTATTTCAGAGAAYGTGGGTATAGAGGAAGTCTCCTTTTAAAAGTTACTTATTTTAAAACAATTTCCTAAAGCAATAAGATAGGAGTATTCATATACAAATCCAAGATATTCCTAACTGCACAGTCAGGGAGCAGTAGTGGTTAATAACTCAGATCCTGATGAACTTTTTGTATCAGCTTTTAGTTAGTGGATGTCTGATAAATTAGCAGGCCCCTCAGTTTTTCCTGGCAAAGGAGAAATCCTGTCTTTCCCTTTCCTAGCTGGTATGACAAGCAGCTCTGCTGTTCTTCTCATGCCCCTGACTAAGAGAGGAGGAGTGGGGCTCCAGTACCGTACCCGTCTCCCAGGCATCAGCTGCTCCATCTACGGCACGTGAGGTGGGAAAGGCATTCCTACAGCTCTYTGCTTCTTTCTCTTTCCTCCCTCACAGCTTCTTGGTTATTTTGAAACAATTTGGCTCAACTGTCCCCTCATTTCAGGCTCAGAAAGCAGGAATGTTGTGTCTTGTACTTCTTTTCACATTAATTTTGTAATGGTCATAAATTTGTTTTGAAAATACTGCAGAAATTGAAGAATTAAGCTTGCTCATTTTCTTCAAGAAACTTCCTACTTAGCAAGCGGAGTATAGGTGTCCTAAAACCTTTTAAAGCCTTCATTAATTGTCTGACCTAAATTAACTGGCAGATAATTGGAAAATAAATGTTTTACTGAAATCATGTGTTTCAGAAATCTGTTCCATAAATGTCTAAGCAAATTTGAAATGGAAATTTAAATCTTCTATTTTAAATAACTTGTTCCACCAATGTACATGTTTTCTTGTGAATTTTTGTATTATCTGAAACTTGGGCACTGATATTTCTTGTTTTCCCTCTAATTTTGGAAAAAAAACACAAAAGAGGAGTTGGAGGCATACATAAGATGATGTGTGCTTCAAAGTGTCTAAAGGAGTAAAATGCTGAAGTTGCATTCAGGCATTGAAGTGCCATTCATCTTTATTTTGAAAACTTAGGTCTGTAACATATTTGCAAGCTAAGATACGCATGTATTGAATTTCCATCTGTGTTCCTGTGAATCCAGTTAGGGCATTGATTGCTGGAGGTGTTGCTTCGGTCATTGAATTTCTGCTGTGCCTTTGTCTGTTTTGCRTGGGTTAGTGTTGTGACTTGAGAAGTTACCTGTCCTTTATTGGTTTCTCTGTGAGCCTCATGTTACATCACATATTTTAATTATGATTCCTAGCCAAGAAAAAAGAAAATTGCGAAGTACTTGACAATTCTCGTGCTGAATTACTTTTCTAAGAACTGAATGATTTCTGAGAGAAGATGTTTTTTCTATTGTTTGAGGAAAAGTGTTTGTCCTTCTGTTTTGACAGCCTGTAGCTGTTCTGGTGGAGAATCTTAAAGACTAGGACTGCAGCACTGACTGTAAGGAAGAAATTGTTTTTCTTCTCAGCTCATTCAGTCATTAGTGGTTCAGCTCCGTTTAATAGCTAGAATCAAACGTCACCTCCAAGTTTGGAAAGCTGATGCCTTATTTGGTTTAAAGTTAAAGCCCATTTTGGCACTGAAAGCTGAATAAACTCATTCCGGAGGAGTAATTTGGAATGGAGTTAGCAAGGCTTTGTGCCAGGGTAGCAGATAAGCCCACTAAGCTTCATAAATTAACATGCTGACACTTTTTTTTTTCTTTTTACATAACATAATGTGCCTGTTAAACTATTTTCTGATGTGCTTGCTATTCAGCATTACCTGAATGAATAATAGACAGAAATTGTTAGATTTAAGAAATCTCTTTTATAATAGAGCTAGGTACATTCAGGAAAAGAGTTAAAATACTTCGCTAGGAGTGTAATGACATTTGTATTCAAGAACTGTAACATAACTCTTCAGACACCTAGCACTGTCTCTAATAAAAATGAAGTCTCATTTTATATTTCTAAAATGATTATTTCTTCATTTAATCTATGATCCTATTATATGTTTAGCTAACACATCATCATTTTACCTTTTTTTGTTATGTGGTAGCTCTAACTGCCTGACTTTTTCCAGAGGAAAGCTTGTTGTGATTATTAAAGGGGTGGTGAAGAGGTCTGGGGGAATCAAGAGGTTGGTTTTTGTGTTTGAGGCTTCTTACTTCCTGTTCCTTCCAAACCATAATGTTCGGTTTTCTCTCCAAACTRTAGTGCTCTGATTAATAAAATGGTTCTCTTAGCCGTTACTAGAAACCTGTCCTTCTTTGAGCTAGTGGTAAAATTTTCATCAGCTTTCAAGAAGCTTGGGAGCCTGTGTGTGCATGTCTCTTTTCCAGTGGAAACACCATGTTTTTCCCTTTCTTATAGTTTATTTTTGATAGTAAAAGTTTGTGTCTGGAAAAGGTTCGAATTAAAGTGTTAAGGAAAGAACAGTAATTTTGTTAAACAAGAAAATATTCATGCTTGTACAATTGTGACTGATACTTTACTCCTGGTCTAAGCTCTAGCCTTTCTCTAGATGATCTTTGAGTCAGTTCTTGTTCTTTTTCTTGTCTATGATTTCAGAAGTAGGATAATACTTCTACTCTATCAAGGATGTCCTCCACTGTAAATAACAGGTGATAAAAGTCTATAGATGCTGTTAGTTACAATGTACCATTTGTGGAAGATGGAAGGAAATAGCAGGTGAAGCTGCCCTAGGTGTCTGAGGCTCCTAATTTCTTCTGATATTTCTCCTGGCTTTCATTTTAATTGGTTCTTTTTAGCTTTTTGCCTTTACTTTGAGCTGCCAAAAGAGTTTGCTTTGATAGGGCCTTTCACGTTTACCAGAGCAGAGCAAAGTCCTTATATACAACTGTACTCCAAGAGCAAGAGTGCTGTATCCCTTGTATGTCCTTTGGGTTTGCTTTAGGTATTTGGAGGCAATAGGAGATACTAGGGATTTCAGTGGAAATTAAAATTTCAGAGTATGGTCCACAGTGGCTTTATCTGTACCACTGAATTTGATAGGATTTTTTCCATTGGCTGCTCTGTGTGTGCTAGTGCATGTTTGTATGTATGACAGAGAGGTATCTTTGTTAATGGAGATCTGCTATGGTTTTGTACTAGTCTAATGACTCGAAACCTACAGCTGGGAAGCTTAGAAATTAAAAACAGTTTATTTTGCATTAAGCCTGGAGGAGTACTTGTCCTTTTCTAAGTGTGGAGCAGTCCAGGCTTTTTCCAAGGCACATGTCAAACTTTTAGATTTATATCTTGATCTAGTTTGTAGTCTCACATGAGATGACACTTCATACACAAACGATGAGATCACATGTAAGGCCAGATTCATTTGTGGTCCACAGTGCCAAATCTTCTGAATATTTTTCTTTAAGAAACAGACATCAGAATTGTTTTTTAATATGCAATTGTCATTTCAAGTTCCGTAAACTGCTGAATGTATTCAGTATCTATATTTCTTTCACCTTGTGGCTTGGGTTTAACATTTTAACAGCAGTTGCTATGGAAGAGTTATCYGTGTTTATTGGGTTGTAACAAACAGCGACAGCTGAAAGACAAATATGGTATTCTGTTTTAAGTATAAGGATGGGATGTGAGATCAGCAGCTTTAGAATGTAACTAGCCACAAAGCTGCATCTCTGAAAGTTCTGAAGTGCACTGAAGTTACTCAGACTTAACACTTGTGTTTAGCTTATACTTAAAGTTTCTTCATTGTAATTTTGATTTCTGTTAAAGGGATACTATCACTTGTCCATATCCGTGAATTAGTTTTCTTAACAGCAAAAGAAAATGCTGAATGAAAGTAAGTAATTATGCATTTCACACCTTGCTCTTATTGGATTTGTTTGCGTTTGTTCAATGAATGTAAGGGTAAGTGCATAGCCTTAAGACATGCAAAAATATTGGGTGCATCTTGAGGAAGAATATAACCACAATAAGGCAAAACCAGCAGAAACGTAACTATGGTAAACTTTTCAGTTTTATCAACATCTGGTTACTGTATCCCGAACAGTTCGTGTGAAAACTGTAGGACACACATATGTACACACACATAAACTTGAAACTAGTATTTTTGCATCTGCAATTGGTGTATTCCAGTATAAAGGGAATTTACCTTTACGTATGTAATGTCAGTATGAGTTAATATTATTCATTCATACTGTATTTGCAAACTTTAACTTCTGAAGTTTTCTAGTACTGTAGAAATCCAGGCCAGAATTTGAGGATAATCCCTCCACAAAGGTTTTCAAAGGAAATCATTTCTCTGCCATATGAAGACAGATAAATAATTGTATGTGCAGCTAGTGCTTTGAAACRTGAGGAAACCTCCTCTGACAGAAATCTTTGTAGAAATAAAGATTTGGAAACTGTCTTGGTTGCAATCCTAGCCATAAAACAGCAAATGAATGACAAAACCCCCAACCAAAAACACGCACATAAATGCCCAGTCTCCTGAAGGCTGAGCTTTTCTCTAGCCTGTCAATAGCATTTTAGCAATTACAGTAGTATTACACTTTCCAGAACTTAAAAATAACTTGCTGAAGTCTCTTCACATGAGAGAATGTCAAGATGCTTAAAGTCAGGACCTTCTAACCAATACTGATCATGTGCTGTGGAAGCTGTTATTCAGCATACACGGCATGGCTGGATGCAGCAGGCACRTTGCATCTTTGGAAACTTCTGGAATTTCAGTAATGAAAGCAATGACCAAGATGTCGCAGGTATGCTTTTAATAACCGTCCGGATAATGTGGCGCAAGAGCCAGGCTCTAAGACCCTGAACAGGCTACCACAGAATTATGTTGTAAAGATCACTGCCACTGGAACGACAGTAAAGAAAGGCACTGTGATCCACAGGGTCAGTACGAGGCGCGTGCAGGTGATGCAAAGGTAGGTTTGCCTCAGAGCTGCTACTTTCTCCTTTCTCTCTCGTGCTTCCGTAGCTCGCTGCCTTTCCCTTGATGATAATCTTGCCCCTGGAGTCAACAGGAAGGAGCAGAGTGGTGAGCAGGAAGAAAAGGTAGCTAAGGCTACCTTGAGGAGCGGCAGTGAGAGGTCCATGGAGCCTGGAGAATTTAAGGAATGGCTTGAYTTCTCTATGCAGCCACCTACTCTAAAAGTTCAAATCTTCCCCTGTTGATCTTACTCCTCCTAACTTGATCTGATTTAACAGTTGCCTTTCTAAGGGTTTTCTGGGGAGTTGTCATTAGAGGAAGAAGTAGGTGTATGTAGTGAAGGAAGAATGTGGTTCAAAAGACTGCCTCCATTAAGTAGGCCAAGTACCCTGTTTCCAGGGCCTGAAAGTGTTCTCCTTGGTCTTGACTGCTTCTATTTCCAGCATGACCTTTCTCCCCAGGAATCGCCTTACCTCCAGTTACGATTTTTGTGTGGTTTTGGAAGACTTTAAAGGGGCAAATGTTTGAGAAATACTTGTTATCTGAGGTACAGGATGTACATGTGAAAATACATCTGTAAGTGACACAATTTAGTTTAATCTAGTAGTTTTTATTTGTGTTTAATTGGTAGCTAAAACCTTAAAGTAGGGAGTCCTCTTAAGTGTTGTACAAATAGGCAGCAGGGAGTTGATCCCTGCTGTGCACTGTTAACCATGTGATAAAATAGGTAAACAACGGAGAAGAGGTTTGCAGAAGACCAAGAGGGCTTGGGTACCAAGCAGTAGTTTCAGGGTGTTACCATGTATCAAAATGATGTCTGCTGCTGAGAGGGTTTTTGTTTGTTTGTTTTTTGTAACAGCTTAAATACCAGCTCTTTTGTAACTTAAAACCACATCAGACATAGTTATCTGGCGCTGATGTAGGAATGGGCCATTTTTTTTTCCTCTGGCCACTGGTTCTTTAGAGCTCCCTATGRCTTAAGCAGCAGCTGCAGAAATCTTGTACCCCTCTAGTAATCTGCTTTACTTGCTTCAGAACATAGGTACAGCTTGGTGACTAGCAGATATTTTTCWTGTCCTAGATATTTTCCTATGCTTTTGGTGGGATATGACTTTCATACTGGCCACTTCAAAT
This sequence comes from Rhea americana, assembly GCF_003343005.1. Taxonomy (NCBI): domain Eukaryota; kingdom Metazoa; phylum Chordata; class Aves; order Rheiformes; family Rheidae; genus Rhea; species Rhea americana. Next base: position 1,243,575 of record NW_028186468.1, on the reverse strand, counting down.
TGTGTGCAGTGTTGTTTTCTGCCTCACACCTCTCAGTTCGCTGCAGTAGCAAACGAAGAGAGGCTGTAAATAGTTTATAGAGCTGTTTGGATAAAAGGTGCTGTATAAATACTGCTTTCTGCTACCTCGGACATTGGCCACTTTAAATTATTCTCTTGTGTGGTCTAAGGAGGGAGGGGCTGATTCTCACCTGTTCAAATACTTCCAAAGCTACATATAAAAAGTACCTATGTATAACAGATGAATCAGCGATAGTGTAAGAAAAGCCTTTAGCAGGTCTGGAGCCAGCCAGTATTTGTACATGTTTCACATTACAGCTCAGAGTGTAAACCCTAGAGCACTGCACTGCAGCAGGGGAAGCATGAGTTGGGTCATGGCATGCCTTGGGTTTATGTGGCAAATCACAGCGATGGGCGCAGTGTGATGACCTACTTAGAATGACACGTTCTGTTACTGCAGTGTTTCCCATCTGCAGTGCTGTTTTCAGCTGAATGTTTAACTCGGTATCAGGGAAAAATTTTGATGCAAGTGGCTGAAGGTTTGATAATTCTTTTGATGCTTAAGACAGTTAATTTCTTTGGGTCTTCAGTGTCACTTCTAAAAAGCGTTGTAATACATTAAAATGAAATGGAGGTATTTTAAAAGAGCCAAGAAAGTGGCAAAGGTCCAGATCTTTCAAGATATTTAAATAGCAAATTACTATTAAAGTGAGTTTGGGGGTAGAGGTAGTCATGTAAAGTGGACCTGGGTGAATACAGGACTGCCTCTTGTGAAGGGGAACAGTGGCTTGCAACAGAGAAGTTTATCATCTCCTTTATCCTCCTTTTCTTGGTAGAGTTAAGGAGAGAGATCAGGAGTCACTGTATGTAAGTGTCTGGTAATTCTTCACTGGCAAAAATGGAAATAATTACATTATTCTTGGRATATTTATTGAAATGTGTTTTACTATCTTCTCTGATGGATGGAAAATGTAGGAGGATTACTTTATTATCCATTTTATATGGGTGATGRAATAATGGCTTCAAATTCTGTTACTTTTGTTGGCAGTGAGAAACATAAATTGTTGAGATCTGTGTATCTGTACCAAAGATAAACCTAGCAACGCATTTCTTGTTGTCAGTCAACAGTCCCCCCCCCTCCATGTGTCACTAGTGATGTAATGTCATTCTGTTCAAGTGGAAACCTCTATCTGTAGTTAGATGTGACATAACTTACTTACTTAAAGGCTGCTCAGAAAATTGCAATGGGATATTTGTTATAGGCATTAAGGCTATATATACCTTCTACTTTCTGGTAATAATAATTATATATTGTTAATATAATCTGCTCTCTATGCAAATTGAGCTTCACTCCATCTCTGACTCTTGAATAAACATAAGAAGTAAGTTAAATATAMTATTAGATGGTGTAATTTTGTAATTTTATATATGGAATCACATAGATGCAAATGAGATAGGAGCTGGTAGTTTTGGGTGCAGAGCTGCTGAAGAATGGAGCTGTGCAGTATAACCAACAACCAGTATTAGGCTAAAAGTTGTACCTGCAGGGTTATTATTTAGGCTCTTCCCTGGTTTCATCACTACATATTAGTTTAGAAACTTTCATTTTTTCTGTTTTGGAGGTGACACAAGATATGTGAATAAGAGAGTATGTCTTGTGTGGCCTAAATWGTATCTGTCTGACTCAGGATAGTGCAAGCAAGAATTCATTCATTCTTTTGGTTCCCTTTCAATGGATTTCCACTGTATTCTCAGTGGCTATGTAGAAGAATATTTGTGATTTGCTAATGAGTGATTCCAGAATATTGATGAGAATAATAGTTACTGTGGGGTAATTTTAGCTATGATATTAAAAACCTTCCTGGATATGTTTCTGGCTAATAAGGGAGAAGATAAAACTCTAATGGCAGTTTTTCCCTTGAGTCAAACAAGTGGTATAATGCTGATTACTTGTATAGTTGTAACGCTGCTGCCTTAAGTATTTCCCCCGCTTTCTGCATATGGGTGATGCATCAATGTCTGCATTTTGGTCTGACAACTTCCCTACTCTGTAAATGGGTGGATTCAGGTTGTGGCCTGACTGCTGTGTACTGCATGGAGCAAGGGTCTGTGCTGCATAGTGGGAACATTTAAACTGTTTGAGTTTTGCCTGCACAGTGCAAACTAGACATTCAGTTGCTTCAATGCTTCTCTTTTGTGTACTTCCCCCCCCCCCAACTAACACAGAAATACTATTACAAAYACAATCCTTGAGGAAAATTCTGGCCCTATTGAACTCAACAGGGCTTGCTGTTACTTGGAGCAAGGCCAGGGTTTCACCATGTAACTAACTATAAATGTTTTAAGAGAATATACTTAAGTAATGACCCACAGTTCTTCTAGAACTACTTACTTCGTAATTTCTGCTTCACATTAGCTTGTGCATTGCTTTTTCAAATGTACAGGAAGCACCTTATGTTCTTGTTAGGCTTCTGTACATCAGCATTTAAAGGCAGCTATCAAATACCAGGCATTACAGAATAGCATGACAACATACTTTGCTTCAGTGCTGGCGACAGAATGTTAAAACTGCTGGGGTGACCCTTTGCTCAGGTCAGAATATATCACTACACTGAAATGTAGCTCAGGCTTTTTTAGTGGGACTACACTGAGCAGTTGTGCTTCCTGCCTTTATTAATATTAGGCTAGCCTTTACAGAAAAAGACTGTATTAAAGCACGATACTTCCTACTTCTTACAGTTCTTACAAAAGTATGTATTACAAAGCTGTACTTCAGTGAAGTCCCAGCTATGTTTAGCACACTGGATTGTACAACAGCAAGGACAAACTACACAACATCTGCTTGTTTCATCCAGTGGTCCTTTCACCTAGGTTATAAGGCTATAAAAAGAGATGCAGATGGTAGGTTTAAACTAACTTAGCATGAGAAGGGCACGTTTACCTGAAAGAGACTATTACTGATTAAGTAGGGCCATGCCAGATTGAAAGCACTTCCAGTAGGGACACGTTTATACTGCCAAAGGAGTGCATTTGGTGGAGTTTTAACAGCCATTCCTGTTGTTTACATTGTCTATACAAAGGTCATACTCCATCTAGCTGTATTTTTTCTAGGAGTGTCAGTTTTCTGTTTTTCAGCACAGCTATAGTAAAGATAAAAAACTGAGTGTAGATTGGACTCAAAAAGAATAGGTGATTCATGATAAAATGCAGCTTACTGGCACTATTCAGTAGTAAAAGGTATAGCACTTACAGTTTTTGGCAGGAAACACCCTGGCAATGGAGACCAGCCTGACTTGGAGGAGCAAGGGACTAAAGAGCACATGAAACACTGATAAAAACTATTACTGGGGGGCAAGGCTTGCTTCATCTTCTTTTTTTTTTTTTTTCCCTAAATCTTACTCCTGTGCTGTCACTTTACCACAGAATTCTTGTTTTGCTTTTGTTAAATCAAAGAAAAGGATTAGTGTGTGGGAACCTTTGATGGGTTTCACAGCTATCTGTTTTACCTTTGTGCTTCTGGAATGTAGGGTAGTTCTGGCAACAGAAAAATCATCTTGTATTAGCACTGTCACTGGAGGAAATCCAAAATGTTGCTTTTGGATGCAAGTTTTTTCAGGATGACATTGAAGTGGACCTGTTGAGTGCTGCACACGGCTGTTGAGCAAAGGCAATGCTGATTGCCCATTTACATAACCTGTATGTTTAGTGGTGGAAAAAAAATCTCTATACAAGGAAAAACTGAGTATTTGCATTTAAGCCACTTAGTGTCAAAAATTCCATTATATAATAGAAATGATGGGGGGAAACGGTTGTGTACTCCAAGCAAAATTTATTAGAAGTCTATTCAAGGAAGAAAAAAACCAAAAAACAAAATACCACAGAGACCTTTTGCTTGTAAGAATTCAAAGTCAGTTACCTGAAAGACAGGTATGAAAAACTTGTATATCTTTTTTAAAATCAGATACAGAGTAGAAACAGTACTTTTTAAGTATCACAGGCAACAGATATTTAAGTAAGTCTTCAATCATAAATGGCATCAAAGATAGGTATTAATCTCACAGCTGCATGCAGATCTAATTTAAAATTGAAAGCCTTTGAAATATAAAGCTTTTGCCATGAAATCTGCAATAATAAAGGTATGCTGCACAAAGATGTTTCTTTACCTTTGTCTTAATGACATTTCTGAGTAATAAAGACATATGTACATTTAGATTTGGCTGGTAAACCATATTTTAATTAATAAAATTCTGCATAAAATGCTATTTTACAGAATTGCACTATCCAGATGTTCTTGTTGTAAGTGGGGCAAGTAAAGAAAAATGCATTGAAATGTTCTGTATGTGGAAAAGGRCAAAGATCAAATAAGGAACTTTTTTTTTAAAATCAACAACAAAATGGCTCTGTACAAAAAAAAGAAAAAAAAAGCAAACGTATGTACAAAATACTACAGAGACTAAAATACATTTTGATAATTTCAATCCTTTACCCAGGAGAAATACAGTAAAAGCTTTTGCCATCTATAAGGTGCTGAAGAAACCAAATCCGAAGCTTTTTGTATAAAGCCATAGTCATTATTATCTTGTGCCTTAATTTCATATATTATTTATGTTTACCTTTTGTTTAAACAAAGTGTATGTTTTCAAATACTTGTTTCATTCAGGAAAAAAAAAAACCCTAAAATCAGTTTCAATATTTGTGACTTCATTTTCTGTACTAAATTCCTAAAAAGAACATGTAACTCAGGTTTTGTTAACATACATATGTAGTGAAATAAAATCAGTACATGATACTTGTGAATATTTTTCAGGTGGCTATGTTAGAAAACTTTGCACTAACACTGTTTACATCCTGCTTAAAATTCATGTGATACGTACAAACACTAAACTCGCATTTCATGTTGCTGACTATTACAACATTTTGATTACAACCATTTAAAGTCAGACATCAGTAGCAGGTTATTATTGTCTATGCTTATATCATTGTCTGTCTCTTCATTAAATCCTGTTTACCAAGGTCTCATGCCTCTTGCACGTTTTTATCTTTTAACAAAAAAAACAAACAAACAAACAAAAAAAAACCTATAGCTTTTTTGGGAAAAAAATGGTTTAGCCAATACCATTGCACCCATTCAGAACGCTTTTAAGTTCCCCTGTTTTTTCACTATGCTTGCTTGAGATTTTACAATYGCTGTGCATATGTTACAACATACAAGTGCAGGCAAAAAATCTGTATTATAATTTTTCATACATTGTAAACCAGTACAATAGGCAAACCTGTGATACAGCAAAGTGAAAGCAACATATGCTGCCAAGCTAGAAAGAATTTAGAAACCCAAACAATTTTTTTAATAGCAAACAGCAACTTCCCCTCTGTAATATGTGCCTGTTGAAAATATATGTTTTTTTCCATAGCACTTCGTGATAGTACCACTAATGCTCAAAACAGGAACAGCCCACCCCGATCCCCCATGGCAATTCACCTGTGTACCTGTCATCAGGCTTTTTCTATTCTTGTGTCTCAAAAAAAACAATGAGTACTTAAATGTTGAAACGATTCGATTCTTCTTGTTTCAGAAAAGTTTAGCGTAGCTGTAGTCGTTGCTGTAATACTGCTTGAAGGTTTGGTGCATGGGATGGGATGAGGATGAACTAGATGGCCTCTATTTGACTGCAAGCAAGAAACAGAAGGCCTGTGTAGCATGTTTTCTAGCAGCTTTATGCAGATGTGTTGCAAAGATGCAGCATAAATAAGTAGGAAAAAAAATTCACAGCCTCTTGACATAGTTTCCAGGGAAAGTACCAAAGAATTTGGTTCTTCTTGAGGTTCCTGAAATTAGAAGCAATAGATGAAAGATGGGAAACAACAGGAAATCACTAAGCAAGTGGCCTTTTTTTTTTTTTTTTAGTATTTTGCAGATGATAGAAATATTTACTGTTCTTTCTTTACAATACAGCTCAGTTATTTTGAATTTCATTTGAGAGTTGTGAATTTTAATAAGTTACAACTGCAGGAAGGGAAAAAAAATAGAAGAGGCATATCTGATTAAGTTGTTCAGCCTGATTAAAATTTGTGTTAAATCTAATATGCTGAAATTTCAACTTGGTACATGAAAAGCATTCAACTTAAACCTGTCAGCTGTAGATGAATAATGTGGATTTTGGAACTGCCAAGGACTAGTAAGATGATAAAGTTAGCCAGAGTGGGTATAAAAGTTTATGGAATGATTGAGTCTCTCTTTTCTAGGCCTATTTATGAAACCTGTATTTRTTCAGAAATACTTGGTTCTCAAAAGTAGTCAAAACTGTAGAGATATTCATGTGAGTTTTACATCATCAGGTCTTAATGAAGAGAGAATAATGCATAATTCATTTTGTGTCCCATTAGATTGACAACAGTGCTGTTCAACAAACTGGAGGCACATGCCAATTTGTGGCCATCAATTCCAAAGTACCCACTAATTTCAGTGGATTTTGGTCGAGATTTTTCCTCATAAAGCTAGGTTCAGGTTTATTATATTGACCACCAAAATTTAATTTGGTTATAAGATACCAAACAAACTTTTAGAATAGCAAAGGTCATGAATAAAACATAAATGAAAAAGCAACCAAATTAAAACATACCCACAAACCATCCATCATCACATTTTTCCATCACATCAATGACATCTCCCTCTCTGAGCTCCAATTCATCTTCATTCCTAGGAGTATAGTTATATAGAGCCTGAAACCTTAAATAGGACAAATGATGCATTTTAAAAAAAGTAAAAGTTATTTATTTTTCTGCTTCTGAAGTAGTATAGCTGGTTCAGACATTAAGTGATACTTACAAATATTTGGGGAAAAGGGTTTATTTTGCCTGGTGGAAGACTTCAGGGCTAGGTCTGTTCTGTAGCAAGTGTCCTGCTTTATCTGAAAGGTAACTCATCAGACACGAAGGGCTGGGGACTCAAGGCAAGCCTGATTGCTCCTCAACTGGTTCATTTGTTAAATCAGCTGGTTAAAACACAGAATTCTAGTATTTTGAAAAAAAGCATTATTTTATAGTTGAGTCACTGGGAACATAAGGACTTCTAGAAGGGAGGCTGTAAACRGGCTAGCCTCTTAACTCCCATCGCCACCACCTAGCCGTCAGGACTCTGCCTTTAAGAGTCAGGAAGCCGAGCCTGCAGTCCAGGCGGTCTGTCACATGGCCCCGCACCATGCCACACCGGATAAACGGATAAACGGGGCCTAGGGTCGCTCCGAATGCATGGAGGAGGGTGCGGAGGAGMGGAGAGTAATTGCTACTTGCAAACCCACAGCTGAAACCAGGGCAGTTTTCTTAAGCCATCCTTTTACACTGTACCAAGAGGCCAGAAACTGTTTGGAGAACCCTAGCTCAAATCTGACAGGGAACTGCCCCCTGCCTGGGTACTGGGAAGGGGCATCTTTCGAGTTTATTCCCCTCCACAGGCAGGCTTCCCTAGTGCTGTCACCTTACTGGCAGGACCTCTTTTGCTAATCCTATAGTTTTTTTTCTTCTTCTTTTTTTTTTTTTCCTGTTTTTATTCTTCTCTGGGAACAGGACAAAATGTGAGCCATCTACCTACAGGTCTGAAATAGATGACCATCTTCCAAATGGTTTCTGTCCAAAAGGAAGGGGAGTTGTTGGAGACAGTAAAAAAAATGTCGAAAGGGAGAAAAATTTCTGGGAAGAAAATCCTAGAATCTCCCTCTGGGGTAGAAAAAGGGAAAAGAGACGAACTGACCCGGTGGAAGGAGCAAGATACTGTTCCCAAAGTTGATGTGTAKCTCCTCACAATCAAAAACCACAAGCAAGGAAAAGTTAGTTTATGACTTCATATCTCTTGGATATAAAAGCCTATGTGTCTGCCTCGAGTGTGCCTGACTGTCATAGCAGTCTCAGAGCTGGACAGGTAATAAAACAGATGATTAAAATGGGAGAAGTGGTTAGACAAAAAGCATATACAAAAAGTATGTGCAGTCTCTTCAGAAGAGGGATGCTAAAATGGAGACGAATGAGTAGTTGCTACACATGTTGGAAAGGATAAAATACCTGAGACTGCATCTGCTAACAGGAGTTGAGAGCAAGGTTAGAGAGCAGAACTCGTTTAATTCTTTAACACCCACCCCAAAACCAAAACAGAACAGACTAAAACCCACAGCGAAACCCTGAGTGAGTGAGAGGCTTCAGTCGGGTGACGTGAGGGTGGAAACACAGGCAGTATTCACAAAGTTGTTTCCCTTTCCTGCTCCTCCCACGGAAGATTGAAGAAGGGATGCGAGGTGGATAAATGGAAAGGGGTATGAGACTACCAAAGTTGTTATCTTTCATTTTGTGTCAAGTTTTAGTAGAGTTTCTTGGAAATGAAAGAATGGCAGTAAGCGCTTAATATGAGGAGCTGAGTGTGCTTGGCAAACAGCCCCCGGGGAAAGCGCATGGTTCTCTGCAAAAGCTCGTGGGCTCCGCAAAGGCAGAACGTGTCGGCTCTTCCGAGTGCCTCTGCCTCCGCTGCGACTGTGTGCACATAAAGGGGCATGGCACAACTGTATAATTTTTACAAAGGAAATAATTGTCATTTCAAAATACTGAACAAATCATCATCATGATGTTCATTTTTCCCCCTTAACRTTTCAGCGACTTTAAAACTTAATATTACTTTTCTGTTCTCCTAATAAAAGTAAAATAACTAAAAAAAAAAAAAAACTCTGATTTTTGATCAAATATGTTGGTACAGAAGATTTTAATCAGCTCTATATCATTCAGGTGAAGTTTCCATTGGTTTAAATGGGAATTTTCTTTATGTAACAAATTCCTGCTTCTGAAAGTCCCATTGGAAACTTCTATATTCAGACTTGTGCTAGGCTTAATGTAATGATGATCCTCTTAAATAAATATAYTTATTTTTCACATTGCTGAGTTGGAGAAACAAAAGACTGTTTGAAGGAAAAAAAATATTTTAACTCGAGTTCTCATAAGTGGCAGTTATCTCCCCAAATCTGAGAAGTCTGATATTTTTACTTCAGATTTCATTCAAATACTTTGGATCACGTTAACAAAATAGAGCAGGACTCAGTAATTTAACCAATTACCTTTGGTAATTTACCTAGCAGGAGTCAGAACAATTTGTGCAAAAAATAAAAGGCAATAACTTTTTCTGTCATGCTTATCATAATTCAAGAAAGGCAAGAGATATGATGATATAATTCAGAACTAATTAAATAAACTACAGGAGCTGTAGATGTAATGTGCATGAACTAGTTACTCAAGTACAATAATGAGAAGTTCCTAATTAGCACTGTTTTTACTTTAGAAATCTAATTCTAGTTATTTCAATCATCTAATACATTTTAATGTTTCCTTTTCTAGTCACTTCATTCTCTCTGCGGTAATTTTAGAATTTCTTAAATGTGAAAGATTCTAGTGCCATTTGCAATATTGACCAACCAAAGAATTGTTGGCAATTTAAATACATTTCACTCTGAGGCTAGTTCAAGGATGGCTACGGGTTTTACTAATCAGTGAATCAGTGAAGCAGAACCTGAGTACAAGACTTTAAAAAAAAATWAAAAAAAATCTTGCACTGTTTTGTTTGTGAAAATATAACTTAGGATCTAGGTTCTTCTCTAGATTTTGGAAAGGCTTCTATGTATCTAATTTTGCAACATTATCCATTTAATTTTTTCTGTTAACATCCAAAACTGTTTCTGAATAATTTGTATTAAGTCAGTGAAGAAGATGAGTAGAATTAATATTAAATCTTTAACTGGCATTCTACTGAGGAGATTAAAAAGTCACACTTTATTTTTACATATACTACAACTAAGGCGTTATCCTCTGGGACCTTCTTGGATATCCTTCGACATCATGCAGTTATCTGTAATTCTCTGAAATCTCTGCATAATTGTACTTGGCAGATTAACAAATTATTTGAAGATGTAATGGCTATTGGCCTAAATAATGGCCTAAATGTTAGGTTTTTGGTTTAGTAGACAAGAAGTATACTTACGGTTCCCCCCCAGTGTGTATGTTTTCATGAGCAAACACAGGGCGCTGTGGCTGAAATGAAATGATTTGAAATGTAATAAAGATATATAGTCTGAATTTCAAATAGCTGGATAGTGGCATGACACATAGTCCCTTTAGAGTTCATATCCTATGTTGTGTAAAACCAATAACCTTCCCCTGGCCCCCTTCCCCCAATAAATCTCACAAATTTGTAAGAGACAAGACAAGCAACAGAACTTTTGCAAGTTAAAGATATGATTTTGGGGGAGTATAATGAAAACTAAAACAAAATTGAATTTAATCTATTTGTAGTGTAGTAGAACTCAGAATAGCCCCTACTGCCTCTTCACTAACACTGAAACAGAAATAGCATTAGAGAAATCAAATGGAACTGAAGACCATTATTATACATTCCTTAGGTGAAGTATATTTTTAGCTAAGCAGAAATAAAACATCCTATACTTAATGGCAGAGTTTGGTATATCCATAGACAAACAACATCCCAATTTACATTACACACAGACAGTACTAACTTGGCAGAYGTATCATGCTATGCTGTAATTAAAACTGTTTGACTTGAAGGGGGAGCACAAAGTCATGCAGGCTGTTGGGAGGCAAAGAGAAGAAAATTTTTGAAAGAACACATGTAATTGTGTGAAAATAACAATTAACACTTTTACTTAAGAGGAAAAAGTTGTATGTATTTCCAGTGCAAAGTCTGATGAAAAGAATTCTTTTCATTCATAATTGAGCATCACCACTAATACCTAATAAAACTGGAAATGACAAAAATGAAAAATGTTAACATCCTGGGAAGACTCTATCCTCTTTAGAAAACCATTGACTTATATCTATTAGAATTTGGCTCAGACCAGAAATAGTGGCAGAGCAGCTGCTCGGAAGAGCTATTGATGTGAGTGGTGATTATATTCTTTGTTGACTGAGGATGCCCTACCATCACGCTGAAGAGTRGCATACAAGCAGCTGACACAAGTCTGAGAACTGCATCTGCTTTGGCAATGTGGATATCAAACATACCTCATACCACTTCTTTTTCTTTCATGAACTAAGAACTGCAACCCGATGTTCATGCCATGGAACTTATCTTACTGCTCCACGCTTTTGTTTTTCCTGGGTTTGACGATTCCAATAAATTTTTCTTCAGTTTACTTTCAAAGATGATGCAGTCTTCTATGAGAGAAGGCCTTGGTAACTAACCCATGGCCTGATGGTGTAAGTTGAATATTAAAATGCACTATTTTTTTTCCTAACATTTCCAGATGAGGTAGTTAAATTTCTCTTCATGATATTTGTACGTAGGAAGGCGGACAACACTGAATATGCTCAATATTCACTGAATATGGTGAATATTCATATTAATGAGAGCTAGATGGGAAAGATGWTTTGAAAGTCCTTMARGTTGCTGTGGTATTKTGTTTTGTTTTTTGTTTTTGTTTTTTACTTTCAAATATCTTCTCTCCCCCCACTTAACTCTGCTCGACTTGTATACAATAAAGATGGATAGTTTTACTGTGGAATCCGATAATAAAGATTGAAGATCAGACATTTCAGGTCCCAGGAAACATCCTTCAACAGYTGGCTTGTCAAGTAAGAACAAAATGTTTCACTGGGCAGATTGCTTGGTATTTGGATTCAAATCTGACCTTATTTGCTGCTAATATATCATCAGGTCTGTACCTGTGCTAATGCCAAAGATAGTCAGAGATAAAAGAGAACTCAACTGAGGCTAAGGATTTTCTTGCAGACAGTGAAAGTCAGCGTCCTAAACAGTATTACAAATGATATAATGCTTAGAACATTTACCACRTTGAGAAGAAAGACGGAAGGTCAATAGTATCTTTTTCTGCATATGCTTCAATAATTTAAATGTAAAATGTTTTATTCAACAATTTAAATACAAAATGCTACTTAACTACTGTTGTTAGCAGTGAAAAGATTATAGGAGATCAAAGTGAGTGAAGATTTTCAGCTTTATATTGTAGCTACAGAGAAAAATGGCAGAGTTAGAATCTGGGAGATCTAGRGTGGAGTTGCCTGTGCTATGGCTAAATAGGGGGACCTTGGAGCATTSCCTTCTTGCTTGTCTTGATACCACTCCAGTTCATATCAAGAAGCYTCTCCCCATCATCTTTTCCCTCTAAGCTCTCATTCCTATACACAATGGTATTGGCTTGAAAGGGGCTGTTGCAGGTCCTGGCTCAGTGTGCTCAGGAGATAGCATGAAATATATCTCCCTATGGAAGCTCTTGGTGCTTAGGATTTCTAACTTCCAAATACTGCTCAGTTCACTAGACTATCCTAATTTTCAAGGTAAAAATTTTAGGGCCTTATCTCAATAATAATCAAAAATGTATAGTCAAGTATGATCCCAATTGCACAACTGATTTTTTTGCATGATTCTTGTGTGTTCACATATAATAATCTTCTGTATTTCTGAACATTTTGTGTGTTTTGAATTCAAATCATAAATGCACTCAATATGAATCCATATAGTTCCCTTAAAGTATTGGTGGCATATCATTTACTTGAAGTAACGTCTGCTATCCACACAAATTTAAAATAGGGCTTAATTCTCTATTTTATGGATCTTATACCAAGTTGGGTCTTCCTCTGTGATTGTGATGGTATTGATAAATTAATACATGAATCCTGGCCTGCCTGTCGTTGAATTTGTTCAGTGATGGAGCAAATAGTGCCCTGTCATACCTAGTAGCAAACGAAAGCCTGCCAAAAAAATCACAGGACTTTGAAAGTTAGAAAAAACTGCATATTTAAAAAAATCCCTTTAAAAAGGAAGACAACAGTCAGACAATACTCTAAAATCAGCAGTCACTACATGGAAAATAGTTCATCCTGTTATCTGTTTTAAAGGCCAAATGTTAAGAAAGAGATGCAGAAAATAATTTAGTCTTAAAGTGAAAATAAAATATAATGCATAAACTCTCATATAGATTTTAGCATAGTTTGAATAAGTTTTTTGAGCCAAACACATACAAATGCTAAGTATAATCTGAGCTTCAGGCTACGTGGATTTGTCACAGTTTCAGACTGCTATGAAAGGAAAGGCTGAAGAGCATGACAATCTGGAACAGCAATGGTTGGAGGAAAAGGGCAGTATCAAGTGAATACAACACAGATTACCATAGCAACAAAATATTTTGAAAAGCAGGACATGCATTAAAAAAAACAAGAATGTAGCTTCACAAAAGTCTGTGTACATATAATATTTTGACTATTGCATAGTTTTAATAAACTAGAAATACTTTGAAACAAGAGGATCCATTTATATAAAAAAAGGCTAAATCACATGAAGAATTTTGACCTCCTGTGTTTTTCCAGCACTGGAAATACTATGCAATACTGCAGAGATACAATACATTTACAGAATCATAACATAAGTTTTGACACACAAAGACCTGTTGGCTTTACTTAGACGTGGTATGGAAGCACAACAGGAGCAAAACATGGTCTATTGATTGTATTCAGACACTTGGGCAAAAGCAGAATACTGAAAGACTAGACACTGAGCTCTTTTTATATGGAAATGCTGTTATTGCACACTGGGCATACAGTACCATACCCTGTGTGAATAGCTGTGACCTCTGACAGGTGAGCTGCAGGATTTCTTAGTCATCACAGGGCTACGAGGAGGTTTACCCATAACAAATAGCTCTCTCTTTAAATCAGCCTAGAGAAATCATAAAAACTGGGTCAATTGAGAGCTTCAGAATGAAGCACCACAGGATTTTTGCTGCTTCATTCCTATGTGCAAATTGGGCATGCTTTCCTTGATAACAAAAGGCAAGTGTGTTACAGATGCAAATAATGAATAGTGCGATTAGGATATGGCATTTTCATTGTTTTAACTGTATCTTTCTTCCAAGAGTTTGCTGCTCTGGCACATACACTTGCACATTCAAAAGATATTGTTCACTCACAATGCATTTGGGATAAGAACTGCCACTGCAAATATACCCAYTGAAGCAACCCAGTTAATAATACAGAAAGCACAACAGCAAACAGCAGAAAGACCATAGATGTCTTCTTAAAAATATTAATGACAATTGTTGCTGCTCTTGTCTGTTAAAAACACCTTATTTACCTTCTAAATGCAAATTTAAGTACTTGATAGAAAGTATTTTTTAATAACAAAATTTACCAAGATATCAGTATGCATACTTTTAATATGTTTACTTTTAAGAGCTCCCTGAATAACTTCCTTTCACTTGCAGTATCTGAGTCTTGGAAATGTCTCTCATGTTTATCTACTCTAACAATTGTGATAAGATTTTAATAATGACTTCCTGGTACAGCAGTTAGTGGACAACGTGCACAAGCAGAAAAGGATAGGAACTGTCCTTCCTTCTGAAGTCCGGTTTGTAGACTAAGCAGCAAGAATGATGACAGCCAAAAAGATGTTGCAGTGATATTACTAAAACTCTCCATCTTGACATTGTAGTGAGTTTTGACTATGGAATGCAGTAGCATTTGCTCACCTTTGAGAGGAGAAAAAAAATCTTCATCTTATTATGGCGATTTTGTGGAACAAATCTGTTGTCAGTGGGAGAGTCTCTATTAATTTCAGCAATTTTCAGATAGGTAACTCTATGCTCATTAAGCTTATAGAGGAAATTGCTTCCTAGACTTCAGAAATAATCCAGCTTTGAAATGGGTTGAAAAATAGAGAATTAATAGCTAAGTAGAATTGTGTAACAGAAACCCCCAGACCTCTAGTTCTTCTCAGTACTCAGGCTCTAGCATCTGTGTAGATGGCCTCAGCCATGTCCCTTGGTTACTTGTGTGCCTTCCTTTCCACCACACCYAATAAAGAACAGTACACATGACTGCGAGGCTCCTCAGGAACAGAGCTTGTAACTCTCAAAAGAGGCATTGCTTACATTTATTTTCATCTTGGTTACCATGCCTTGCTCAAACAAGGACAAGAACAAAACAGGATCACTTAGAAAGACTTTCAGTGCTTTTTTGCTAGATGAGGAATTTTCTGAATTTTGTTGGTTAGACTTAAGTAAAAGGTACCCATCAAAAGCACTGTACAGCTGCTGAATTA
>NW_028186468.1:1198445-1228394 GCF_003343005.1 Rhea americana | reverse complement strand
CCTTCCTTAAGAAATAGTCACCAAAATGGTGCTCCTTAAGTGTTAAGTCCCCCTAAGTGTTATCTTGAAACTGAAAATGCTTTTAAAGTACAAATGTTACTTAGTTTCATGTGCTTGAATAAGATTRTGTTTCCTTGAATTAAGTAAGAGTTACACTGAAGTCCTGGTATAGACTTTGAATTGAGTTGACGGCCTGTCCTATTAGTGGTATCTCTGTAACCATCTTGTAATGGTTATAAGTTTTACCTTGTTTTTCATTTGAAGAAGGCCTATCACAATATTCCATGGGGCTAATGTTATTTAATATTAGTAATGGAGACAATACATCTGAAAAGATCAAACTTGGTGTTAGCCTTGCAGTTATAAGCGTACGTGAAGACTTGCAACAAACCATATTCAAAACGTGTAGTTACCTTTAACTTTGGCGAGTCTTTCTCCTGGCGGTATAAGAGTTTAAAAAGGAGAGGAGGTGAGGGGGAAGCARCAGACAGGGATGTTGGAGAAACAGAGTGAGAAGTTGGTGCCTTGGCAGAATGAAATGGATGATTAGAAGAAAGGTGGAAAGAAGGATCAGACTCCCTAATGCCTTTCTAGAAAGTAGGACTGGCTTAAACATGTAAGAAAAATGGGAAGCAATTGTGTTGTAAAACTAGCTGTGAAGGACAGAAAATGCATAGTGAGGAGTCATGCAACTAACCGGAATAGTCAGAAATGTGATGCTACTTTTATTATTAGTCAGTCTACTATTCTGGGAGAAAGTCCTGCCCTCAGAAATCAACACAAGTTGCTCTTAATGGCCCTGAGTTTCTATTTTTATTGTTTTCTCTTTAGTTTCTTACTAGTCTTGTCTTCACACAACACTATAATTTTGTGCTTTTCCAGTCAAGTAAAGGCAGCGGAGGCCTGCAAGATCTTTCTAATTAACTAGTGTTATGTTCTGCCTGGAAACGTATCATTCTAACTGTTTGATTTACGTATTTGTATGCACCAAGCAAACTAATTGCCTGAACAGTCTGACTGTTGAAATAAATGCCAGACAGAAAAGATCTGTTCTAAAACTTTGCTTAGAAACCACACATACTGAGTAGCAATATCGTGGCATTTAACAGCTAGCACACATTTGGCATAGTTCAGTGTTGTGCTGTCCAAAAGAGGAACTGGGGAGCGCTTCAGGGGGAAGCATTTCTTTAACTGCCAACCATAATCTATCTAATCTGTTATTAATAGACATTCTCATAACAGATTCAATAGGAAATATATCAGCTGGTGAACTGACACATGTGAGGTGTGAACTACTGACTTTCTGTGGGAGACGCATCTCGCCCTCCCTCTGAAGGGTGCTAACAGGAGTTGCTTGCTGGGGCCTCATGCTCTGGAGGGGTGGCACATAACAGGCCAGCAAGGAAATGGTTCCCTGGCTCTTTGCATCAGAACTTCGGTAGCAGCTAACAGGGGCAGAAGGCAAGGGATCAGCAGAATTAGGACACCACAGAGCTTACAATGGTGTATGCCTCTCCTTCCCGACAGATGGAAGATTTCAGAAGGGACTGTATCTATCACTGACAATTTTTATCCAGTGCAGTAATATAAATYTGTGACTGTGCATAACACAAACATGTAAATATTAAAAAAAGAAAAAGCATAGCAAAATTATACTAAAGTATACTAGAGTAAGCTATCTGAACACAGAAGCCATGTTTTACAGAAATTAAAATACCTTATYGATATTTGGTGAAGCATATCCTTCATAATATACCAGGGTGTCTCCTCTACTTGCTATTGGGAGTTCTAGATTGTCATGTCTCARATCTTCCTCTATATAGAGACTTGGCAAATTTTCTGTTGTGTCTTGTGCTCCTCTGTAGAAATCTGATTCTTGAGGCTTTGACTGATGCCCTRTGTTAACTGACAGATTTCCTGTACCAATTTCCTCTTCATGTTCAGCAGTTGCAACTAGCACTCTGGGGATGGAGCCACCTTTATGTGGCAGAGGGATATCAGAAATGGTGCCAACATGTTCACGTTCTCTTGTAGTATCTGACAAGTCTCTAGTTACTTTGATAACTGAAGAGCCAAGTATCCCTTGCAAGTCTTTATCTGTTCTTGGTTTGGTATTGTTGCTTATATGGTTATGCGYTGTGTCATGAGATGTGTTGGCTGAAGATGAGACAGATGTAGATACAAGAAAGGGCTGAGGAAGAGCTATAGGAGAGCTGAGAGGGACCTTTGTATTTGGAATAAAATGATCGTTCTTAACTTGGTGAATGAAATTACTTGGGGGAATTGCTGTAGGTCGGGATGCTGTTAAGGCCAAAGAGCTGAGTTCTTCTACATCACAAAGAAAACTGTCTGGAAATGGTGGAGGAGATAAGGCGTGCATGCTTGAAGGTGAAAGACCAACAGTCCATGAAAACCAGTCACTAGTAGCAGCCTGGTGGAGCTTTTGATCAACATGTGACCAAGAGGAGGAATGGTATCTGGGAAGTGGGGACAGTGCTTGAGAAGGCAACTTCAAAAATAAGAAACACATGGGAATTTAAATAAATAAATAAGTATGACAGAGAACTAAGATATGAGTAGACTGTGAAATAAAAAYGCCTGCTGCTTGTAGAGTATCATTTCAGTGAGCACGAGTGTCTGAAATCATTAGTACATGAATCAGAACAGCAGAAAAGGTATTTAAAAAATTAAACTATCAGGTTCTGGCTTGGAGCTTAAATGTCAAACATCAAGACAGATCTGAATCATTATGTTCATGAGGGCAATCTGCATTTGATTTGCTAAAGTTATGTATGGCTGTCTGATAGTAAGCTTGTCACAAGTTATTAAATCACACAGTTGAAATTTATATATTTTTCCCCAAACCATTACTGTTGAGAATATCAGTATTGTCAGAAGTACACTGTGAGTGTCATTAAATATTTTTTTAAACTATAACTGGGGTGTTTCTCATTATCCTRCTGTTAATGTTTGTACTTTTTCTGAGTACATCTGAGTACATGTTTGAGAAACATCTTAAATACGTTGCATACTTTTATTATGGCAYGAATAGCTACAGAATGCATTTTTCTTTAAAAGTAACTGTATTAGTTCAAAATGACATCAACATTTGTGAAAGGTACATTCAATTCCAACTGAATTAGGTAGCCAACAATGCTTKTAAAATAGCAACAGCACAGTATACAGCAGTGTATTTTGAGTACCATTACATAATATTGATTGAAGTATCCTTCTGGTAAAAGAAATGTCCTTTTGTAAGAATGAAAGACTGGTGAATCATACGTACACAGCATCAGTAGATATCCATTGCTTCAGTAAATACTGAAATTGCATTTTGTAACTATTAATCTTCAAAATTAAAATTGAATAAAAATATTTTGATCTCATTGTTAAAATTTTCCAGAATAATTAGGTGCACATCTCTCTAGGTTTTCTGGACTGCTTTAGCCTTTAAGTATGACTCTAGAATAGGAAAATAACTTCAAAAAACTAAATTAACAGAATAGGAAGAAGTTTAGATTACTTACCTTCTACTGGAGTTTTCTAGAGGCAGATTGCTTTGTTTTAAAGTTAGACAAACCTTTGGTATAGAAAACTTTTTGTACACAAAAATGTCTGTATACAGACTGGTACAGTGCATTCTGGTAAAACAGTTAGCTTGTTATAACCAATACTCAGTGTCTTTCTCTTCATCTTTTCTCTTGAGCAAGGGCCTATAAGCTGTGTTTTTTAGGTCATAACATTAGCCAGGAAATGCTCTTGTTTTTAATTTCCCATGGCCACAAGCTGTACTAGAGTTCGAGTGAGATGTTCTGGTCCACATTCAGGAGAGCAAAGCTTGCTCTTGACATAAATTGCCGATTTATTTTTATTGCCAGSAGATAAGTGAAGCTTAGCAGATTGCTCTAGCAGCAGTAAGTGATACAACAGGTTACATGCTAGCAGCTCTCCCCCACCCCCCAACAAATAGGAAGAAGTGRTACCAGTAATTGTGGTAAACTCCAGAAAACTTACAGAACTGCTAAAGCCCTCCTASCTAGTCAGGAACAAGATATCATCTTACACGGTGTTACCATTTTTGAACACAGCTGAATTAGAAAATAAGGAGTCTGTTCAGGAACCTCAGTGGAGTGTTTTTTTGACTTACRCTAGAACCATGACTCCGTACAAGCTTCCTGTGTCACAGAGAGGGCTTTTTCCTCCCTTCCTCTTTTACAAAACAGATAYATTAGACACCCAATTATTTACAAAAGTGTCCTGCTGCTGCTGCTAAGTAATCTGAGGTGACTTTATCACCATTTAAAAAATACCCAATGTTGGAAAAAGTAGTCCAGTAACTCCTACTGTGGTGATGGCAACAGAGTATGAAMGACTAAGTGTATCTCTTCCTAGACCCAAAGATTAGGTCAAACTTGGTCACTGCTACCTCCTCTATCAAATGCCTGTAAAGCATATGAAGAAAAACCTGCAGCATATCTAGGGTCCTGCAGCCACACACTCAGGTTGCTTGATGACAGCAGTGTTAGAAAAATATTGGCCACTAAACCACTCTGGTGCTCTCACAGCTTGCACAAACTAAGGCTTTGCCCTTCAAGTGTGTTTACTGATTTTTTTGATTATTTTTTATTCTAAACAGTGATGACTTATCTAATGAAAACTCTGGACAACACTCCATATACATCTTTGGGGGTTTTCATGTTCCTCCTGATTTCACTCTTTTCCATTCAAGCTTTGGACCTTTCAACTCTTACAGGAAAATATAAATAATTTATAAAGTTAAGGAGTGACAAGGTAATGTTAACAAGCTTGTGCTTTTCACCTGAATATAACCACTTTGAAACTACATTTACGCTCAAGAAAGTTATAGAAGGTCACACACAAAACCCAATTTTAGCTGCAGGAGGCCTAATAAATAAGCCTAGGCTTTGAAATGGGGGAAAAGGCCTCTCCAAATACAGAGAAGCATCTCTGTAATGAGCACCTAAGTAGTCTCATATTCTGAATTGCCTTTAGGAACCTCTAGAKTTCTCTAACAATGATAGAGGGCCATAGCTTATAGATACCTCAGTGTGAGGATACAGATCTTGGTGATATTTCATTTCAACAGTTTTCCTAGGATGGAAATATAAGGAACTAGTACCCCTTTATGGTATATTTGGGAAAGACAGAAAAGACCTGTTCCRGCAATGATCATAAACCAGGTAATTTTTTTCTCATAAGCAGTATCTTCAAAGGCCACTGTTGTCCATAAAGGACATTTTTTCACAGTGGTCCCCAAAGCTGTAAATACATGCGGAACTTATTTCACATCTAATTTAGAAACCAGTATGCAAGTACACAAAAGTAGAAAATGGGGCAAAAGCACGCTGAAACAAATATAGATTAACAGCAGGATAAAAAGTTCACGTTACACACAAAATACACAGCTCACGCTAGAGAGAAAAACAACAAATGTAAAGAGGAAAATGTGGAAAGTTTTCCCTCTTTAATATTCAAAAGCATCAGCTGATACTGCATGAATGCTAATCACAGGTTACATGCAGAAATTTTCTTAGTTTCTGTCACTGACAAAGTAGTTAAATTTCCTGCACAGATGACTATGAAATCTCATAAATGAATGATAAATCACAATACAGGAATCCTCTTGGTAGTATTATGTAATATGATTTGTGGTGGCTATAGGAAGAAAAAGAATTCAGAAACTGCCACAGACTTTTGATGTGAAAAATTGTAACTATAAAGATCTGAATCGAAACTTGTTGACAATATGATGACATTTGCCTTGCTACTAAATGATACAACACTGTCACTGCTGTCATATCACTCCAGAGAACCTACATTACACCAAGAATCTCCTTCCAGAGTGTGAATGGCAAAGAGGAGGAAAGTTACAGTATAGAATCACTACCTGTTTTCCTTTACTTTTGAAAGGCATAGGACTAGTCTTGGCAAGCTGTGTCCCTGTGCAGACTATCTGCCCTTACCCTCTACATGCTTGTGGGACTATAAGCTTTTAGAATGAGTGTGTTATGAGAACGTTTTCACACTGGATAATGCAAATGTTGCTGAATGTAGCCTTTATGCTGAAATTCTGTCCAAGACTCCTAAATAAGTTTTGGTGTGTG
Source organism: Rhea americana (assembly GCF_003343005.1). Classification (NCBI taxonomy): domain Eukaryota; kingdom Metazoa; phylum Chordata; class Aves; order Rheiformes; family Rheidae; genus Rhea; species Rhea americana. The sequence goes on along the minus strand of NW_028186468.1, from coordinate 1,222,269 downwards.
GGCTGCTTTTTTTCCTGCCTAAATTTTGCTTGGTCCTACTCTCAATAATGTAATAGTTAATGAAAAGAAGAGAAAAATCTTGGCAGATTGCAAGGCAGACATTCTGCTATTAAAATACTTAAATGACAATTTAGCAAGGCAATTCTACATATTCACAAAGTAAATATAGTGCATTTAACACATAAATCATGCATTGTCATTTTAACATAAAATTACAAGTTCTTGACCCACTGCAGGGGTAATAGCAAAATAAATAAATAAAAAAACCCCGATTTGCTTACCTTAGTTGAACTTAAATGGTGTATTCTGTCACTAGAATAGCTTTGGGGTATTGGAGGATCAGGATAGTCATCAGTGCTTTTTGATGCATTCTTTTTGATGACTTCTACATAGGAAACAGGGAAGATGCCTTGTCTGTTGGTTCCTGGTATTCTACCTTCATACCAGTTTTGATCAACTCGCTTAAGAAGAATTACTCGGTCTCCCTGAAATGCATTATGAAAAGAAGTTATCAGAAGGTGAGTCAAAGTTTATTTTCTGAATAGTTTGTACTACCTTAATACATAATATTATTTTCCCTGAAGTGCTGCTTCCCACTAGTTTTGAGAATCTTCTCCATTTTCATATTCTTCCTCTCATTTATTATAACTGCACAAAGAAGTATCATTCCAACAAAAGAAGGCTAATCATGGACTGCAAGTGCTATTCTTATGTGAGAAGTTTCATGTAGTCTTCTACTCTTGAATGAGGGATTAATGCTTAAACATTTATACAGTGCATAATCAGTTTTAATTTTTGCCCAAAGTACTAGCTAACACCTGCAACTGTGCTACATAACTGCTGTATTAATTTAAATACTCATTTTTCCTTAAAAAAGTTAAAAATAAACTGTGAAATCCATGCAAGTGCTCTGTTATCAATAAACTTGATATGGAGGTGGAGAATTCAAAAGGATTTCATAGAGAATGCTGAGAGAAAGAAGTGCTTTTCCCAGTGAGTGTGCTTGACTATCAGGTATCTGCGCAGAGGTAGGTGGGCAGTGGCTCACTCACTGTTTTTAGTGCCTAGGAACTGAAATAGAAAATACCAACTTTCTATTCAAACTTTTTTCTGCAGTGAAACTTCACGAGCTCCCTCTATTTTTATAAGACATGAATCTTATCATGTGTCTTTTTGTAACAAATTCTTGATTATTATTTTTGTTTTCTCTTGGAATTATGTAATTTTGTTTCTGTAGTTGATCTGTTGAGTGCCCTAAAATAATCTTTAGTGGGACAGATGAATAGAAAACTAGTGCACATTACTTAAAAAAACTGACCTAAACTAAAAACTAGGCTGTCAATATTGTGACCACTACAATATGCATAAATAGGAATATTTAAAAAACCCCAAACCACAAACTATGCCCAATCTTTTAAATTCCAATTCCTGATCTTTTTTGGACCTCTTTGGGGTTTACCAATCTCTTATGAATGGAAAAACACACACAGACTTCAATGAGTGCTTGACCAGGCTCAAGATCAGCATCAATAAGTTGTATCCTTAGTCTTATTTCAAGAGAAAAACAAATCACAGAATAACTTCTATCAACTATTTTATTCATTAAAAGAACTTATAATTATACTTATAATTAAATATATAATAATTTAACAATAAAGCTCTATAACAATATCCTAATGTCTGACCAGCCTCAGAAGTTAAACCTTCTCATGTGCAATAGTATGTTACTGCCAAGATGTGCACAGACAAGATGCAAGAATGTTACAAAAATCAAAGGGTTAGGATGATGAAATATTTGCAAGAACTGATACACCCACAAAAATGCCTCTATTTTTTTCTGTATTAAAACCCTATCATAATAATTACAATATTATTAAAATAATTATTAGAAAAAAAGGAATGGACAACTAAAATGAAAACAGGAAAACTGAGCAGCCAGTTAACAGATCTTTGCATTTGTTACTCTAGAGCAGCCTAATTTACATGCAAAATATATTTGCAGAGAGCTATGAAAGAAAGCAAGCCAATGAGTTACATTAATAGCTTCCTACCATTATATTGATTTGTGCATATCATATTTTGAAGGCATAGTGCCTCAAAACACTGTATTTACTATAAATCAATTCTATGTAGCAGTAGACCCCATAATGGTATTTTGATAACGATAGATCTAAAACAGTACCTTTCTAAGCGATAACTCCACATTTGTGTCTGCATTGAAATTGTATTTGGCAATAGCTTCTCCAATCTCTCCAATCTGTGCAGGGGGAGGTGGCCTGGCAGGTTGTGCTTTTTCTGGGGGAGAAAGTTTCTAGAAAAAAAAAAAAAGTATTTTCCTTATTCTCATGCAGTTTGTGGTCCTTTTACCSAAATTAAGCCAAGGAATTAAAACAAAGAACAAACCTCAACATAAGAAATTGGGAATATTCCAACTCTTCCACGGTGCTCACCCTCATACCAGTTTTGATCAATTTTCCTGAGGATATAGACAGTATCTCCTTTCTTAAAGGACAGCTCTCTGTAACACATTTATTTAAATCATATGTTTACAGCGTTATATTTGAACTCCTCTGCCTGTGTAGTTTCTGAGATCTTTACAGTTCAAATCTGAAACAGAATGCAGCAACTAAACATTTGGAGAAAAAGTGCCACAGCTGTGGTGATTATACCGTATAAAATGAAATGATTCACATCATGAGGAGTCCCAGATACTCCCTGTGAGTTATGGAAGCCTGAAGTACACTGKTCTTACAAGAAAATATTACTAGTTATTATTAGAGCACTCTGGGTCTGCATGCAATTACAATGTCTTCTGGATCTCTTGTTCAGATGCCACTTTCATATCAAGCATCTGAGGGATAGTTAGTATTCTTTATGAAATAGAAAGGAACACTACTGAAGTATGTCCCATGCTTCCATGGCCTATTACTACCTTTTGCAGCAGGACAATTTTGAGTGCTTCTGCTCTGCACCTTTTTCATTGCACTCTGAACTATTCAGAAGCATGAAGAGTACAGGATTATGTTCTCACCATTTTTGAGGCTCAGAGCCTGTAACATGCTTAATGTCGGATACCAAAAAAAGGGAGGTATCCAAACGATTAAGAACATTTTTCAAATCTTGGCCAATGTCTTCTCAGTGTATCATCCATTTGATTTTTCAAGAGCTAATTGGCTGCTCTGATAATTAAAGTCCTCAGTTTTGAATCACAAAGAGCTGATGTTGTACTAGTGACAATGTTTGATCTTATCTAAAAATTTGCTAAACGCCTGAATCATCAGGAACAACAGAAGTGATAGAGTACAGGTCCTCTCCTTCGGCTCCCTCATATCCTAGCACAGTGTTTCCCTGGTTCTTTTTCGTATGGAACACCGTGGGTTGCTTTGGTATGGATACATGACACAACCTGCAGGGAGCCTTAGTATGTTAAAACTGACATATGGGAAGACGCTGAAGCACTACACTGAATTTTGATAGGAGAAGCAGCATGCTATCTACAGCAGTACATTAAGCACCGTACCCTGTGTAACATGAATACCATTAAACATGAACAAAGCGTTCTGCGGGTGACACTCAGGACCCACGATCTAGAAGGCTGAAGTTGCACAGCCACTCCTGAGCTTAAACAAATGCAATGAATGTAATCATTTAAGAAATTTAAATATGAAATATCATCTCATACTGTTTGGTAATGCAGAGGCTACTGTGACAACAAGCAGCATCTTCTGTGGCATTTGCTGTTGAAATTTAGCTAGAACAGCAGCTAGCTGAGGCAAGTGCTAGAGAGATCGTTCTTGAATTATGAATTCTTAAATGAACAAAAGTTTAGTACTTACTTAGAAGTCTGAGCTTTAAAGTCATATACAGCTCTAGCTGGCAGTTTCTGAAAAGCAGGCAAAATACATTCACATAGTATTACTATATGATAAACGAAATGTTTCAACTTTGAAAAAGGTGACTAGGATTAAAAGAAGGGGGGGGCGCATGCTTTATAATGGTTCTCACAGTAAGACTATATTTAGGYTATTAAATACGCAGCTTCTTTTTTTGAAGATTTTGGGTGTTTGAGACTTAATGTTTTAAAAGTAAGCTACCAGCTAATATTCTAATATAGACCCCTTTGCAATTTTGAGCTTTATGTTTAAGAGAACTGCAAAAGTAAAAAAAAGGAAAAAAAGATTTAGTAAATCTTTTTTTCATCTGTTTTTCAAGTTCCAACTTGAAAGTTCCATCACCAAGTATCTATAATCTCAATATTTTTTTTTCAAAAATAAAACTGTAAAACATCCCTGCCCCTCACCTGCATGGTTGAGAGCAGTTCTGCAGTACTKCAGGGCTGTAATTTCATTGGTTTCCTGTTAGATGTGCTAAACATGAATTGTGATCTGACCCAGGAGCCTCCCTCATTTAATTTCTGCCTCTGTCAGGTAACTAGCTCTGGATATTTCRGAGGAAGTGTATGTACTCATTAGCAGTATTACGTGAGGCTATCTGATGAAGTGATTTTCTTTCTCTGCAAGTACTTGTGAGGATTAGATTGCTACACTTTCCAAAATTTGCCTTTAGCAAATACTAGTGACTAGAATGAGCTGGTTACACTATTTCTGTGATAATACTTGGAATGACATAAGGCTGCACATCTTTTTATAAGAGGAATAAGAAGGGAGAACTGAAATTTTGTTTTAGCTTTCTGCCAGGACAGATGTTCTCCACAGAATTCCCTCCCATTTTGTCTTCGTCTAGCAAATTTAGCATCCTAGAACATTGCACTTTCAATAATAAAGTGCCCCAAAAGTTATTTAAGGCATCTCGTCAACTTGCATTTTTTGATACCAATAAAGTTTTCTGTTACAGGTCCCTTTCGGACACGATAGCCTAAATTTAATAGCATTTTCATGTTCTCTGTTGATGATCTTCTGGACAGAAGGGGATATTCATACCATCAACTATAGCTAAGCCATACGCTTTTTCACTCTTTCCCAAGTTTGTTTGCCCCTTTTTTCAGTTTTGCTGCTCGTGCTATGAAGGAACAATGAACCTAATTGAACACAAAATACTTGAAATGTGCAAAATATATTGAAAGTAGGGAAAAGTGTTTCTTCTCTCATCTTTTGCAATTACAGCAGTCTTGAGAATTGCTTGCAGCCTAAGTTCTATATGTATTTTCAAATTGAAACATGACTTTTGATATCACACAATTCCTTAAAAGGAATACATAACTGCTCCCAAGGCTTCTTTAACCAGTATTTTACTACTTCTACTGTATAATCTTTTTTTGAAATCAAACTCTTAATCCAATTGCAATAAAACCATCACAYTGGGATGTGAGTGGATCTGAATTCAGATACTGTAACCAGTTCTAACCTTTAACAAAAAATAAATGGCCAGAGCAAAAGCTTAGTCTAGTATATGAATTGCTAGATATAAAGAGAGTTTAAGCTTATACAGTACTCCCTTGCTCGTCCTCAACTGTTAAATTACAAGATCAATTAAAATAAGGTGCTCYGGTAACCTTACTATTATTTTCTATAATCTTATCGAAGTCAATGGAAAATCTTAATTAATCGTCTATAGATGCTAGTTAGCATAAACGTAATTAGTTTATGATTGAATACAGTCCCTGAAACCTGTTTGGAGAGTGTTTTGAGTTCTAGATCTAGAACCATTCTTTGGAAACTGAATAATATAACGCGTTTTTTGCCCAGGGTGATATTTTGTGTTATTTTCTGTTGTTTGTGCTCTTTATATTAGAAGTCATGTGACTGATTCCATTTATTCCTCCAAATCATTAATATAAGCAATCAGTATATAATTACAATCACCAAAATTATTACAGAAATTAGAGATTGCTCTTAGGATAATAGTGTTCTTGTTTTTTAAAACATAASTAATTGCGAAATACAAATATTCTCTGTGTTAGTCCTGAGGCAGCTGCTTGCATAAACTGGTTTTCACAAGGGATTTTTCCCAGTCACACCTGCTATTCTTTTCTGTCCCAAATACCCACTTCAGTCAACTCTGACAGAGCCTGTCAATGACGAGTGAACTACTGTTCTAATCCATTTAAACATCAGTAGAAAATGCAGCTTTTCTTACAAAGCTTGATATTCTTTTACTTTTTTTAGTTATCAATCTCCTAAAGAAAAAAGGATGCTGTCTAATGATATGATTATGTTTAAATGTTCCTTTGATCTGCATCATTACAATGTTTGATAACCAAAGCAAATTTTGTCTTGAAAAATGTTAGTTTTCCATATTTCCACATTTGTTGCTGCGGTATTTTTCTTGTTTAACTACCTCTCTGTCTGTAGTTCCTCTTCTCTCCCTTGGAATACATCGTCCCACATCAGTGAAAGCAGAATAGCTTCCAGGAGATTCCTGGTCTACTGAAAATAGAACATCATTATATGAATCTCTGGTGAATTAAGCAGAAACAGTTCAAATCTTTGATACTGCTTGGTTTTATTTAATGGGATCTACAAAAATAAATAGAAATGAAGAGATCTTGAATCTATTATTACGCTTTTAGTAGAAAGAAAAGCATATGACATGATGGCTAAAGTGCACCCTTAAAAAAAAAAAACTGACTCTCAAGCAAAGGCCTTCCTCTGATCCATAGCAGAGGAATGTATAATAGAGGACCAGGAGGGCAAAATTAGGCCTTATTGTACTAAGGAGCACAGAGCACATGCCTGCTGGACTAAATGGAGGACGTGACAGCAGTACAGAGATTTCATCAGATTGCAATAACCTTCTCCTGAATGCCACCAATATAAACAGATAATTTCATGCATGAAACATGATTAAAGCATGCTTTAATGAGAAGATAGTGAATAATTTGTTTCCCTCCTGTGTTAGGCAGCACATAAAAAAACAACTGTTTTAAGAGATGGAGAATAAATTATTACTGACCAATCTATGTGGCAGATTTTCTCTAAAGCTCAGTTCACCAATGTTTATTACAGGATGGTATATTATAGGATTGTGAATACATCTTTTCATATATTTAATAAAAATAAAATCAAAATCTTGCAGTCTCTATAGTTCTGCAAGTTTCCAACGTGAAATGAAAGTATAAAGGAATTATTTCAGACCAGAAGATAAAATGAATCTCCTTTTTACTCCTGAGATTTACTCACTATTGTATTCTCCTAGTACCACAACTACTACTAGTACCAGCTACTAGGGGAGGCATCTTTCTGATGTTTGCCTCCCTTGGACTTCATTCACATAATCTGTTTCTACCAAACCTACAGATTTCTAAAGAAGTACAAGTGGAAAAATAGAACTCAAAGCATCTAATCCATTATGCTGGGGTCTTACAGAAGAATGAGATTTAAATGCTCACTAGTGGACCATTTGCTAAGCCACATGGACTTGAGGCTATTGATAAATTCAGTGGAGGAAAAATGAGGTAATTAGGTTATATATGTTGTTGGTCACAAGCATGTCAACCTCAGCAAGGGTGTCTGGGCCCCATTCTGGACAGCTTTCTTGATATGACATGTTTTTTTGAATGATGATCTATGCTAACTGCACAAAAGATCAGAGAGAATGCCTCCAAACACTGCACCTATTAATTTTTAATTTAAAATGCCAGCAGAAAGATGTGGGTGGCAAGACAGTGAAAAGCAGCTTTAGGAAGAACATAGTTTCCTTTAATTTCTGTACAGCTCCTTATGCCATCAATGTTTGTTAGTTGCTTTCAGTACTTCTGCTTATAGAATTCAATGGAATATTCTGATATACTGATTCTAGACACTATGGATATGAATGTAGACAATGTATATCACCTCCCTTATACCAGGCTCCTTCATTGTTACATGGCTACCAGGAAACCAAGCTTACTCTGAACTGTCATTTCCTTATTTTTTGGGACTGAAAATTAATTTGCTTTAAGCAACTGTGATACTTGACCAGCAGAGTTTTTGGTGTCGGATTATACAAAGAAACCACAGGAAATTTTCACTAGGAGACAATATTCACTGTCCCTGGTTCCCCTACCTTTGTATGCACGTGTGAAAACTGGAGAAGAAAAGAGCAGTTTGCCTAAGAGCACCTGCTGCTACAGTCCTAACCTGTAGTGCTATGTACCTTCCCAAGCAATAGCAGATTTACTGTAACTATTTCTGATCTAAAAAAAGAGGAGGTATGGAAAGGATAGTCAAATTTTGCTCATTTATGTCCCTGTATGCACAGAGTATTCCCCAACACCTTTGATTCTGTCATGTAGTACTTATAAGGGCTAATCATGATCATGCCTCAAGTCTAATTCAATTTTGAATTCCATTTTATAATTGTTTTTAACTAAATTCTCTAACTATGTATATTTTAACTAGTTAAGAAAAGGTGGTGACTGCTTCAATTCTAATTTGTCTTGAAATACATATTTACTAGTATGGCACTGGCAAAAATTACAGAAAAAGATGTGAGATTAAAGATAAATTAGATGGGTATGGATTATTATGCTGCAGAATCAATATAATAAAGACATTCTTTCTTGCATCCAGTTATGACTTCAAGAATAGCTTTGTAACACCATCGAATCCCTCAAAGACGCTCTGTTATAGACAACTGTATGTTTGGAAGCAGAATTCTTTAACATAGAAGTCTTACCATTATTAAAAATAAAAAAGTGATACAGACTCTCCAAAGATATTCACCTGTCTGAATCACCTAGTGGATACCTCTGTGCACACATGCTGTGACACTAGTTTGTTTTTAACAATTCAAGGTTAACTTTAAAGACAGTTTAAACTCAAGTAATTTTCTTTCGTTTTTCTTGGGAAAAATCAGCAGAGCAGTGAGCACTTCAGAGTAGTAACTTTAAAATCAGATCACTGTCAAGACAGACTTTTTAGAAGTTATACTCACCCTGACAGTATCCTTCAAGATTTGATTATTGAGGACTTCCCTTTCAAAAGGATAAGATATTTCTCAAAACTTCATAGATATATTAAAATTCTATGCAAGAACTAGTTTTGCTGCCACAGAAATTGGAAATTGTACTGTTTGAGCAGGGAAATGGAATCTTCCTCAAATAACTTAAGTCTATTCACAAAAAGTTATAAGCGTAGTGGAGTTAGCATATTTTTATGAAAAAATGGAATCAAATTTCTACGCAACTGGCAGAATTAAGAGCATTTTTATCAGTTGTATATGACTATCATACAGTACAAATCTGTTTGATGCAGATTTTTTTAAATAATGAAGGGCTTCCTTCATATGGTTTTCCTCTTTGACCAGCATCTCATAATGCATTCATCTACTTTCTGTAAGGTTTTTTTCTTGGGAAAAAAAAAAAAAACTTATCTTTAAGAGCCAGCTATAGGAATTAAGCCTCCTTGCTTAATTTAATGTCACCGTTTTAATTTACAGTACTAATAATCTGTGTATTAGTTGGAATACACTGTTTTTCCATCCAGATTACTGCATTTTGTGAATAGACAGCAAATTTATCCATCTTAATCACAGATGTAAAAATGACATCTTTTCTTCATTAAGGTTTTTGTGGGATGAATGCTTATTATAGACCACACACAAAAAAAAAAAAAAAAAAAAAAAGAAATGAGAAAGGGTGGGAAATGAAAGGAAAAAGGTTGGATAAGTCAATCACAAAGACAGGGGAAGAAAGTTAATCCACCTTGGAAACACAGTGCACTATCATTGTCTGGGTTGTTGTTGTTAGTTGTGTCCAGGTCTTGAAAAGAGGCACTAAGAGGGAATCTTCCACAATCATTCTGGTACAGTGGGCAATGAATAGCACCATCTTGAKGCGGAGGATGAAAAGGCTGGTGCATGGGGCTATTTTTCAGAGCTGTAAGAGATGAATTCCTTTCTGGAATGTCTGGGAGCAGCTCAGTAATCAGTCTGTGTAAGATACTGTTGTCAGGCAAACTTCCCCTTCTTTTTTCAGCTTTAATTTGGTCACAGATGTCTTTAAGCGCAGAATCTAGTGCTTCAAATACAGATGACTTACATTTCGTCTTTTCAGGTTTTTTTTTAGGAGCTGCACTTTTTTTCCTCCGGAAAGGCACTGGACTGACTAGGAATGCTATCTTAGAGAGGCCAGATTCTGCTTCTTGTCTCCTAGGATCTTCAGTGGTTTCTTGTTTAGCCCTTTCATGTTTCAGCATGGTGGTGAACCGGGTGTAGGAGGCCGGGCATCGCCCTTTGCAGGAGCTAATGAGATGCCGGTGGTGGTGGTGGTGGTGATGATGGTGGTGGTGATGGCCCGATCCATAGAAGCTTTCAGATGAGGTGAAGGAGAAGTGGTCAAAGTCACTTTCACTACAAAACGATGAACCCTCTATCTGGATAAAGTCACTGAGGTCAGAAACCACTCCATCTTGATCACTGTCTGAAAAATCCATATGTGATCGCTGTGGCTCATCACTGGTCACTTCAATATGAATTGGCACCAGAGTTTTTGACTTGCAGTTTCGTTGTACCTGAGAGGGATGTCTAACTTGATTTTCTTCCTCCAGCAGGGATTCTATAGAAAATCGCCGCTTTGGACATAAGCCATTTTTAGGAGGCTCTAGWGTAACAGTTGACAACATTTCATCACCCAGATTCGGCATTGATTTTGACTTCTGAATTAATTTTTCAAATTCAGATATCCTGGTTGGCACCATATCTCTAGGCACCTCTTCAGTAGAAGATTCTCTCCAGCCTTGAAGAATACCTTTATGCTGTTCTTTTTCATACTGTAATATTCTGGACTTCACAGAACAAATCACCTCAGAATTCATCAAGTCCTTGCGATTGATGCGGTGCATCTTTTTATACATTTTTAGGAAACCCGGAGCATCATGTGCGGATCTGTGACGAACTCTTGACCTACTATTACCACGGCCCTCCGGAACATACGGGGAGGCCCAGTTTATTGAGCAAGTGTCTCTGGAGTCCTCCTCACATAAAAGAGAGCCCATGCTTTCAGACTTRTTCTGTGCATCAGGAAAGCTATCACGGTCATCTGTTAACAGATCGTCACAGCTGCGAGATTTTCTCTTGGGAGAAGCAGTTTCTTCTGTGCTGCTCCAGACTTCGGCATTTTGACGAGTCATTTGCCAGCCATTCTTGTAGCTGGCTGCCCTTCTCGAATCACTTGGAACAGCTAAATGTTGTCTGTAAGTGCTACAGTAATCTAATTCATTTGAGGTGTTGTGGTTGTGCACTGAATAACTGAAAAGGGATGGATATACTTTGCTAATATCCCCACCTTTATAATCCATAGAGCAGCATGGTAAAAAAGAGACATTGCCAGAAATTAAAAGGTTCAGAGAGTTGGAAATAATAACAGTAAATATTAGAAAGACTAGAAAAGAAGAGTTAATAATCAAGCTATTTAAATTTTCCAGCTTTAAAAATGTACTCATGATAATTTGAACATCAGAAAGAACTCATTATAGGCTATGCAGATGTTAAATCAGTAAAAAAACGAAAAAAGTTCATAAGGAAACAAYTATTGATTTTGAAGCAATTCAAAAGACAATCAAAGTTGCTAAGATTTRGAGATGAAGCCAAATCACGGAGCTGGACCTCAGTACATCATTTTGAGATAAATTAAAATTGGAGAGAGACTGAAGTTTGTATCAAGACCATTTCTGGAGAAATAACTATGATTTATTATGTCTGCATAGAACTTAGTTCTTTGGAGCTTAATTCAGAGATACAAGTATATRCTAATTATAGAAAATATCAAAAATAGACAAAAATATATACAACTTTGCTTGATAAAATGTTTAAATYGAATTGAAACATGAGCATTAGGGAATTATTTCCAAGTAAAATTTAAAATGTGTSTCAAATATTGATCTTTAGACTTGTGCACTTATAAAGAAGCTGTTCAGAATTTTTGAGGTGAATAATGTTCAGACAGTTTGCAGCAATCACACATTCAATTAAAGATAAATCTTTAAATATGATCAAACAGGAAATTTCTCCCAGCTGTTGATATGCAGCAGGAATATACATTTGGAACAACAAAGGTGCTAGGAAAGCACATTAGAACACTATAAACCATCCTACATTTCTCTTAAAATACATTTTTGTTAGTTTCTATAGTTTCCTCCAGAAAGCCTACCAAAGTCCCAGATATACTTGCTTATCTTTTTTGTAAAGCTTGCCATGAGTTTTTGCTGGAACTTGTCATACTCTCTACTTAGTACAGCAATTCAATCATTCTTTTCATTGTGTTTTAGTTTCTAGATTTTTAGATTTTTAAAGATTTTTAAGATTTTAAAAGATTTTTTGATTTTTTGTTTTAGATTCTAGATCTTTTAGATCTACATTTTTTTGTTGCAGACCAATCACTAATTCAATTCAGTATTGATCAGTACCTAAAAAAMCCCAAACATAATGTGTTTCTTGTTTAAAAGAATGATTAATTCCAAGAAACAGTATCATTCCAGTAGGTATCATTATGTTATGAGAGAATGGAGTGATACAGCTAGGTTGTCCCTCCAAAGTTAATTAGCTGTCATAGATGTTGTTAATGGAAGGACCTCTCAAACACAGGGAAGTTTAAGTCATGGTTAGTGCTCCTTACCAGTGGCGTACTCAAAGGTTAGTGTAGGTAAATATAGTATACCAACTTTTCCCTACCTTGCCTGGCTCACCAAATAGATGAGTTTACCCACTTTTTAAAATACCACTAAATTACTGGGTTTAAAATACATTTGTTTCTCCATCACTTCACTCTTAATATTCCTCATCTTTTTCTTTTGATACATTCTGTTACAGCCTAAATATTAAGATTCTTTGAGAAGGGATTGTCYTTTACAAAGGTTAAGACAGTCCCTAATACAGCTGTAGGCTGACCAGGAAGTGTAGCTACAAAATACAGCGAGTAAATGAATAATAATAAATTAAAGGTAAGGAGAGCTATTACAATAGGTATTACTCTGTATATTGCTTCTACCATGTATTTTCCTTGAAATCTTTTCTCTTGGTAAAAAAAAAAAAAAAAAAACCCAGAAACAAAAACCCAACCCTGATTCAAGTATCTCTTTTCTGGAGAGACATGGAGGACAGAAATGGAAAGATAGATAATCAAAAATACGGAAACTAATTAGACTGTATGTGATGCACTAAATAATTAAAGGTATTAYAAAACCAAAAATCTCACTGTCAGAMTATGGACATTTGCTTACTTAAATTAGGTTCTAATAACTGACAATGTCTAACACATCATTTACAGATTTAAAAGCTTTATTACTATGCAAACACATCCTTAAGTTAAATAGTATTTGTCTTAACTGACTTTCTGTATCTATTGGAAACAGTGCAGTTAATAAAACTTCATAAATTTATATATAATGATGTAAATCATATTCTTTATTTAATCAAATTTCTTTTCCTTGAATAAGCAGTTGAGACAAAAAAAACTTGTTACAAATCCAACTTTTAATCAGCTTAAAATTACACATATAAGAATAATTTAACCTTTCTGGAAAGGCTGAAAGTTGTTGCTTCAAATAATAAACCTCCCAGCAAAATGTGGCTGAGCAACAGTACGCAGTTGCATTTACTACCAGTGTATTGTACAATATGTCATCAGTAGTATTCTCTTAATAGAAATGCTTTCCTCTTACCTTTTGCTCGTGATGGAGAAGAAGGAGAAGAGCTAGTTAAAGGCTTTCTAAGGGTGGTATATGAKCCCTGCGTGTCCGTGCGGCCCAGGCTAGGCCTGTTTGCGTTCTGGTCGCTGTGTGCTCTCTGATGACTTACAGCAGGTTCCGACTTCCTCCTTTTTCTATAGTCACTYGCAGTACTTGCAGAACTACAAAAATAATCGCTATTAGTAGCAGTCTAACCTCTGGGGCAGGAATGCATCAGGAATCAAAAAAGCAAACTCATAGCTATGGATATACATAGCTAAAAACCCTGTTAACTATATAGCTGTAAACCCTATAGCATTTTTAGGCTATAACTTTTTTTTTATATAAATAAAACATTACCAGAACAAATACATCACAAATATGTAAAGGGGACAAACACTGCTCTCAAATTTATTGCAGCATATTTCACAGAGAAAAGCTGAATTCCTTCTTGAATAAAAGAACCTGATTATTTTATTCAATATTGCTACATCACATTCAAAGTGAAGGCTTTGACATAAATGCACTGTATCTTCTAAAATACTCTACAGTATCAACAACAAATGATTGTTCAAGTGCTTCCATAGCAATTTTGTTAAAGTTGAAATAACATACTTTATTTAAAAATTAAAATTGTCCTCTTGCATTAGAAGCCATTTGTTGATTGAAAAGCCTTTTCATTTATGTTTTTCTGTGCTTCTACACTTTTTTTGCATTTGGTTTTTCTGTTCTACCATGCTGGCAGTATCCCATCCTGCTGCTGCTTTAACCTGCTGGGAGAAGCCCACCAGTCAGTGCTGCAACAGCACCGGGCTCCTCCATGGGAGTGTGAAGAGTTTTGTCTCTTGCTGGCAACACAGCAAGTGAGAGTTATGAGCTAGGTGGGGAAGAGCAGTCACAAGGTAAATTTAAGATGACCAACATTAAATAAAATCCTTGTGAAAGGTCAGACATGATTTGTGCTATTCAGATACCTGTACAAAATTGGGACCTAAATAGACAAGTGAAACATACTGGTTGTTCAGGATGCTGAATATATTATAGGAGTTACTTTTACAAATAATAGGTAGTAACAGGCTGAACTTAGACTGATTTAAGTAAGCTCTATAAAAAGTCAGCTATAGAGAAAAATGGTGAGGGCCTGATTGCTGTTAATACTGAGGCAGAAGYTCAGCCCAAAGATAGGAAGAAGACAAAGAGACACAGAACAGATGAGGCAGCACGGTAGCACGCTTAGGAGGACAGGGCTGAAGGTACGGCAACGCCGTAAGGTCGAACTGCAGCTCACTGCAGACAGAATCTCAGGGATGGCAGTGGAAAGACCCAAAATACAACAGCGTATTTTGAATACAAACAGCAAAACAAAATAAGAGTTGCACTTCAGTATCAAAATAGGAAGACCCTCTCCACACACATCTCTATTCTGTTGGTATCTCACAAGTGGCWTTTTAAAATTCAAGCCTTTTCAACATTTGCTGGCTTCAGGACACACAAAAGACTCTCAGGTTATATCATCTGTCTCTGCTGAAATTACTATTTCTTACCTAGACGGCCTGTCTAGACCTTTGTCTGTTGAAGAGTGATGATATAAGGAAGTCTGTGAAAACAAATAAATGAATATTTTATGTCTATATTTGAAAAAGATAACAATTTCCACTTACAATGTTTGATTATTCATTAARAAAGTTAGTGACACAATCTATAAAAAGACTATGATTAATGTTCTCTGCATTCCAGCATACAGATATTGCAATATTTCATGAGAAGTTATGTAGGTTCTAAAAAGCATCACTAGATTTCTTTTCATAGGCTGTTTCAGTAACAATTTTTCTTTTAAAGCACTGCTAAATAATGATCCAGAGTTGTGCTTCTTTATACTTTTTTTCAAAAATGGATACAGAAGAGTATGAACTTTACTATGAAAACATAACAATCTGAAAATTACTCTTTCATGCACAAATAAGGTCTGCAGAGCTCCCCCTCAATTATTCACCACAACCCCCCAATTAATTATACCCAGAAACTTTTCAGCAAGTGGCCAAAACACCCATGATTTTTGCAGCAAAATGTTCCTTTGGAGGCCAGTCTTCTATTGCTTTGGAAGTAGCTACTGCACAAAGCCTG
This sequence comes from Rhea americana, assembly GCF_003343005.1. Taxonomy (NCBI): domain Eukaryota; kingdom Metazoa; phylum Chordata; class Aves; order Rheiformes; family Rheidae; genus Rhea; species Rhea americana. The sequence continues at coordinate 1,206,541 of NW_028186468.1, read as the reverse complement.
CAAGATGGAATGGAGTACCATTCTGCAATTTTACTGTTGATACAAATTCAGTCTTAAATTACCACTGATTTTACATCAGTTGCTTCATGCATTTCAAGGCTGCAGCCAGAATTAGATAATACTCCAGTTTTGGTAACTAGGAAATGAACTGCATGCTTCTTGTGCTCCTTCTTCCCTGAGTACAAAGCAGAGTCATCCAAAAGTTAAATTTATTTTAAGTTCATGTGATACCATTTCAGAAGTGACCTGATGGACTGGAAATAGAACTTGTATTCAGCTTGGCCAGTTGCAGGAATTAGTTTTCTCTGTATAAAAGACTATATACTCTGTATAGAGGACTTCCAGACTTTTACCAACTTTTCTCTCTAAATAGAAAAGTGTTTATAGACTTTTTTTTTTCGGTATAGAAAGACTGCAGAAGTCGAGTAATAGAAATCATAGCCTATACACTTTTGTTACATATACTTCTTTTCCACAGTGATTCGAATTCCAAGTTCACGAATAGAAGAATTCCATGCAGGTTCAGCAACTGACGTTTATTTATACTTTTAAAAGTCACCCTTAGTCTAAGAATATTTTGGAACAAATTTCCAGTTCCCATGTGCACTTTAGTGACATTCTAGAGCCACTGCCAAACTACATATTGGGGAGCAGGGGGGTCATAAAACCAATGTGTAGTCTGCAAACATTTGTCAGTAGCTGCTTTTGTGTAAGACCTGTATCACATACCAACTGATCCCATCAGGACARTAACAGAAACTTTGATTTCTGGAAATTGAAATTTATTGAACTCTAAGACAGGGAGAACCACACAAACATGGAAAAAATAGGGATCAAAAGTTAGCCAAAACGTGAGCTAAGATCATTCCAATTCTCAATAATTTTTGCTGTAGTTTAAATTAAATTACATTAAAAATCAGATTAAAAGCTTTCAGTCTTTTGGCAGGAATGGAAATTGAGCTATGAACAGGTAAAAGAAAAAAATGTTGATAGTTCAACAATTATAAGTTTATTTTACAGAGAAAAGAAGATGATCTCTGTATAGGGTTTTAAAACCTTTCTCTTTTCTGAACAGAAATTTATTAGGTTGGTGGACATGTATTTCTTAAGTGTTATTATTTATTACTACTAACTATTACTACTACTTCTAACTGTTAAATATTTGTTACTGCTATGTTCATAAGCGCTGGTTAGGATCAGGGTTGCTTGCTGTATAAATGCAAAAGTAAAATTTTTCTTCGAGTAAGATTACAAATTTAAGACAAATGAGCTGTAAATAATACCATTACAAAAAAACAGTAGCAAAAAATGTTTRCTAGAAATGGAAGAACTAGGTTCCAGATACAGCTGTCTCTCAAGCAGACATACTTAACTTTTCTAACACAGAATTAGCACTAACATGGAATTTTATAAGCATAATAAATATGAGCCATATCCTGTTAGTCGTTTGTGCACAGCTCTTTTTCCTCTTATTTCAGGGGATATTTTGGAAATGAGTCAACATCAGGTTGTAATGTTGGTAAACTGAATTTTATCAACTCTGGCATTTCACTGAGAGACAGCATGGCCTAGTGAACAGGGCACTGGCCTGTAACTGAAAGAATTCTGTTTCTGGCCTATTTTAGGGTTTCTTAGTGTTGACCTTGGACAGTTCAACATAGCACATCATCCCCCAAGTTCTTATGTGCTTTTCATTTTGTGGGGAATCTCAAAGTATTCAAATGTCTAGGAAAAAAGGAAAYCTAAGATTTTGGTTATAACTATTTTGTTTCCCTCTGATTTAGTTTGAAATGAAATATACTGCTGGACTTAGCCATGAAGCCATGAGGATTGTTCTACTTCACTGCTTCAGTCATCTGGGTGTTTGAACTTGCTGCCTTCCCATCAATTCAGAATGGAAGCAATGCAAGAGTCAGGTAATACTTCCTCTAAGAAATACGAGATCTAGAGGTGATGCATCTTTGAGAGATTTTACAGAGTGTCTTTTTTTTAACATTCTGTCACTACATCAGAGGCAAAGCTGAGGCAATTTCTTTGCTTCTGATGAAATTCTTCCCTGCTGAATCAAATTGTTCCCATTAGAGCTAAATTAGCCCACAGGCTCTAAAACTACTTCCAAACAAAACATGTGACTCTGTTGTAACACACTAAATTGTGCCATATGACAAATGTTTATTTTCTTTTTTTCTTAAATTGGAAAATGAAAGAATAGATTTCCTCTTTTTCTCATCCTTACTCTTCCATTGCTGCACTTTATCATGTATTTTCAGGTTGTGGAAACCAACATTTAAGTGCTGGCAACATACAAGTCTGTTTCAGTGATTTACACTATGGAAAGAAGAGGAGAGATGAAAATAAAAGCTCCAAAGATTACTTTAGTGTTGAGCYAAATGAAAACGGCTACTTATCATGCGATCATTTCCAGCACATCCAATACAACCTCCAGACACAGTACAGTAGAGAAGACATGACTAATCTACATGCAACCTGAGTGTGTGCACTACAGCAGGAAGCAGAAAATGGCATAAAATAATATTAGTGACAATATGTATACCTGCTATAAACTTCTGTGGCGATTATTCTTTGCAAATTAACATGTTCTCAAACAACATTCATTTGTAATCTGCAACCTATGTGCAAGAGATCTTCATACCACCTGGGAATTACCAACAGAAGCAAGGCAATGAGGTAGCTCATGTTCTCAAGGAATAAGGGAAGTGTGCATCAGCAACCTCAAAAGAATAGCTTGCTCAACAGGGCAGGTCTGCTGTAGGAATGGTCTGTTGGGAGAAGACTACCAACATTACTGATCATAAGCTCAGCTTCTCCCAGTGTTAGGTACTTCCATTTGCCTCATGCAATTATCCTCTTCCCAGGTGGCTTTTGTGCACACATGCTTTTTTCCATGGTGGGAGAATATACAAGTTTTTGGAATACAATCAAATTTTATTATAGCAATATATGATTTTATTTGCGAAAGCCAACCTATTTTTCTGCAAGCAAATGAAAAGTAGTTTCCTATGAGTTACATTTTCCTAGTGGAAAATGGATGTCTTTTTTTTTTTTAAATCATCTGTCATTACACTGTTCTGAGGTGATAAGCGATCTATATATGACACTGTTAATCCAATCCACAAATTACTTCTTATTTTTAAAAGWAAAGAACAGGAATGCATAAATGTAAACAAAGTACTTTATGTATTATAACCCAGCTCATAAAAATCAATGGATCTATACATTAGAACTTATGTGATAAAACAAACCCATGCTGTTGGGAAGAAGTGAAGCATCAACATGCTTTACCATAGGCAGCTTCAATAGAAGCTGTTGTTTTTGGAGCCTGTTCTGTTACGGAGGTATGCTGATGATCCTTATATATTCTCAGATTGTTAATAGCTGTCAAAAATTATTTGCATTTTATTTCTCAGTATCTGGAACGTGGATGGGTTTACTGATGATACTATTTTTTAAAAATGTATTTTGAGGGATTCTTTATTCTTGAATATTTAAATTTCATAACCATTAAACTTTCCAAGCTTTTCTCTGCATCACTGAAAGCTGAAAACTACTTTATTAAGTAGAGGATGACTAAACTTTAAGGTTTTAAGAAGAGCATTTAATAGAGTGAGGTCTGTCTGCAACAAAACCGTAAGAGCCAGAAGCAGAGCTGCTCACACCAATAGCTGCTGTAACCAGTTCTCTTCTCACTTCTACCCAAGAGTGAAGCAAAGGCCTCTGAGATCTGTATGCTTCCCTCTGCTACCCACAAAATGCATATTTGAGCCTGGTTTAGAAAATGCCAACACTGAGCACAACTCTCAGTCTCATCTCTGTCAACCAGTCAGTGATGTCCCACACTGGCATCAGCAGAGGAAACAAGCTCCTAGGTGGTATCTGTTACAACTATACTACGAGGCGATATAATCTTTGTAGTTTAACTGTAGGGACAGGCTTTCCTGTACAGGTGCTGCCCTTCCCACTGGAGACTGGACTGCAACCATCACCTGTCCCATGGTACTGGCCAAACAGCTAATAAGCAGTAGTGGCTTCTGAGCACTTGCAATGGCTCTAGGCCTGTTAGAGACCGTCTCGCAAATCCCATGGGCAGGGTAGTCCACACTGCCTGCTATGTAAAGGCAAAAGGTGAATCATACAATTAAAACCATGCCACAGAGAACTTCTTTATCCACAATGTTCTATAAATAGTGTTTTGGTGATCAGCTTATGACAGTGAAAAGTATGTCATGACTTATCTGCTGGCTTACTACACAGCGTTTCCCTTTCTGCCCAAAACTTAACTTGCCCTGTCCCCCTACTTTCTTTAATGTCTTCTCTGAAGCTTTTTCTGTGTGGAAGATACTGTAAGAAGTTACATAGGCTGTTGAATACTGATTTGTACCACAGGTTATATTCTTAGGCATTGGCTGGATGGAGATCATACCGTCTACCTACGGATAGAACTGCACTCGGATGGCTTGGAAGGGAAAATGAAAGCAAACAGTGGATTTTATTAGTTTTTTTTTTATGGCCAAGAGCAAGTGTCACTGTTTGTAGGTACCCTATTGACTTTCCTTGACCCATGATCCTTCCAAGTCACCTCCAGGTGGCAAGTGTAAAAAAACCCCCACATCTCCAAAGCTACTTAGGCATCTCCTACAGCATTTAATACTGTCCTATCTGAATAACTACAGAAATAAGCCTGACAGAAATAATTAAATATTAGAGACAACCTCCTCAAACTACTGACATACGGATTTTGTTGAAAGTGTTGACTCAGTTCTGTTCAATAAAACAGCTATGTATTTACAGGTAAACCAATGTTTTAGTTGCTTTCAYGCATCAAGGCTTTAATAGTGACTGAAAATGAAGTCAGGAAAAAAACAAGTAGGTAAAAGCTGTAAACAATAAACAGGCTTGCCTGCATAAAGTCTGAATTCTAACACTTTAGCAAGTTATGTCGTAATAGTTTGCCTCCTTGGAAAAATGTTTAATTCACTTGTAATTTGCAAAATTTGCAAGTAAATTTGCATAATTTAACATATTCAAAACTAAAACAGTTCCAAAAACTTTCCAGTGTCAAAGATAATTTGTCTACTCAAAGACATTTGACAAATTAAACAGAGAGAAAACTGGTATTATTTAATAATTATTTTACCCAGGCCTACTGAGCATGATTATATTCCAAATAATCATATGCTACGACTTTCAAATGGTCTTCTCCAATATATAGATTACTCTCAAGAATCACTGAAGCTTAAAAGCTTATTATGTCAGAGAACTGCCCAGATTTCATAACCATGAGGTTCTTCCCAGCAAACAAAGCTTCAACCCGAAACAGAGTAACTTTCAATGCTATTAACAATTTAGGGTCACAAATTTTGTTTAATTCTTGGAGACACCAAGGAAGATGAGAGTGAATGGCAAATATGAATGAAGCAAAGGCACCATATGTAGTAAAGCTGTCATTACAGGCTTCACTGACTTTTGCCCTAACACTCTAAAAACATGAGAAGGGGAGGCAGGAATGAAAGCCTGGATTGCTCCCACTCAGAGTAGGGCAATGACAGCCCACTATCTAATATTCATGCATTTTATTCAGAATAATGGCAGTGATTATCAATTCTGCAGTTACAAATGTATAACATGAAAAATAATAGGTTGGAGAAATTAAAGTTCGGCCACAAAGGCTTTCACTTGACGTATAGAATTTGCAGACAGACATTTTCATACAAATATTATATGTGCTGATGTATTAATCATATCTAAAAACAATGCACTTGCCCAACTCTGAAGAAGTGGGAATTTGTCAAGAGTTAGAGACATATGGTCTGTTGTGTAATTTTTAGTGTTAATCACTGAGAGGTTTTGGGGATACGGACTCACAGTTCCTAGGATAATAAGATCAACATCCATATGCACTAGTGATCTGGAAAGATATGAAGACAGAGATACAGTGATTGTGAATTAGAAATGTCTCAAAGCTGTCGGAAGCAAACCACTATGTTTTAACAAATTTAGGTACAAATGGCGAGCACTCCAACCCTTTTCCCCAAGAGATKCATCTGAACAAGAATCATTCATTTACCTCATTGGAAACACCAGGAGAACTGTCTTGAACATAGTCCAAAAGCTTTTTAGGTGGCTGCATCATATWAGCAGAAGTGCAGAGATGAAATGGAGGAGAATCAGTGGCAGCAAGGAATGAAACATGTGGAGAAGGTGACACAGTTAGAAACTATGTGTTGACAGCAGCAGATACAAGAGTGACACATATGGGTAGAATGGAATGAAGAAAGTGTTACGATATTTTTAAAATTATTAAACATCTTAATAAAATGTTAGTAATTTTAGGTAGTAAAATGTCCAGGTTGAATCAATACTAGCAGTTTTTAATACTGATAACACAGATGAGTATAAAGCATATCAAGTGTATTTTTCTGGGGAAATCTCAGAATATTCAAATTTTTTTTTCCCCCGGAAAGTCCTTTATTCTCAGATTATCATTATCTGTAAAATATTGCTGAGCTTTTCTTCAGGGTAACGTATGTGGAGTGTTTATGCCTACCTAGAGGGATGAAAGACAATTAAAACAGTTTGAATGGCTAGATAAAAGGAGATTAAAGTTGGTCAGTGATATATTACAGACCACTGGACAACAAATTAAACCCAGATATAGTTAACTATTTTTTATCTGTAGGAGGCATTCAATGTGTAGATTTTTTTGAAAGTTGGTATTAGAAAAATAGAGCTTTAAGAGAATGTATTTAGTTTGTTTAAACAGACTTTCTTTTCTGCTCTTACTGAAGTCAGCAAGTTCTGATTTTGGCTTATAGTTAGATATAAAAGAGACTAAAGTACCTGGTCACCCTGCATATCAGTAATTAGTACAAATGAAGGAAGCTCCAGGGAACTGCTATAGGGAAAAAAAAATAGGAAAGACAAGAACTGGAATGTTTTAAATCCCGATGCTCTCAAGCCTAAATGCTATGTCTGTTTGGGATTTTGTTTTGTTTTTTTCTTTCCAGGTGCCCAGGATCCTGGGTAGCTATGAGAATAATCAACCAGGCTGAGGGAGTGCTGGCTTACTGCCCTCCTTCCTCTGACAGGGTTCAAATTTACATCTTCCACCTGTCTGGCAGGAGCTCCAACCACCTTGTTGCAAGTTCTTCTTAGAGGAAGACATCTTTCATTCCTCTTCCTAAAGAGGTGAGAGTATGCAGGGAAGACTGAGCTCCATGGAGAGGGCACGGGAAAAAAGCAAGAGCTGGTGTGTTCTCAGCCTAGTTGTTAAGGCATTATGCAGGGAGGAATTGAAACGTAGCTGGGAGTCTTGCCTCAAGGACAATTTCACTCTTATCCTTGTATAAAATACATGAACAGGATTTGGTGCTTACATCCAACTGAGCTGGTGGTATTTGCAGAAGAATTGAGAATGTCTAGGCCACCAAGGGTGAAAAACTGAGGCATCTTTGGAGTTCAGGTGTTCCAGGCAAATGGAGATTTTCACAATTACGGTTTTGAACATAATGGCTTCCAGTGGGACTAAGCTAGCACATGCTTGCCTCAGTCATTTTTTTGGACCTGGATTTTAGTGAAAATAGGAGCAGATTTAAAGTTTTTCTGTTCAAKCAGGAGTCCAGCTTGAAAACAAAGCTAACCCATAACCTTTGTGTTTAGATAGAAAACCTGTATTCTGCATGTGTGGACGCAAGAGAAAAAAAGTGAGGGAAAATCTCAGTGTTCAGTGCCATATGCAGTTTGTATGTGGGTTCATGCATTTAGATTTGGACACATTCCTTCAAGTAAAATAAATGATTTGTAACTTAGCATCCGTACTGTAGACAGACATTTTTTTCTGCTCTTGAAGACTGTTCAACTCTAATCCAGCTAAGTAAAAAGATTTATGAAGCATAGTAAGCAGTCCTGTTTAGCATGCAATTTGTATTGCTCATAAATGTTTACATACTACTGCGTGTCTTGTGCAGTCAATATTAAAGCCACTAAAGTCACTACTATGGCAAATTAAGGGTCCACTTAAATGACAGTTATATGCATTAGACAATCTTACTGACCTTTCTCAAAAAAAAAAAAAAAAA
>NW_028186468.1:1187760-1198405 GCF_003343005.1 Rhea americana | reverse complement strand
ATTTCTTATTGCAAAAATATTTTTCCTACTATTTAAATATTAATATTCTGTCCTCACTTACCGGACGTCCAAACTCCAGTTCTGAAAAGAATTTATACCAGGGTTCATTTTCTAAATCTATGTCATCTGGATTTATGCGATCAGTCTGGAGCAGTTGTGAAGGAAAAGGGAAGGAAAAGGCACACACTGAGCAAAGTGCTGGAAATGCCATGTCACTTTAACAATACACACGCACACACACAAAAACAAATAGGGGAAAGGAATGGAATACAACTAAAGAATGAAGATGGTATTTAAGATGGAGAATATTTTAGTTCAAGAGCTGTCATTAACTGGTAGCTTTAATATGTTTGTTGTTGCTGTTGCTCTTCCAGTGAATAGAAAATGTTAAGCATTTTAAAATTACACTTTTTAATCTAAGAGAGTTCTCTGACACTTCTGTAAACATCACTGTGTCAAGAACATTAATTGCTGCTAAAGACTCCTTCTTAAGAAAATGTTCAAAGTGACTGTCATCTTCAGCATAGGGAAGAAAATGCCCGTCTCATCAGCAATAAAAGCATAACTTTATCAGTACTGCTTTCAGCCATTCCGTGTTGTCTCACAAAGCATGTTAATTCTGGATCTTACAATCTTGAAGCAAGCACTGGGTGGAGATAAGCAACATGTACCAGGCAGGCATGCTTATACTAATAGTCACTTCAGCCTATGAAAAGGAACCATTATATTTTAAATCCTTATGGTCAAAAAAATTATGCATTCCATAATATTAGTTTTGGCAATATTTTGTAACGCTTTATCTCTCACAGGCTTGCTGACTTAATCAAGCATTTTTTTGTACTGAAATAGATTACGTTTATCTGAAAATTCTCACAATGAAGCGATAAAGCAGGAGTTGAAGATAGCATTAAGAAAACTTTTCAGTGAGCAGAAGAATAATTGACAGATTTATTCAAGTAGCATGAAAACATGACAGCACAGAACACTAGTGCTCCCAATGGGATGTTTAATGCATTGCGAACTTGGTTGCCTAAGTTATTTTCTAAATAGCTCCAGTTCCGTTGTAGAATCTGATGTAAGCTGCCTTGCAGCCCTGAACTACAGYGAAGTGGTGGTTTAAAAAGCTCTGAAGCAGAGAATTCATCTTGTTAAAGATATTTTTGTATTTAAAACATGGCCTTCCACAACTGTGCTTAACAGAAGTTGGACACTAATTATAGTGTAACCTAGAAAGCAATCYTCAAAGAAGGAGGCAGGTCCTGCATAAAGAATGATAACGGTGGTTGAGAAAGTAACACGTTTCTCCTCCTGAATCAAGCTGTTGCCAATATACCAAAGCAATCAAACGAGACATACAGCTATTTYGGTCTTCTGTAAGAGATAACACTGTGTTCTTGACTGTTTAAGGTAAACATCTTGCAGCACTTTTGTTGCAGTTTTTGATGTTACTGGTACTGTCAGCTTTGCTCTGCTGAAAAGGCCAGCAGCCCTTCCGAACTACCTGGGTGCTCACATATAAACGAGCTGTTCAAGCAATATCTAGACACCAACTGTTGTTGTACAGCTTTACCTTCACAATGTCTATACGTCTTCCTCGAGTAAGGACAGTACTATTCCAGTTAACAGAGCGGGAGGTAAATGCCAGCGATGAACTAGTTGCCCAGGCTCCACAGCAGAGTCAGGAAGTGAAGCTGCTCCAGACTTTTGCTCTTACATTTCCACCACCCRCAGTCATAACTCAGCAGTATCGCTGACCGCTGTTTCAGCTGAACTATTCATACCCTATTCATACTCTTTAATAGARAAACACCACTGAATTTAGTTTCATGAACTGACCAAGATTTGTGACCTTATTATAGACTGTCAGTGAATTCAGAAAATCACATAAAACTCTCCTGCACAATTACTGAACAGGGAGATGAAGGCATGAGAACAACACATGACAGAATCATGAATGCAGAACACAAATCCCTATTATATCTAATTCATTCCCATTACAGGGAATGCTTGGTTTACTCTGAGCTTTCTTCTTACCTTTAAAAAATATTCCACAATTCAGATCTGCATAATCTGAGACAACAAAACTAAACAACCTCTTTTTCATCATTTCTCCAAACTGAGTTACAGTATGTTGGAATATTTACAGCATGTTTTCATCCTTATATTATACCAAAGAATTAATTGTCACTGACAGATGTGTTGAGAATTGACAGGAGGCACTTTTGGAGCCCAGCTAATGTGCTCCAACTGCACAGAACTCACATGCTTGTGAAGAAGCTGAAAATAGTGGATTTTATGTAGTTTCTCAGCTTTTAAGTTCTCTTCATGCACTGGTGTGCAGATAAAATGAGGGCGTAGGGAAATGTAACAAACTACACACGCAAGTCCTACTTTTATTTAACGCGTGAGCRGCAGAGGGCAGCAAATAAGAAGAAACCGAGAGCCATGGTGGGCAAGCTCCGCGCTGCCCGGCGGCCCCCCGCAGCACGCTGCGTCTCCTGCGCCACCGAGAGCAGCAGAGCCATTCATCTCCCTTGGCCTTCAGGTTCAGCTTTGCTGATGGACCTTTTCCTGTTCTAAGAGTCTTAAAAAGAATGAATTATTTTGATCTGACTTAAAAAAAAAATTGTCTTTTTTTTTTTTTTTAAAGTGATAGCCAATCTGTTGATCTCACGAACTATCTGAACAGAGGATAAGTAATAGGAAGGCAAAATCCCTTTTCTGACTTGTCAGTTAATCCCAAGTTGTGTTGCTATACTCTAGCCTTGATTTATTTGTTCAGTAGCATTTTAATTCCCTAAGCGTGTTGGAAATTTACTATTTAAAGACTGAGWAAGAATCTTCAGCCTCGTCTTTTTGTTTGTTGCACCAAATAGTCAACACCACACCGTATCAGCATATTCAAGTATAGAAGAATACTGATGTAGTTTTAAAAAATTGCTTCCCTAGTTTGGCATGGAACTTTCCCTGTGCATGATTTCATATTCACAGAGAYGCCTTCACAGGTATTTATCCAATGCGTGCATTCAAACTTGTCAGTTAAGTGGTTATCACACAATCTGCATAGTCAAATTAATATTTTGCACTTGCAAATTCAGACACCATGCAGAAGTTTCTTTGGAAAAATGGACCGAGATATTTGTCATAAACCTGGCTTTGGCATTTTATTAGCTCCAGAAAGTTTTTTCTTTTTTATTTTAAACTATTTAATAATATCTGTTAAGGTTCCAAGTCACAAGCAGATTGAGTTAGTCTCTCCATACCTTTTGTAATGTTGTATCATAATATATCTAAATGTATGATTTACCTAAATGTTTTCGATTTAATTTCAAAGAACACTTTAAACAATGTTTTATTGATAGAAAGTATGACTTGAGATCAGCTACTGCGTAGCATTTTCTAATAATCAGCTTGCAATGCCAAAGCTGACCAAACTTCTACATTCTAAAGAAAACCAAACTATCCACTAAAATAAAAAATACGGATGTATATCACTGGGCAATGTGGGTCTATTTTTGCTAAATGATAAAACAGTAATACTTTTAGTATTAGATCATGAAGTCTTCTTGCATATAAAATCAGTAGAAATTTTGTATATAGAACATATAAAAAATATAGAACTGGAATTTAACCTGACAGAGTTTTATCTGACCAGCACAAGTGTTCTTTCATGCTTTGATAAAACATGCAATAAAAATAATTGCATGTATTGTTTGTCCCAATTTTATAAACTCTTTATTTTATAGCAACACCACGATTTTTTCTTACTTGCATTACTGCAGAAATGGAGAAATATAGAAGCTGTAGAGAACAAGGTATTACCTCTACCTCTGTCAGAGAAAAAACTATGATACATACAAGGCTGAAACTAATAAAGAATAAAAAATTAATTTCAAATCATATGAGTAAAATTAAACTATTACACTGCAATTAACTTATTGGAAATAAATACCCATTTTAGGAAACAAATCTGTGGTTCAGATGATATTAGAGGAAAAGAGGAGCATTTTAGCGTATTGCAGACATTAGAGATTGCAACGTACATCGGAACAGCTTCTGCACCACCTTACCAGTGCTATGTTAATTTGTTAGAAGAAATGGTGATGTTTTTCAGGCTTACTGAAATGAGAAAAATGGAGCTGCCACATTACTGCTTGGAAGACTGTTCAACAGGTTAAGATCACTTTTTTGGAAGAGTACTTCTTTACAGAAGAAGTTAGGTATAAACTTTAATTTTGTAACTTACATTTCTTTACTTTTAGTTTTAATTTCACAGTACCAACCAACCCCAAGCCCACATTTGTAGATGTTTTATACTCTTGAAAGTTCAAAATCCAGAAGAAAAAAAGTAATATCCTACCTGATGTTGCACAATGCTGCAGCAGAAATAAACCAYCTTTTTATGTCCATAACAAAAACAATCATCTATCCATGAATGGATGTATTCATTCATTCTTTCTTTTTTTTAAAAAAAGCTTTATTACTTTTCTCAGCTTCTTACCATCTACTGAATGAATATTTGCTGAATTGCTCTCCCCAAATATTAGTATTACATTGAATTTAATTTTATTATATTATTCACATTTCTAATCTACATTAATCCCAACTTGTTCCAGTTGGGAAATTGTGATAGTTTACTCTATTACCTGAAGCAAAAATTTAAAACAAAATTATGCTTGTGTCAGCCCTTTTGCATTTCACATTAAATTCCTATTTTCAAATCTTTTAGAAGACTGAATCATCCATCAAAAAAATCTCTCCAGTCTGTCCATGAACTGATCTACAAAGAGGCATTTGCTTCTATTCGCAACAGCTACTAGTCTACGCTTTGGACAATGAAGGTCTAATTTTGCCCCTGGCTGAAGCAGTTCTTTAAGTTAAAGGTGATTAAGGCTTTTCTGCATACAAATGTTCAAGGACCAAACAGAGCTCATATCCATCTTCTCAAATGAAAACATCAAAAGTAAAATGAATAAGCAACTTGGAAAAAAAAACAGTCTGCAGGAACAATCAGCAAAACTCACTTTTTTCTCATTCCATTAGTTCACTAAAATTGCAAAGTTGTATCTTTCATCACATTCGTCAGCAATGCAGTTCCAGTATGAATTATTCTTTTTTCATGTTATGCCAAGTAAAAAATGTAATTTATTAGAAACAAGAGGCCATTCTTCAAATATTCATAATTTTTAACTCTTGAATCTGCTGTTATTTTGCAGCATTGGAAAGGCCGAGCTGAATGTATAATGCAGCTGTGGCAATCAAACAAATGCTTTGAGCAAATGCCATCACTTTTTGAATTTAATAAAATGAGTTCAGCTTGACAGTAAATACTAAATCACATGAACTTGGGAGAACCTGGTAACTTATTCGATTGATTAATTAGTAGTCCATGTAGAAATGCTAACCTCCTTCTTGAAAAAAAGCATCATTTCTGCAAGAAGCTTATTTCATAGATACACATATTACTGTTTTCTAGCTAACCAAAGTTACATTCCTGCAAAGACCACACAAATACGATGGCAAGATCCTTAGTACAGTGTTTTCATGTACTGTTGACATGTTATATGTTCTAAAAATACAACCACTTGATTAATTTATTTTAAATTAATAAATCCTATGAACATGTGTAATATAGTAATACATAAGCAAGTAATAATCAAGTATCAATTATACAAACCCCCTCTTTCACACTGGATTCCACCAACCATTCCAGCTCAAGAAAAAGCCCAAGGAAAGAAAGTATTGTCATTGACATAAGCCAAATTTACTAAAGTAATAAAGAATCGAGATAGAATAAAGATAAATTAGAAAACTTGGCTGAATGTGTTTTTCAGCAAATGAAAACTTATGTTAATATCTATTTTTGCAGGCATTAAGCTTAGTTTTGTGAGATACCTTTCTGAAAAATTCCACAATTGCAATCATTATTCAGAAAGCAGGAATAAAGAGTTTTAATTACAAGTTAATGTACGCTTAGTAATAATGTAATAGTTCAGGTTGGAAGGGACCTCCAAGAGTCATCTAGTCCAACTCCCTGCTTAAAGCAGGTCTGATCACAGCAAGTTGCTGAGGGCTGTATCCAGTTGAATTTTGAACACCTGAAATGATGGAGACTCCACAGCCTCTCTGGGCAGCCTGTTCTGGTATTCAACCGAAATCTGGTTAAGAATATGATTAGGCATGTCCTGAAAACACGAACAATTTGTTTTTATGCTTTACTTAATCAGATATTGTATATACTGTTAATACTACTGAAAATGTGATAAAAAGGAGTGCTGGAGATGGAGGCCAACTAGAACAAGCATATTCCATTAATGTATAGTTCTATTCATCATCCATAAAGTTTGCACAGTGATTCTTTCATTTCTTGATAATGCTAGAACAATTAAGTTTAGCAAATACACCAAACCCACATTTTCAATGCAAACATCAGGAAAGAGAAAAGAAAAATTTCTCTGAAATCACATTTGAAAAAGGACCTTTGATAATCATCTAAGTAGATATAATCAGTAGTAAATAAATAAATAAATAAATAAACGATCTCTCACCAAACCTCTTCCTTTACATCACCATTTCACTTATGTCTCTTACCGGTCTTTCGTGTTCAAGGATTGATGACTTTCCTGGCTCATATTCAAAAATACTTCTTGGTTCAGAACGGAATTTGCGGGTATCTACCTTTCTGTCAGGGGGATCCCAGTCATTTCTAAATAACAAATAGGAGCAATTCAGTTGGACCATCTTCCCCATCTGCTTTACAGCTGCATGCAAGAGATATATGTACATCAACAGATGAATTTCATCATCCTTTCTCTTTCCAGATTTCACTGTGAAATGTCTGGCCTAGCAGCCCAACATATTAACCACGGTACGATCTTAACCTGTTTGCAGCAGGTATATTCAGTAGAGCAGGAAAATTACTGGGACTATCCAGCCTATGGGATCCCTCATACTCTTCTTAGTAGATTAGTTTAAAATTTCTTCTGACATATCCTCTCACAATACCTCCACAAATCTCAAATTTCTTATACTTGCTCTTATAGGAGTCTCATGATTTACTATACTAAGTAATACAGATAAACAATAGATGTTTGTTGTTGCACAGTATAAACAGTCCATACTGAAAAGTTAAAAAGTTTTCTGAGACAAAAAAGAAGAATTATTTTAAAATAAAATATGAAGTTTCATAGATGCTCGTTTTGCTGATCTGTAGTAAAATTCCTCCTGAATATTCTGAGGGCAGAATACTGCTTCTTTGGAAATCTGAGCAGATAAACAAGACTAGCAAGAATTTGAAGTCCTTTAGGACAATGGCAGTTGACACAGGGACAAGAACTTTGTTTATCATCTCTATAATTATAAATTTGCTTGCAATTTAACAGCGTTCCTGTTATTCTGCTATTTTTTGTCTCTTCAGCATGCTATATAAATGGCTGCCTGCACATTTTTGGGAGCTAGTTAGCTAGTTACTTTCACAGTAAAAGCTGTTATTTCCAGGCCGTTTTGTAGTCACTACCCATACTGTGTTTGGAATAACTGCAAGCTACACACCTTTTCATTTAGTTCTGTCACAAATGATCGACAAGGTACTCAACAGAATGGGTGAAGGGGAAATTCTGGTAGACACCGCCTGTGTTTACAGTAAGAAAGAGCATGGTCTGTCTAAATTATGTCAGCCTTTCTCTTAGTTTGATGTGAGCAGACACGTCAGGTACAGAGTAGCTTTTTGTTTATATTACATTTATGGGTGYAAGCTCTGGGACAGAGATATCTCTACTTATAAAACGCCATATATTTTTAAGTGAAGGAGCTCCATACGGTTCTTTACTATCTATTTTTACTGAGGAAAAGTGACAGTTTCAGAGGGAATATTTTCTGAGAATGAACAAGAAAATGGAAATGTTCTAATCAAGTTGCATTATATTGCAATTTTATTTGAAAAAAAAAATGCTACTGAAATTCTGATTCACACCCAACCCCCCGTGGACTGTATTTTTGAGCCTGACCGYTAATGCAAAGAATATCCTGCCTCCCAGGTCTAAAACCGTGAAATACATGGACCCTAAACCTCTTATGTGAGAATTTAAATAGTCGTATTTTCTAGGCAATTAAAAGGAGAATTTTCCAATGACAGGAGAAGATTGACTAGCTCTAGCTATCAGCAGCAAGCAAAGCATAACTGAAGAGTTTGGCATCCTTTAGCCTGGAGAACTCGGATTTCCACTGCCTGTCTTAACTTGCAGGAGATTAAAGGGGAGAAGCAGAACATCCAGATTAACTGCTGGAGCAGTTATTTTCAAGCTCGACAAAAGGAACTGTAAAGGGCCTCAGTTTCTGTGACCAAGGCATTTGGCCTAGGACCGGATGACTCTCAAAACTTCAGAGATCAGGCAAAGCTAACAGATCTAACAGATCTACATTTTGGTGTCTTGCTAACAAAAACCTACAATTCTGTCTGACTTGCTAACAAAATTCAAACGTCTTGGCCTTTAGGAGGCAGCTTGGCATCAGCACTTGACCACCTGCCCTCAGCAGCAGCCAAACTCCGTAGTCGCTGAGCAAAGTATCTACTTCTGGACACAAGCCCCAAGCTCAGTCACGGCATATAGGTAAGAGAAGTAAAGAGAGGATTTCTCCATACATTTCTGAAAGGGCAAACAAACCCAAATCTGATTTAAATGCATGACTCTTAAGTGGTTTAGTTTACCAGGTAGGAGCACTGCTTGTGCTACTGCAGATCATACGATGTTCTGCTTCTTTTTCCTCTGACACATGGTATACCTGCTGAATGATCTTGTGGGTTGCCACTATCTCAGATTTTTTCTGTATCATAAACTGAATTTTTAACACTTCAGGTGCTCATTTCTTTTACAATTTATTCAAATTGCTGAGTTTTTTTTTAATCAAAACTATTTAATATTCATTCAATTTCTGCATGTAAAAATATTTACAGTGTCCAGGCTGACAATTTGCCAGATTYTATTTTATTGCTTGAGGCTATCCAAAACAGTTTCCTTGCATCCACAAATGGAGCTAGAATGAATACTTTTAGTATTAAAATGTATCTAGGTATATATATACATAGATACACACACATTACATTCATGAATACTATAAGTTAATATAATGCTATATTATTACACATTTTTTTTTGTGTGTAAACATATTTATTTACTAAATAAACACTAAATAAACTCCTGTGTGCTTGAGCTAGCACCTACAGCTATGATGAGGATTCTAGAATTTGCACACAGAGCACTTTTCATGTTTTTATCAGAAGGAAAAGCATTTATTTCCTGAGCTAACAGGAATTAACTGCTACCAGGCTGGATTTAACTGATAGTATCTGTTTTTATGCAGCAAGTGAGAAGTGATGAGAAATCTGACGTGTCCTTTTAATCTGATCTATCAAAAACACAGATGGAGATTTAAAAAGGGGGGATATAAAATTCTTCCCAGTTCTGGGAAAACAAGGGGTGGTTGTGAAACTCTTACAGTTTTGCTTTCCTTGAATTTCAGTTTGCTAAATCATTTAGATCCTGTYACTTTCCTAGTAGATCCCAAGAACAGCCTGTCCTGCTCAGAGTCCACCTTTATAACAACTGTCCCAGAGAGCCACCACTGCACGGACTGTTCCAAAGTGCAACAAGCAGGTCAGGCCTGCAAAATGTCAAAGAAAATCTTAAATGCCCGTGGTGGCATCATCTGCAGGAATAGGCACTCCTTCAGCACGTTGAAGAAATGGCATTGCCAGGCATGATGCCTGAGCTGCCAGCAAAGATTCTCCCCGATCGCATTACTGTCCCTTGGGTAAAGCCTTGCAGTCACATTACTTTCCTAGTTGTTGTTTTACCCTTCATGACATCCTGTAACAGGATTACTGTACATACCAAGAGCACAGTTTGAAAATGCACTAACGTACTTTTCYGATGTAGACCTTTCCCGCAGGCGATGTGGTGGAACTGGAGGTGGCACGTGCGGAGGTGGTAGCGGGGAGGAAACCTTAAAGGCATCGGAGCTGCTGTCAGAAGCACTTTTAGACAGTGGTCTGTATGTCTGGGTCTTCGCCGCTGGGTGTGCCTGAGCAGAGAAGGATGGACTGTAGCTACCTAATAAAAATKAAAAACACCAATAGTCACAGCATGAGAGTGAGTTTTAATAAATAAAGCATGCAATACTACAAGAACCCACAGTTAATAAAGCTGCAATGTTATAAAAAGGTATAAATGCATTATTGAAAGCACATTGTTACATAATATTCAGCTCATTATAATACTTGTGCATTTCTATACAAATCTACAGGCACACAGGTAAAGCACAGTACAGTTAAATTAAATTAACAACTAACAGGGGTGGAGGGCTAATGGCTGTATTCGTCTCATCAGAGCTGTTAATAGCAATCTGTTATTAACACCTAGGGCTCATCCTGCCTCTCAGTTGTTCTTAGATTCAGGAGGAGGGAGGGAGGGGGCAGGAAACAGATATGCTTTTTTCATAGTATTTAATAATTACTTTTAGCTTGGGACAATTAGGCAATTGGACATCTTGAATAAGATCTTGAACAATGGACACACAAATGTTCTCAATAACGCAATACAAACACTGAAATGAAAGAATTTTGTATGGGATTTTTGCATAAGGCACT
>NW_028186468.1:1048278-1187720 GCF_003343005.1 Rhea americana | reverse complement strand
TTTTTTTGCATATGTAGTATATTCACACTTTTACTTTTGGTTCTAGTAAACACTTCTGCCCTCTCTGAAAGATGTATCAGTTATGTAAGTATTCGATGAGTATGTCTTTCCTGCAGCTAAATGACGTCAATGTCAGTGCCTATAGCAAAAATGAACAGGATCATAAAACAGAAGCGTCTTGACTAGGCAATCTTATTGCACATTTTAAAAAGGTGCTCTAAGGACAAACCCCTCAAATATCTTTGTCTTCCCATATATGTAATTAGCATTTGTACATTTACACAGTAGTTTCCTTTTCATTTTGACATGAAAAGGCCAAGTTACTCACAATTATTAGTGAAAATAAATGCAAGGTAATCAGAAACTACAGTATTACAATGTATTCCATCTGCAGGGTGAGGCCCACAGCTGCAATACATTTCTGTAGCAAGAATGAAATGAAAACTAAACTTTGTTTCATTTGGGGGAAAAGGCATGAAAAACCACCAACTGAGATAAAACAAAATGATACAAAAAGTGTTTACATAAATATTATAAAAGCAAGCCTGARTAGCTGACTACCCCTGTTACTTGCTGACATTAACAAATGCGTCATTTTGAAGCGAGGGAGGGAATAATTCCTACCAGTACTGTATGCATATGCAGTATTATACATGTCTGTGTCGTCATCTACAAAAAGAAATACAGACGTTACCACAGTGCAACACCTGCCAGTTTATCACAGCAATGCAGCTTCGTTCTTGCAAATACAAACGGAAGATTGGTAGGCTGCCAAGCCCTGTACTTCTTCACCTCATCTCACCATGTGGGTGTTTTCTGGAGACTCCCTTTTCCCATTGCACTTACCATAGGTTATTTTTACCATCTTATTGCTAAAAATGGTATTGTCTTGCCATGACACCCATGTTATGTAGTTACTGGTTAACCCCAAATTGCAAATTACAGTTATTTGTCTGTCTGTCTCCCTTCCCCATGCTCCATTTCTTCCTTTTGTCAGTTTTATTAGAAACTATTAAGTGGTTGTTCCTACCATGAAAAACAACCTGAAATGCTTATCACTGTGACTAGTGCTCAGAACAGACCTTGGAAGCCAAAATTTTCCCTATGCTRCTTTTTTAAATTCTCCTGCTACCACTGTGCACAACCATGCTGAATGGAAGCTATACCTCAGCGGCGCAGACCTCCTTCCTCCACAAAGGTGTATCGAGCAAATTGCTCTTCATGCAGTGTCTGAGCATCCTTGGATGTCAACCATGACAAAGGAGGATAACTCTAAAGCTGGTACTGTCACCAAAGCTCCATTTCAACAAAAACAAATATGACATGAGATGGAAAAAACTCAATTTAAACACCAAAGCGTACCGTAAAACAGCCTATTAGCCTGTGTGGTTCTAACAACAGGCTCTGCAGAAGAAAGCTGGAGTGTGCTGTGACCCCTCGCAYTGGAGAGGGGGCAGGCAATGATCGCTGTGACGTGCATCACGCCACGGTGACAAGGAACCCTACTGGTTTCACACCTATTTTAATCACTTTAATTTTGACTTATTTCTTGTAATAAAATAAATCCATTCAGCTTTTAGCAGAGGAAGATAACTCTCTCAGAAATAAGAATTGTGATYCCATTTAACCATTTGATTTGATTCYCTATCTCATATTCAGTGAACGTTTGGATTTTCATTCAACAGCCAATCCAAAGGCAGAAAAGTGCATTTCTTAATACTGAGAAATACACAGCCAAGACAAAAAACTTACTTACCAGGCTTATGAACCATATGGATTTGCTTGAACATTGTCTTGTACCAATCCTTCGGCCTGTCAACTGTCTAAATAAAATACAGTTTTCAACAATTAACAAAGAAATAAAATTATCTGTGATCTGATCAAATCTTTAATGCTACTTTGATCGCAGAGTTAAGGCCCGTCATGCTTTGTCCCCTATTCAATATTACCATTTTCATACCTTCTGTTTCAAGTGATGTATTTTTAGTTTTCCATCTAGGAACCTCTGCAACAAACTCTGGAAGCCATTCAACACTGATACAGTTTTAGACTCTGATCTCGGAGAGTAGCCATGCTTAGGAATATAGGAACTGGTGCTAGAAAAGAGTTTATCACTTTCTTAGCATCCTATATTTGACAATGATTTTACAGCAGAATGCAAGAACCTCAGCTATTCCAAGCCTTCTTTTTAATGCTTGGCAATTTCTGACTTAAATTATCTTGAAAATGTTAATGCAGACATACTTTGGAATATTACCAAGAAAAGTGTCAAGACAATACTACATGTAGGAGTTAAGATTGGGGTCATATGTGAACAGTATTTACTTTTATAAATTTTAACTTTGCCCTTCCAGAAAACTTAGTTTTCTTTTATTCTTCTATTTTAAGAAGAAATAAGTAGGTAAATGCAATTCACCTATTAATATGACTCATTAAATTTGTATCTTTACTTTTGAAAACTAAGCAGTCCCAAAGTTTCCAAATTCTCCTCACATCAACATTTGCTCATGCTTCTAATTATTTTTCTGTCTCACCCTTTCACCTTTTCTATTTTTGGGTCAGCTTTCTTTGAGACAGGATTATAGTATTTCAGAAAAAGAAGTAATATTGATTACATTAAGGCAAACATTTTCAGGATTATTTTTCTAATTCTTCCTGGGTCCTAAAATTTTACTTGTTTTTCTGACTAGCAAAAGTTTTAATTCAGATGAACCAAATTATCTTATAACCCCATGGAATTAGTTGCATTAGTTGGAATCCACAGGAATAGTTCAGAGGATCCCATCTGATGTGTATCATCTTGTATTAGATAATACCAAATCTGTAATCCCTCCGCCCACTCCTCTTTCCTGTGAAAAGTGAAAATCCACATATTCACCTCTACAAAATAATCTGAAGATCTGAGTACGTTTACATGACTCTATGTCATTTTAATGAATCACACTTTTGCTAAATTCTTGTCAAAATTACTATACATAATTAATCTGTTTTGCTAACATTAGTGAGYTCTTGCTAAAGGAAGAGCTATAAGAACTAGGCAGAAGATGTTTCTGTATTTTGAGGAATGAATATGAGTTTTCATAAAATAGCAATTAAATGGCTTTTTTTGGTTTGTTGTTTAAAGGAAGGGCTGACAGTCAACTGAAAAATTCACAGATCTGCTGGGAAATTAAAAAATTTAAGTGGCAGGTTATGTTTTTCACTGCGGCCTGCTTACTTATTAGCTTTGCATCAAGACCAGGCCCTACCCACCTCCTTTCCTGATTTCTGCCAAAGAGATGTTTCTCAGAAGTAGATTTGGGCCATTTTAACTTTATTTCCCTAAACGTATTAAACATCTATACCAGCAAAACTCAAGTAAGAATAACTTCRAGCAGGACTTCAAGCAAATGTGCCRCTGGGTGCTCCAAGGTCACCCAAGGTAAGTTCTAAAGCAACTTTGAAGGCATTCATGCATGCGACCATGTCCTCCATGAAATCCCTCATATCCTACAGCAGCACAAACCAGTGCTGCTCCCACTGTACCGCATCACCTCTTTGATTGTATTGGGCCAAAAGAGTCTTCCAATTGAGCTTGAATTTGTGGTAGGTGAATAGATAGGAAATTGTGCAAAAATATTACTGCTAGGACCCTACTGCTTGCCAAGTGACAAAGATGTGTAGATATCTCTTTGCCAGATCTTCCTAATTGGCCAGGTCCTCCAAAAATACACAAAAATCCACATACAGAGCAAGTATGGAGAGGCTTCCACGTGACCGGAGAAAAAGGTCATATTACTCTCACTCTCAACATATTTTTGGGCRTTTTATTTTTTTTTTCTTGTGAATCCTTACCCCACTCCATATTCAAAGCCTCAGCCAGTAATTTGGCWTTACATTACAAGCCAGATAAGATGTGTTCAGGTATAGCATAAATTAATTTCAAAATATACTTTCTCAATTTATATTCACTAACCCCAAAAGTCAAAATCTGTTTGAGAAATCAGCAGTTTACATCAATGCATCAACTCATGGCAGATGCCATACTCCTTTGCATATGTTATTGCAATTAAATGGTGGAACACGTGTATCATATGTGAATGAACAATCAGCTGAATAGCCTTCAGAGGGCACAAAAAGTATCTGCAATTGGTATTTAGAAGTGCGTCATCACTGCAATAGTCTAACAATTCACCAGACTTCACAATTAAAGGACACAGGTACAAATCTCAGCAGACCTTCTGTTTTAATTTTTCTTTTTTTTTTCTCCTAGCTAAAATGTTACTTTGCTAACTATGGAGTACAAGTTTTTCCTTCTTACAAAATMAAGAGTCTTTTTCAATGTGCTGATTTTGATGGTCACCCGCAAAGCAATCATTTTGGATAGTTTTAATACAACTAAAACACTGCAGTCATTTCACTTTCCATAAATTTGTTTTTTCTTTTCCTAGGACCCTGGCAGTGGTAAAGTCTGGTTGTGCCATTTGACTAAATGCTTTTCTGGAATAACGTTTTAATCACTTTTTTTCCAAAGACTTTATCTTCAGTGCCTTGGAATTTCACCATCTTTGGGGCAGGGCTTGGCACAGTGGCAACACTCAACAAYGTCTGAATTTTCAAGCTTCAGACTTGCACTTTCCTGAGCTGGCAGGAGCTAAAATAGTATGAAGGTAACACGCTAAGATAGTACATAAGTTCTGGGAGAAGGAAGAGCTTTAGATGAGCCCTTCCCCTCTCAGCAACTTGGGACAGGGACAGTTTGCGGGAACAGAAAGGCAAGAGAGCATCACTCTGCTTTCCTTGGCTAAGCAGCTTTCACAAACGGTGTTCTGAAAGCAAAGACAGGGAGATCATCACAGGTTGAAAAACCTCTCTACTCCTGAAAAGCACTTTGAATCCAGAATACACACACTCCTAAATACTATTTTTTTTTCTTAYAAGCTTCCCATTAGGTAGTGTGCTGTTTCAGAACCCAGTGGGTTTGTCACCTATCACATCTGAATCTGCATTTGCTGCTTTTTTGAAAGACTGTTGCCCTTCTCCTAAGGATGGAAGAATAAGAAACGTTTAAACTTTGCATGCAATGATAAGCTCAGCTAATTTGAAAACTTCTGCTTCCAGACAGAGCAAGTCTGAACTTTCTTAGAGAAGATTCCTATTTGGATTACCCACTGACCTTGGAGAAAAAGTGAGCCATTTATCTATCCCACCTTCTCTTGTTTGTAGAAAATGCAGTTACAGCACTTTTGCATGTTTCTGCATAGTACCACACTCCTGAGAAATGCTGAGGTGCAGCCTATTTGAGTCTTTTGCTGACAACTATATCACCTTTGTTCTCACACTACTAGGCTACAGCAGGCTCAGATTTACTTGTCAATATGTAAAATGTAATCTCAGATCAACATCTTGAAAACAGTCTTACTTCCAGCTAAGTCCTAAGGAGGCAGAATAAGTGCACGAAGTAGCACTCAAGACAGACATACTCTCTTACACACACACACACACAAAAA
Source organism: Rhea americana (assembly GCF_003343005.1). Classification (NCBI taxonomy): domain Eukaryota; kingdom Metazoa; phylum Chordata; class Aves; order Rheiformes; family Rheidae; genus Rhea; species Rhea americana. The sequence goes on along the minus strand of NW_028186468.1, from coordinate 1,182,231 downwards.
GACAGACATACTCTCTTACACACACACACACATACATACAAATAGGCATAATCTTTTTACTCATATCTGATCATGAGTCTCATTTCTGCAATACTGAAGTTAAAAGCTGCAAGATATTTTGAAACTGAAACAACATAAAACAAGAGCAGCTGAAAAATGTCATACTTCAAGTTGCATGCAGACGTTTAGGAGAAAATCTTAGAGATTCAGACCATCTGATCTGAAAGTTAAATATAAGTTGGCAGCTTGCCAACTCCATTAAGCACATTTGAGGGGGATTTCTGTTATACTCTTATATAACTAATATCCACCCTATTAAACAAAACTGCTATTTAAAAAAAGCCAACAAAAATAACGTCTTTATCCTACATAAAGGGACATATTTGCTTGGAGAAAGGGTAGGAAGCTAGAGCACTGTTGCAAGTAAATTTGTTCATTTTTTAAAAGAGTTCTGATGATATTATTTGTCTATATCAGAAATAAAGAGYGCAAGAAATGCCAGAGTTTCCCCCCATTCTTATCAAAATTGTCCCCGTCTTACCACTTATTCTGAATTTTTCCTATCGTCTCTCTCCATCAATTCCTGATTTTCCCCCTAATTTTTCAATCCACTGAAGCAGTTCTTGGCAATTACAGCACAGCCCCATATGTCAGCGTTGGCAGGGAGGATATATCCAACAGCTGCTACATCCTTGCACCTCCCAAMACTTCACCTGCAAGGGCTCTGCAGCTTTCATCCTGGCTCCCGCTCTTCTTACTCTTTCTCCGGCTAGCACAGGACTTCTCCTCCGACTGGCAAGGCCAGCAAGCACTTCCTTCGCAGAGCTAGTGCAGCTGCCACTGCGCTGGCTGGACCAGCCAGAAGAGGCTGCCCTGACAGCGGAGTGGAAAGAATGCTCCAGCATAGCGAAAACAAAACTCTTCAGTTTGCCATCCTGGGACCCCTAAAGCACTCACGAGCGGCAGGTCATCCAAAGCGGGCTAGTCACAGAGGAAAGGTTTCCACGCTGCTCATTTACGTGCCATCCAAGGGCACCGTGCTTAGGCACTGCGTTCCCACGACAACAGCAGTCRCTTGGATTCTTATCGGAACAACACTATGAATTTCTACACCACACTGATGAAATGAGAAGGACACCCACCCAAAATGCAGGAGCATGCGATAGATATATTTATATATATATACACATATGTATGTATACATACAAAAATATGTATATATATATTTAGCTGCATGCACACAAACACACACATATACATAGCATGTATAAACTTTAGTTTTAAAAATGACATGACAAATGCAATTACTGCATATATCCAAAAGGCAACGACGCAAGAGACAAAATTCTGACTACTCATAATTGAAACTGGAAACATGAGGTTGCCCAATTACGCTCCCATCAGCGGTCTCCTTTTCCTTCAACACACAATATTATATTCATGAGCCCCTTGATTACGCACGCTGTATTCCACATTATATAAGACCAGAAGAATGTGAAAAACCCATTACCAACAATCGATTCATTGTACGAGTTCATACACAGATTCCCCAGAATTTCCTACCGTTCTAATTGCTGTCGGGATTCCAGATTCATCTACCGGGCCAATCCCCGCATAATGCGGAGCTTTAATGACTGTAATTTTTTTCTCTTCCTCCAAGGATCTACAGATGGGTATTGTACTGGTGGTGGTGCTGCTGCCAAGAGACTGAACGTGCTGTGAGTACATCTCTGTGGACTCTGTAAAGATAACGTGACAGAGCGTTGTGTAATGGCACAGTGGTCACACTTAGCAGCTACGCTTTTCAGTTTYAACGTGCTGTACGAAGACTCGACGGCAACCTAGGAACCGCACACATATGCACRCTTCATAAAAACTTAGCTTGTCTTAGCTGGGGCTTCCCCCCTGCTTAATCTTACGTCACCAGAGCTATAAGCATGTTAATGCATTAGGCTATTCAACTCAGAATTTCTCAGGTTAGAGGCACTTTTTCAAAGCCTCTTGGCCATGAAAAAGGAGAAACCCACCCCCCACAAACCCAGTAAAATCTACTGAGAGACAGCGGTATCACAACCTTTTATTCCTGTGAATCAAACTTGCATCTTTCCTGCTCGTCCTTTGAACTAGTGATATAATTTCAATACTTCTCCTCCTCCCCCAAATAGCACAATGTGGAAAATAAGTGTCTTGTAAGCACAGCAATGGATTTCATTCAAATTCCACCAAGATTCACCATATGTCTAACACATATGTGTTATGGATTTCATTCAAATTCCACCAAGATTCACCATATGTCTAACACATATGTGTTAATACTAAGTTCTAATGCATGACATTTTGCAAAAAAAAAAAATCCCCAAAAAACTAGATAGTTTTCATCTCCTAAAGGTACATTGGGATGTTTAAGCATCTCTTCACACAGTCTGTAAAAATAAGCCTCGGTAACATTGCACTCATAGAGCAGTCTGATGATCCACCTTCCGTGCTGCAGGTGAGTACTGCAGGCTGCTGTTGGTTCCTACCAGCCTGCAAGATTTCTATCGCTCTCCCCCAACTCTCCCTTTATAATTAATTAATATGCTGCTATTACCTTTTAGCTCCAAAATTCAGCGCGAGTCAYTGATTTCACAAAAAATGCCTCACCGCTGGGTCGTGTCACGTGAGATTCCCTCATGCTGTGGACGAGGTACTTGTCTCTTGCATGCAGAACAAGTCCTTCATACCGTGTGTTTCAGTAARTAACTAGTGGGCTATTACAACTAAACATGTTTTTGTGCAAGAGCACATACGGTGTTTGTCAGATATTCCTACTGAAGGATAAATGAAAGTAGGGGGTAAAGATAAATATTTCTAGCGCTACTGGCAAAGATTATTGTTGCCCTTCATGTGCCATTAAAATCCTTTCATTTTTCTGAAGCAAAAGATTTGAACTATAATATAATTTGGTGAAAAGTGCTCTGGTTACTCAAAGCTCTAATTTTAATTCAAATATTTCTGCCTCCTCCTACTGCAAAGAGTTGCATTTGGCATGACTGTTTCAGCTGTTTACTCAAGTTTAAAATCCTGTAAATAATCCAGTACTACACATATATGGTGAGGGGCATCTCTGTGTGGCAAATGTCTGAATATTTGGGCCTTCTTCCCAAAGTGCAGGATGTTAAATTTAGAAAACTTTTGGGATTTGAGCTTTCATTCTTTATAGGCCTCAAACTGCTGCCATCAGTGAGATTTTTTTCATGAACAAGGAGAATAAAATCAGGCTGTTCTTGTGGAACGTAAAACTTCAGCAATGCACAGGAGCAAAAATCAGGGAAAAACACTTTGTTTCAGGTATTTCTAAAACAAAATTGATAAAGAAATAGATCAGGAAAGTGGAAGTGATCAAAGAACCCAGGGTTTTGGGATGTGGAGGAAGCCACGYGCACAGGTTTTGTGCTCATCGCTTAGACATGGTTAAGCAGCATTTACCTGAGCCGTAAGTCTCAGAGCCAGAGCTGCCACCTCATTTGCCTGCCTGCACTACCAAGAAGTAAAYGCTAGGACCACATTCAGAGTGGTTTTTGCATGTATGTGCTATCTAAATATGCAAACACTGGTGGAGAAAAGGGCAAGCAAATGACTGTACTGGCAGAACTGGACTATGCTGACAAAACAGAGAGCTCCTTTRTGGGGCTGATCGTTTAAGTATTTAAAACAAAACAGTAAATAATGCCCTACAAAAAACACATAAATAAATTACGAACTGACACGACTGCAGGTGTTCGAAAGCCCAGAGACTCGTGCTTCGTGGCGGTGTTTTCACTGCGGATTACAGAAGCTGCAGGGAGCAGCAGTGTACAAAATCCGATGGAGGCTGTGCAAGTGGACTTGTATCGATTATTTCTTGCATTTTTTCCCCTCGGAGGTAGAGGAACAGACAGTCCCGTCGTTACGGCTACACAGCGCTCGGCAGTCATTTGCAATCCCCGCCAAACGGATCGGATACGCTGTGCAACGTGTGAAGCAAACGCCTGGTGCAAGGCTTACCCATCATCCTGCCATGCTGCACGACGACGACGTTGGAGTTGAGAGCAGCTGGTGGAGGGAAAGCTGAAGAAGGGGAGAAAGGTCTTTGGAAGGGACTCACTGGGCTGGCAGCGGTGCCAGAGCTCCCGTTCACCGCGATCTGAGCCTGAGGGAGACAAAACAACATCGCGGTAAGGCACAGGCGCAGCCCCCGGTGCCRCTGGTGCAAACCTCCCTCTCCCGACAGCACAAGAGAGCAAAACCAAGTAAGCGGGATGGGGAGGCCAAGCAAGCTGGCAGGACGGCAGCAAAACGAGGCCACGGGTGCTTTAGGCGCAGGAGGCGTCTCTGGGACAACCCGCTCCCCTGGCCCCGGGTGGAGGGTCCCCCCCCTCCGGGCTGCAGCTCTGCTCYGGGGAGCACCGCGAGGACCAAAACGGAGGCGTCGAGGAGGCATCCCCAACGGGACGAGACAGCGGTTAATACTTCAAGAGGGAAGGGCACGAAGCTTTCCCTAAGCCCTCTTTTCATGCTGAATGGCTATTTTCTTTACCTCYGAACAAAACTGGGAGCACTAAAAGCTTTGCTCAGTTCTACGTGATGAAAGAAGAGAATTAAAACAGCACAAGTATGTGGGACATTACAAATGCTGTTAGTATAAAATGAGACTATTTCGTACAGCAAACAAGAAGAAAAAATTATATTTCTTAATTATTAAAATTAAAATATGAAAAAATATTATATTTAAAAATATAATAATTAGCTCATGATATATTTTGAAGATAACCAATTTAAAATTGTTAACACCCCAGCCTCCAATGGCTAGGACAGTAAATTCTGGCTCCTAGGCRGGCATTACATGAACTCACAGATGCACTCAGGGGTTTTACATTTTAATGGCCCCTGTTAGAGCCAAGTTGAAAAGTTTGTGTTGTGGTGATGTTCCCACTAAAACTTTTATGTTTAAATKTTTCTTCTCTGAGTAGTCAAGACCCAAAATGTAAACGAAGTTGGCTTTTCTCACACCCATCCTCCAAAAGTACTTGAAGCTATTAGAAAATGAGAGCTGAATAAGCTCGGTGGGACCATTTTGAGAGACAAGAAGGAATGTCTTCAGTCGAGGTTCTCAGATGAGGCCATATATCTCTACCCCAGTCAACAGGTTAGACTGTTCTCTTTTCCTGCATGTTGCCATTTTTGGTAAACTTGTTTTTAGGCAAGGTGTTTATTTACTACAGTATTTCTTTCTCTGAAGAGAGTAAGAGAACTAGTGCTATTCTTTCCRAATTGCTCCTATGAATTTCTATAACAAAATATTTAGACCTTTGTGTGATRGGCTTTGCCAAATGGCTCATACAATAAGCAGTGCTCGGTACTGCAGGTAACAGGATGCACACAAGTAGCRGGTGGACATCAGTTACAAGTGTAAATGTGGAATGTCCATATATGACAATTGCACCAAATTGGAGGCATTTCCCAGCTCAGAGGGATGACCTCCAACCCTTTATTTTTCCTGAGTTCCTTCTCCGTTTATTTTTCCTCCAATATACACCACTGGTGCTTCGCTGCTGGCAGAGCTACCTACTCCTGCCTTGAAAGGTTCTTTCCGGCTACCAGGTTTAACCTTCCTTCCACGAGCCAGTTCCAGTGTCTGCGCGTCAGGAGGAACCTGGAGCTCTGGCTCAGAGCAGCCGAACAGCAGCTAGCTGGGACAGGAGCYGCTTTCTGACTYTCTCTCTGCTGAGCAGGCAGCCAWAGGAAAGAGGTCCCCACTACAGATGTCTSAGCAGCTCYKTGCAGCAACACTGCACAGCCCTCGCTGGCTGCAAGACCCTGGATGAGGATGCAATATTCAAGATCAGTTCTCCAAGACTGTGACAGTCCTGGGTTTGAGTAAAAGGCAAAATCTAATGTTTATTTCCATTAAGATTCCATTTGATTCCACAGTTTTGAAGTACATAAAGAACCCATGAAAAGTACTTTAAAAGGGAAATGTTCATAACAGGAATGGAATCTAAAAGAAAATAAATTCCAAAAACAACTGTTCTGATTTTTTTTTAACTCTAATTCTAAATATAAGATTGAATAAGAACTTATTTTATAATTCTCAACTTATAATTTAGATTTTCAAAGAAACTAAAATTTGTRGCTATATTGTCTTTACGGTTTTCTCAGTGGTTTTCATTTACCAAATGAAAAGGAAGCCCCTTTGAGACAGATGATCATCACAGCATCTGTATTTGCAGGGATGGAGCTACTAACAGTGTATGTGTGTGTGTGTGACCACAGCTTTCCCGCTCTTTTCTCAGTTTGTGGATACATTTATAATCATTTGGCCCTTTTCTACACAGGAATGAAGACAAAGACTCTGAAAACTTCCGAAATGCAAAAGATGGGTCTTGCCAGCAGTTCAATCTCCCTGTAAGAATCTCAGGACTGTCTTSGGGTTTTTGTCCTTAGGTGGAAGATTTATCCTTTTCTCTTTGTCCATTAATGGCAAAACACTGTTAGGCTCACACCTGCCTGGACATTTCTAAGAGTGGAAGTGGTGGTCAGACCTGACTATAGTAGATCCCTTCAAAAGGGGAAGGGAAAGGACTGCTCATTTTAACTTRCAAAAACATTTCTCTAAGAAAAATAAAGTCAGTTGATTATTTCAGAAGTAGCTTAGAAGAAAACATAGACRTTCCATGCTTCCCAAAGCTAGTAGCCGGTCACGTAGTGATTGGGTGTTATTGCAGTACCGGTCTATACTGAACATGCTCTTTGGTTACAACGGCAAGGTGCATGCAGATTTACAGTACCGATTCTTTGGAAAGAGTTAGGAGTGATAGCTTTTACATGCCTGTTATCATCTTCTAAACAGCATCCAGAGCAGTGACTACAGTTAGCTGACTCTCTGGGTGACTACTTGCAAGTTTTTGGGTTCAAACCACTTTTTAGAAAAATCATACAAAGGTTAAAAAAATACATACACCTTACGCTCTTTTTAGACTAAGCACTCTGCTTAGACTTGTAAATGACTGTACAAATACTTCAGCATGTTAAGTTCAGGTTAGAATACTGTGTGACCCAGCAGAACTTCGGTCTCAGCACAACTTTCAGCTTTTTCTCCAGCACCAGATTGCTCAGTCTAAACGAAGGCTCAGTTCTGACTCATTTTAATCATACCGATAATCCCAAAAGAAATTAGAAATGATCTAGATTTGACCTAAATTCTATACATTTTCTACTCACCCATAGATGAACGTACTAAACTACAGAAAAGTGCATGTAAATATAAAACAAACATTGACTTAACCAAGCGAAAAATAAAAGGATACTTAGATACCACAAGATTATTTGTGAAGTTCACTCCTGTAAGAAACTGTGCTTAAGAGAGGGAAAGGTTAGTTAGAGGAGAAGAAACAGAAGCAACTTCATGCAGTCAGTGGTCATGGCTGGAGGAAAAAATTATGTTAAATATTGCCATTATTTACCATGAATTTACAATTTATATTAGTGAAATCTGTACCTCRGTATAAACCAAAAAAATGGTAGTAGCCATGAAGCTACAACTCTGCAAACCTGTAAAYCACTAACAGTATTTTAAATAAATCTGTTAAATGTCAATAGATTTCTTTCATTTAGCGCATTTGGAACAGGTGTTTAYTGAATGACTCATTTATCCTAAATGTTCAGTACACCTTGGCTGAAAACTGAGCTGGGCAACAACTTGGTATYGTTTCACTGGCTACTACCAGATCTGCTACGCAAATTATTTTTTGTAAATAATTGTTGCAAAATGCATCCTCAGAYGGCGAACACAGAGAGCTATCAACAGAATATTGCCCAAGTAACGGGACAACAGACAAATTAGCGTTCTTTGACAACCTGTTTGAACAAAACGGAGGAGGAAAAAAGGAAGGATAATTACATGAGAAGTGGCAGCAGTGTTGGTTAAGGCGGTGCCATCTGACACAGCAGACATCTGGCTCAAGGTTGGGGAAGGTGTCTCAGAGCAGTCAGTAGTAGCATAGCTACAAGTCTGTAGCTCRTCTAGAACGGCTGTGGAGGACTCGCTCACCGTGCGGGAGGAGCGCTCGCTCACGGCGGAGTCTGCGCTTACTGAGGCTGTTTCGTTCCCGTGGATAATGCTTTCAGAAGCTAGGAAGGGGTATTTATATGAAAAATGTGAAAGGGTTGGGGTTTTATAAAAGCGTGAAGGCAAAAAATCATCAAGCGTTGGCAAAGAGTATGGTACTAGATGGGTGCCACTGTCTGGTGAGAAAGAGGCTCTGTTAACTGGTACCACAGGAGGAGGAAGAGGCAGTGGAGAAGCTTCTGCTGCTGTTTGTCTGTGTGTCTGTGAAGCATTTACCTCCATCACAGGGGCAGTTACTTTCTGGTTTCCAAGCTGAGTTTTGAAGGAAAAAAAAATAAGAAAAGAAAACACATTACCAAATGAATAAAAACTTTTCCCTTTGCCTCTTGCTGTGTGTAGGAGAATTACAAAAGCATGAGTTTTTCAGCAGCCCTAGGGAGTTCACGTTCACATGGATTAGGAAAGAAATCACCCACGCTCTATAATAAAGCAGAAAAACATGAAAGAAAGGAACGCATCAAATGCTACTGGAAGCAACGCCAGAAACCATAGTGTGCTGGGGATGAATATTCATAACATGTTCCATATATGAAATGATCTCAGCTGAGGACAGATGAGGTTCTCACCATCTTATACTTTACATAAATATGAGACTAGCGAATAGCACGTGTCAGTTGTGTTTGTAAAAGGAAAAAGGGATCCGTAATTCTGATCTCCAGAAAAGTTGCCCTTTCCTCTCCCCACCCCCCCGCAAAGAACAGATATCATTTTGGCAAGATTGGCAAGACTGGAAGCTAAATGGAAACCTCTGAAYTGAGTGTTCACATGACCTTCAAACAATAGATAACAGAGTTGTTTTTTGTTTTTTTYCCCCCCCTTTTATGACTGAACATATCTTCTCCACTGCCTCATTGACAAAAACATTTGGACGACTTTAGAATTTGAAGCACCCTGGAAGCACCCTGTCAGCCTACGGGATAACAACGTAAGGACAGCAGCCTTTCAACATTAGACGACACAAGGATTATTAGGGTACCTGCTTTAAGTGAGGAAGAAAAAGGACTGGGAATAGAAGACCACGACAGGGATGACTTAGTACTGAAACAAAACACATTAGTTTGTTGGCTTCAGCATCATTCTATAAGAGAACACCCTCAAGAGAGCACTTTGGTAACTTGCCACATAATGTTTAAGCTTTATGTTCTCATGCTTCAAATCAGTCACAGGACACTGGGTTTGAACTAGTCTTGTATCTACAACTTCTTTTTTTTTCAGTTAAAAATACAGGAAAACCATGTTGGCATCCAATATTTATTAAACTGCTGCACAAATCCTGCTACACTGTCTGTCAGCCACAAGCTTTCCATCAGGTTCTCAAATGTCAAAATCCTACCTACTTCAGCACYAATGGTTTCACCTCTGATAGGGTTGAGGGAACCTTGACTAGCTTCAGGGAAAGAATATTCAGGATTTTAAAGTTACATAAAGTAGAGGACAGTAAGAAACCATATGCAGTAATTGCTACTTAAAAAAAAAAAAAAAAGCTTTTATTCAAAGATATCACATTGTTATTGACTGTACCATGCTTATTTCCTGTCTTTTAGAGTATGCGAACATCTTTAATCTTTTGAAAATGTTTTAATCTAACAGATTAAAATGCCATTTTGGCATTTTAATCCACAATCTGAAAATATCTTTAAATCTCTTATAGAAGACTTGGAACACAACCCAGACTGTACTGCTTATTAGAGGTCATTGGGGGCCCAGTTCCATAATTCTTGCTGAGATCAACTGGAATTTATGCAAAAAGTCTTAATGAGGTAAGACCAACTGTACGAACAAACATTTCAGAAGGAATCTTAAGCAAGTGAACGGATATCCACCATTTCTTCTAAATGGTTTGAAAAAACTGCTGGGTGCTCCTGGACCTATGGAATACATGTAAGTAGACAGAAGCTACTGTTAAAATCAGCAGTTATAGCAGTAAGATCCTTAGMCGAACAGTTTAAAATCCAAATCTTATTCTGAGCAATGTTTCAAAWCTGCAGTTCAAAAAACCCCCCAAAAACAAATAAGAAGCTTTTCATAAAGTAAATCCAAAGAGATTACTACTTATTCAGAAAATTGGTAAGTGGGTATATGACTGTAAAAGGACATTGAGTTTTAGACATAACTAATTTGCCAATGGAAACGTCTAAGGAACAATGGAATATTATTAAAATGATTTCATAAAAAACAATCACATGCAGAGCCTAAACYGCTGGTTATATAGCATAATATATTAGGGGCTTAAGATGCATGCATTTATGCACATACATGAAAATCGTAGGTAATGGTGTATAATTTTTCAGCTCACAGTTAGATACACGATGGGAATACAGAACTATCATTCATGCTCAACTTCATCATTCAAGTCACAATTCAAGATCTCCAGCAAAACATATGAACCAGGAGGCAATGCAATTAGGAGGCAGTAGCAATAYGAAGCGCAGAAGTCCGAGACAAGATATCCTCTCAGCAGCCATAGGAGTAGTTAGATCTGTCTGAGCCAAAATATCTAAATCAATCCCTAAATTGTTATGATAACAGGTAACTTSGAGAAAACAAACAAGCCTTCTGGATTCAAACCGAGATTACTTGAGAAAAGGAGGGACAGCCAATACAGGAAAGGATATTCAGGGTGCATCCAGAGAGTAAATGAAATTGGATTCCCAAAGAATTAAATGCATTGCGTTTGGCAAATTAGTAGCTGATTTCACCAAGCCAATTCGTAAAAAAGAACATAATGTTATCATCCTTACAATGTGGGTAGAAGGAATGCAGCAATTCTAGTTACTGATTCCCAACATGAAGTTACAGAGCTTTGTAAAGTAAAACTTTAATATTCTGGCTGGTGTAGCCTTTACCCTGTGGTAATGTGAGTGTTTGAAATGGTGCCTGAAAACAACATTTTTGAAAATAGATTCAACCATTAAAAAAAAAAAAAAAAAAGAAAAAAAGGAAAGAAAGAAAAGGCTCTCTCTCAACTTGAGGGTTGGTAAACTCTAAATAACAGGAACATCTAGCTGCTACTAATCCACATTTTTCATCATTGTGAAGGACCAGGCTGAACGCATTCAAAAAATATCTTTAAATACTGGTTCTATTCTGTGTGCTTCAGATTAGGTTTGCTGTTGCCATAGTCCAAGAAATGCTAGCAGAAGTCAGGTGGATTAACTGCCAAACAAGGATTTCACCAATTAGAATGACAAAAAAAAAAAATACTTAAATTGCATAATTATCTTCAGCTGTGGAGCTGATAGATGAAGTTGCACTACTGACACTTGAGAGAGAGAAGTATCAACATAGTCTGAACGAATTGAAGATCTCAAGCAAAGCTTTTTGCTGTTCCTTAGAAATGCTACCTTCTTCAGATTTGTGAAATGTCAGGCCTGAAGCACACAACTTCCACCCAATTCACATGAACTAGACAGCTAACCCTAGTATCGTTTTTGAAACTGGTCACCTATCATTTTAATGTAAGATTTGTGGAGTGGTGCAAGGTTACAAATAACACCAAAGTGCTGGCCTTGCTTCAACAGTCAAGACACACGAAGAGATTCAAAGATAAGTGAATAAATTCATTTTGTTAATACATAAGCAAAGTTTAGTAGACAACATTCAAATTACACCCATACRCTTACACAAATGGGTAAAAATACCTCGTATTTTTCACTGTTGTAAGCTGATGTCAAAATTTCCAAACTGATGCTGCAAGTTATATTTCTATGTTCACTTTTACTAACTAGCCCTCATATTCTAAATTCAATATAGAGAGGGTGTTCAGCACCCATGCAAACCACACCAGTGACACAGAAACTAAAATGAGGATTATGTGCTCAATTTTCTTGGCTTGCTGCCTGTCTTCAAAATGTTAAAACCTGTCTCCTCCGCTTTCTGCATCACTCAGTACCTTGTCAATACATAATAAACAGTAATGTCTGTATTACATAAATCTTTTTAGAAACAGTTTTTTGAATTCCAGGCTCATTTTTCTAGATTGATGCATCTCCAACTATAAGGCTGGCAAAAGAAACACTTCGATAAACATCCAGCACAATAGCTTTTGCTCCTCCATGACAGCAGCACGAAGCCAAGTGTTCACTCATCTACGGAATTCCAGCAAGGTTTTGCAGCCTCAGTTTTAGAGAGCGGCATCCAGAACAAGAACCCAGAAACAAAATGAAGGATAAAAATGACAAGTGTTTATTTCAGAAGATGCAGCTCAGAATTCTTCATCAGTTTAGAACTTTTGTTTGTAAGAGATTTGGACAATAAATTTTATCTCCAGTCTCATATTAAGAAATACTAATTTYTCTGTTCATATAGATTTGAATATTTCCCCTGTGCTTGCAGTGTGGTACAGAGCATCTCTCAGGACAGCAGCAATGTAAAAGCCTAATATTAAGTAACTTGAATGCTTCTTTTTATATATGCCTTCAAGAGGTTTAACCCTTCTGAGTAGGAGTGTTTACAAAATGTCACTCAGTGAGTCATACCACACTTGTGCGTGCTCCTAAGGTTCCTGCAGATGAGCTCTGAAATGAAGTGCAAACAAGAGCGCAAACATGACAAGATGCATTCCAGAACAGCACAAAGTTGTTCTGCATGAACTTCCTGGGCCATGCGGGACCGTATTGGCGCTCTCTCTCTCTCTCTCTCTCTCTTTTTCCCTCCCATATTTCCTCTATTCCTGACAGTAGCCCAAAGCATCTTGGCTTTGGGATCTCACCTGATACAGAAGTTTACAACACCTCTTGTGTTGCCTTGTGCTCTAGTTTTACGTATAATATTTCAATACAGAACTAGCAAAACCCACTAGTTCCATTGCTTGACTGTGCTGCCAGATATACCTCCTCATACTCAGGTTTAGAAATATTTTCAACCATCAATGTTAGGGAGAATGTGTCAGCTGAATTTTGTAGGCAAGAGATCAACAAATGGATATGGCTTGAAAAGCTGACTATGTTCCAAACGATCCCTGTAATCAGCTCAATTTTTTATCACTTTATTCAAAGAACTGCAGGTGACATAATTCCAACCTTTCTCCCCACACAGTGAAACCAGGGAGAAAGCAGAAAAATAAATTGAAAAATGAATTGTCAGACCAGCACAGCTACTACTTTTTTCTGACTTTTCTGTCATGTTGTTGTAAAACTAGAAGACATCCTAAAATTATAAAAGCAAAATTTGTCGTTTAAATTTCCAAGAAAAAGTAGCTAGAAAATAAGTTATTATTGGTCATTTAGAGTTTGAATAAATATTATTTTGGATATAAAAAGGAGTTTTCTCTAGTATTTTCAAGTTGTTATACAAGGACTTTCTGTTTCAGAGACTGATCTATCAGAGCACATATGGTGCAACACACTGTGAACAGACTGAACTACTATTAAAGTGAAAATACATAAAGCTGTAACTTGTATTAGCCACATTTATGACTGTTCTACTGTCTGATGGCATCTTTCAATGTCCATATTTAAAATATTTTTAAAGGTGCCTCCTATAATCTTTGCAATTTGCTATCCCATCCWCCAAAAAAGCTTTTGCTCAGCCTTCATTTCTGTTTCTAATGTTATTTCTTCACTGTGGCTTTCACTTGGACTGACTTGTCGCTTTTGACAAAATTTACTGAGTAGTGAACTGCCTCTTCTCAAGGATAAAGCAACTTATTTTTCTCAAAAAGTTCTAAACTTCATGCAATAATAATAGAAGAGTTTATGATGGGACTTTTATCTTTGATCTTGAGAAGCACAAATGTGACTAATTATTTGCTCCCGTTACTTAACGGGGTGAATTCAAAAGGAGCGTTGTACATTGTTGCCATATAATTTCATAGAATTTTGTTCTGCTTAAATTTTTAATTTTAGAGGAGTTTAATTTTTTGGGAAGCTTATTAAAACTTGTTACAATATTCTGCTACTAATGCAGATGCTTGTTCATTCCAGAGTAAAGATCTGGTTGAATATGACACTCAAAGAACTACAGTCTGTCAATGGTAACAACTGTATAACAACTGTACCTGTGGACTGTATATCTGTAATGTGTTACTACTACCAACAAATGTGGACTGTCCTGGGGATTTKGGTTTGCAAGCTGGTGCCATACGTACTTCAAGATAGATCCCMTGATTTCAGTGGAATTAGATGGACACAAGCAGGCTGTGATGGGACCTGACCCACACAAAGCTTTGAGGCAGGTATGCCTAGACCTATAGCAATCCCCATCTCCAACTGAAGGGCTTTCAAATGCAGATAAGCTGCCATTTTGGGATATAAACTAGATTATTTCTCTTGTAAATAGAAAAATTTWAAATGGCTAGGTAAGGCAGAGTAGAAATGACAAAATTTATTTAGAGCTCTTCTCTTGCCCTGCATGTACTCATAGGGTGGTCATTTCTTCCAGGCTTATTTTATCTAATTCAGTAACTTTCTAATGGGCAATTTTCCCTACTCAGACTCTTCTGGTCCCCAGGAAGCTCYCTCCATCCCCTCTAAGACCTAGCTATCTGCTCCCTGGTTCACACTGCAATCTCTCATCTGACTCTACCATGATCGGCAATGTCTGGAACTTTTTTCACTTTGAACATGTTCAACAACTGCTCATCAAAAATGTTACTATCTCTTCTCTCCATAGGACCTAGTTCCTTTGAGAGGAACAGAACCAAGAACATGCAAACGATAAAAGGGGATGCTGTCTGTCAAATGGTCCACAGGTTTTAAACAGAAACTTATCTCTAAGTCAGATTTGATGAGAGTTTTAAACTTTTGTTTCCAATATACTCCTGGAGGTCTCAGAAATGTTTTATGAACTTATGTCTTTTAAGTAATAAATAACAGTATATAAGAACTGCAGAAGCACTTTCCTGCATTTTGTATCACTTATGTGCAGCAAAATGTGTGTCAGACAAAAATCTTGGCCTCTCAGGTATTTTTTTTTAAATAGACCAAGATTATCCGACATGCACACACAAGTTATTATTTGCTATGATACTTGACAGCATCTCTTAAAACACAAAATATACAGTCCCTTCTGAGAGACCTTTGGCATCTTTTTATATGTGTGATTGGTACTTTCATTTCTCCTAGATCAGATCAGCATGCTTAAGAAAGCATTTTCACCACTACAGGTATAGGGTATGTGCCCTACAGGGTACACAGAGACACAGAAGATAAAATGTGATGCTTGAGGTGGTCAACTCAAGATTTTACCCTACCTATTTCTTTATAATGGGCTATCACACAGGGCATAAATCAGATGGTGGTGACTTGCCTTGCTAAATGCACAGAACTGACTCAGAAAATTTTTTTTGGTGGGCCTAGCAAATTGGTAGAGCTGCATTTGTGGGGGAAAAAAAACAAACAAAAAACCCAACCCTTTTCTACGTATATGTGATCCCTCCAGCACCTATGGCAGCACAATGCCTCTAAATGAGTGGTCCTTCTAGAGGGACTGCAAACAGATGCATCACSTACAACTCACAAATCTCCTGTTGTGCATCTGCACTCCATTAAGTGCTCACAGAGGAACAAGCAGGTTTACTAATGCTCAGCTGCGCTGAAATCTTTTTTTTTTCTTTTTTGAGCAGTTTCCTTCCAAAAACTTCAGGTTTTGTTCAGTTCTGTTTTGATCCATACAACAGGTAGTTTTACCCAGAAAACACAAGGTCTAACTTTGATCATGTAAGTATAACTAAACAGAGTTAAATGATTCATGAATGATCTAAAATAAAAGATGGAAAAGTGAAATATACCACATGGCATTCTGCATCCTGTGCAGAAAGAAGAACTGTAGACTTTTGTCCCAAATCCTTTGAAGGCATCTTTGAAGTGTCTGGAGAAATACTAGGTGGATGTTCTTGGATTTCAGGCTCTGCTTTATTGTCAGGGATGGGAGCTATTTGAATGGAAAGAGATGCTGTGTGTATCTCAGGCACAGGGTTACAGGCAGGTGAAACAGGCCTTTGTGGAAATATCGGCACTTCAACAGGCTTGAGCTGTTGCTGTGTATTACAATGAATGCTACTTGCTGGGTCTTGTGTCCGGGTTAATTTCAGGGTAGATATCCTACGCTTTTGAGACTGTTGTCTATGGCCTTGATAGAGAGTAGCACTAATGCCAGCTACTGTGCTCGTGCCTGCACTGGAGACTGAGGCCAGTGGTTTAGTGATTTTTTGCACATAGGACACGCTTGTGTTAGATGTTGGAGAAGACATTGTCTTCTGGACAGACTCTTCGTTAGTACAGTAGGCAGTATCTGGGGGGAGGTGTTTAGTCAGCCCGGTTGTTACTGCCTGGAKATTAATTCTGTCCTTTTTGTGATTAGTTACTCTTGCTCTCTGAAAACTTTCTTTTCTAGGGGGTGGCAGAGGTGCCTTATTTGCCAAAAGCATCCACACACAGCAAAATAACATTGAAGAAGAAACAGAAAGAAAGTAAATGTTAGCAGGAAATGTAATTCAAGATTGACTTTCATCTTCAAAAAAAGAAACTAAGATCTCATCTCAACATTGCTCAATTCAATGGAAAATCAAATTGCTCCAGTTCCTGACACTTTCTGGTGTACAGAGTCATACAGCTGGTGTTTAGAAAACCAAAAATTGCACTTGCTCACAGAAAGAGTGACCTGGGATCAGAAAGGAGTCCACAGTGGTCTGGTCTTGTCTTTTTTTTTTTTTTTTCCTTTTTTCCTAAGCAGTTATTACTAAATGAGAATTCTTTCTGTGAAATTGTTCAGATGTGTAAATCATTTTTAAAATTTCTCCACAGTGTCAAGTGACAAACTATTATTCACATCTCACACATATACACACACAGCCTTTTAAAATTTTTGAATTAAAACAGTAATAGAAGGAGTATTAACATTGAAATGTTAATCTTTTTTGGACTGATAAGTATGCTTCCAAGTTAAATTTTTTTAGCGTGMTCTAATTGTATCATTCTGCAAAATAGGCAGAAACATTATCTACCTTTGAATTAGTAAATCTTTTTCCTCAGATGTTATTTTGATGACAGATACACTTCCCTGGAGTACAAAATATCAATAAATACTCTTTGATGTCTTGGAACACTCCTAAAASGCTTTATTTGTGTACGACCTACTTTCTTGAGAAGTCTCTCTTATTCTTTGAAAGCAATTTGTCTTAATTAACCTCCAGACATAAACCCTGGGAGATTATAATTTATCTGTGCATTAAAACAGTTCTTAACAACCCACATCCACAGGTGACTTGCACAGTCTGGAAGACATCAGGATGATGTTCTATAGGGGTATCCCACCTGCACACGCTATTTCCCCAAATTAACCCCCYCACAAAATACCAAAGCATGAAACTTGGAGTGTTCAGATTACCTGAGTTGGTGATTTTTTATCCTGCAGGTTTGGCCGCACACTCCTAAAGCCTTTTGCTGTAAGAGATGAACTGCTAGTGTCTCCATTCAGTGTCTCTCTACTTCCATCATTATATGATCTCCAAGCTTTTTGTGAGGAAAAAAAGAATCAGGYCAATTTTTTTGATTAGTAGATCTATATATTGCTATCATCAAAAGAAATGTAGCTATTAAACAAACCATGGAAATGTTTGGCTATTACACAACCAACATTGCTGCTGATATCATCAAAGAAGTTATGAGAAAAAGCTTAACACTGCCACTTTTATTTTTTAAATTAAGAAAACTCAAGGATTGCCAAGGCTATTAGCAGCAGTTTTAATTCTCTCCACAGCACTCACACATAAATGAATTTTAAGCCTTAAGGTCATTTTGAAATTTTGTTGTTTCAGCCCTTGTAATAATGCAGGCTAAGAAACTTTCACAGATGAATTCTTGAATTTCACAGCTGTGTCATAGATTTTGAAAAGTATCCCAGCTCATGTAGAGGTATCTGGTCATGGTGATTTCATGACAATACCTGATTAATTGTTCCAAAAATGTTGTGTCCTATTTCCAAATCTGAGTGACATTTCCATTTCCCAGCCAACCAACTATATTTTCTCTTTATCATTTAAGCTGAAGAGACCTCAAGACATTCTTCAAATATATAGAGGAAGATACCATCCTGCCTCAGCCAAGTTACAGATGTGAAGACAAAATATTGAAAGATGGTGAGAAAAGAGAYACATATGTGAGCAGGCTGCTCAGTGGGGTGGGTACAACACATACGCCTAGGCAAGAGACTAAATACGAAATAGTAAGTACCACTGAAGGTAAAGGTGGCAAATCAGCACTTGGTATCTTATAAAACTTACTTTCTGATAAAATGCTACTGCATTACACAAAATGCTGCTTCTCAAATAACACCTGAATTTGAGGTCTTAACTATCTGTAATTACTATTACAAATTTAATGACACTTTCCTTAAAGAGTGTACATACATGGAGGAATGGAATCGAATAAATAAAAGATTATTATAATTCATCCACCTACAAAGCAATTACATTGGTATTACATGGATGCATAAAGAACAGTGCTTTACTTACCTGAATCTGGAGACTGAGATTCAGACCCTAAAAAAGAAACATCCAATATTAATTTGTGTTAGAAATAGAAACATTGATGAAAAGGATGACAAACAACACTCTTAAYCATGGAACTGCACCTTGCATCTAGTTCTGAGTTCCTTGCTCATGAATACTTTGTGGTGTCTTAACATGGAGCTAAGTTCACAGGGCCATTTCTATAACAGATATTCACAACAGGAAAACAATTTGACTCAATATTCAGTGATCTGAGTGAGGAGATATGCTTACTTCTATTTACTGTTCTTTTGCCATGACTCTGCAGATAAAGTATCAAATCTAAYTTCATCGCTGTGATCTAGTGCACATGTTAATATAACATTGGGAAAACTGGAAAACATCTGTAAATCATCAAGTATATCTTTGTTTTTTGTATTTTTTTAAAAAAATAATTAAACCATTGATCTAAACATAAGTAATCATTGTGAGTTGTGGGCTAATTAAAAATTAGGTGGGTTATAGGAACCCCACTAGGAATTAGATACCTACATATATATATATATATATATATATATATGTGTGTGTGTATGTATATGTGTGTATATACATATACACACACATCTATATATATACATGTGTATATACACATATATTTTGTTTATATATGTATGTATCTGTATTTTATCTGTATATATGTATCTGTACTTTTACAGACTGCAGTAGCTATGGTTACCAAAATAATCTACCTATGAAACCAAAGAGTATCACTGAGACTTTGCAATGGTGAAATGGGAGGGGGRAAAAAAAGAAAGAAAGAAAATAAAAAAGAAAAAATCTATATTCCTCCTCTCCCCCATCTCCAGCTGCCTATACAGAAGTATTCATAGAAGCATATCTTTCAAGTGCATCATCACTCAGTTTACTGTGTATTACAGCCAAACATATTTCAGAAACCCTTTTAAAGGCACTGGTATAATTGCAACTGTAAAAATTAACCTTGTGAAACAGTACTTTCACAGTCTCAAAACGTCTGACTTTCCAAATGAAGACAAATCCCCTCCTCCCAGCAAATTTCTTGGGATTACACAGCTTGAAAAAGACTGTATAACATATAGGAGTTCAGTGTTCCTTCCGTTACCTAAATATGCCTTAGAATATTATGCTGTAGGTAGCCAGTGTTTATTGCAYGATTAATTTCTACAGAAGGTTAGTGTGTTATCTCTGGCAGCCAATATTTGCTGGTTTTTATAGTAAATGTTGTGATTTATTGCCATTTTAGTATCAGAAAAATACCATTCCTTTAAGGTCAGCTGGAAAGACTTAATTCAAACCAAGAAGGATGCCTACAGATTTTCTCGGGGTCCCCCACCAGAATGGAATTCGCAGGTTTTCTCTGCCAGTCCAAAGCAAAAGACAGAACTTGTCTGACTACCCATATAGGATAGATTTRTGCTTTTTAAGATTTCTTAATATAATATTATTAAAAGAATCTAAAATTACAACATTTCTAAACAAGCTTAAAATCATTTTAAAGGAGAACTAATCTAATCCACTCAGATACTAGTCATAATAGCACTAGTCATCGCTCCTTTTAAATGCAAAAAAACCCAAGACACTAACAGGCTTGCACCATATGCTAAAATGATAAAAACTTGTGRCAAGAGTTGCTATGAAACAAAAATCTCATGTTTTCTAGAGTTTATATACACTAATCCCAATGACACTTCTACTGTCCTTAGAGTAGCAACCAAATTGGTTCCATAAATTCCAACAGAATTTTTATTCCTGTGGATTACTCATACACTTGAAAAGATCTAGACTTTATTTTGCAACCATTTTCTGACTCATTCCTCTTCCCATATTGTACTTGTTTGGAGTGAACATTTAGTGTTCAGATTGGTGCAGCCAGAGAGAAAACAAGAGCATCGGAGAACTAAGTAACAGACCTGTCAGCAGAAGAGAAAATCTGGTTACCCTTCTCCTCCTTGCAGAGTAATATTGCAGAAGTACATAACGGTACAGAAAGCCATTCAGGAGTAGTATATCGCTGGTTAGTTGTTATACCTGAAGCCAGCAGGTTTGGAGAACTTTGAACTCTCTTCACAGCTGTTAATGTGACAGACATGGCAGCACGTTTGCGAGCACACCCACCGCTATCTGGAAGCACAAAACAACACAAACACCAGCCCCGGACAAAGGAGCAAGCACATGCAACGTATCACACAGTGCGAGATAGGCCAAACAGACATGAAAATAAACATGCAGTTAGGGAACTGCTGCAGGTGCACGTCAATCTGCAAAATTCACAGATTAGCAGAATAACCTTTCACAAGCTTTAAATGCAATAAATCCCACAGAAAATAAGTAAGGAAAGCAAATGTTTGATGCTTAACCCACTGAGAAAATACATACATTCTGGTGCCTGCAAGACTGGCTATTTGTAGCTAATTACTCAGAACAAACAATTAATCAAGATGAAGGATTAAACGTTCCAGAGTGATATTAATCAGTAATCTGCAAATCACTTTGCTGTATGCATTAGAAAGACACCATTCATAAATTAAGCTTATGTTTTACTGGCTGACAGAGTGCTTCTGTGCCTTTCCTTGCACCCTTAAACTCAAGGATCAAAAGTGCTACGAATGGCATGCGCTCTTTTGGTTTGGTGGAACATCCTTTTTCTCCCTCTTTTTATCTAATAAACACATGTATAGCTGGAACCCAACAATATCCTGAGAGAATAATTAGAAATCAAAATCTAAAATCACAGCGAACAACACGGAACATACAGAACCTTCCTCCACAGCACCTGGGGCTTGCATGTCTCTCTGCTTTCTTCACTCTGCACTCCTCTTTCACCTGGAGCTGACATGCTGTCTTTAATGGCACTTTGTCTTTGCTATTATCAGCAGGTAGCTTTCCCACAATTTAGCTTTTTAGCAACTCTGCCATAATTACAAAAGCATGGTAATATTCTCCCCGAGTCTATTTAACTAGAATATTTTTCTGGTGTTCAATGTAAGAATCATAATTTTAATTTTCATACTCAGTAGTACTGAGATTTCACGTAAGCCACCACTTAAGTCAAGGAGAACCGCAACCATCATAAAGGTCCTTACAGTTTTTGGATGTGTCCTATAGAACACAGTTTTAGGAACATGAAGTTTTATAAAATTATGCTTAAGGGAGATCTGTTAGTGGAAAGTATTACCTATCATAGCAGTAATTTGAGCCATAGGGACACATTTAATCCACATCTCTGAGAGGAGTCAGCTCCTGGGATCTCTTGTTCATTCCAATATTCCCCTGAAAAAGCAGGGCRCATGGCCACAGTTCCTGTGGGATGTGCATTAAGTAGTTGTTCATGTTGACAAATATGTGAGTCATTGCCYTAAGTGTGAGCAGTTCTAAAATCACTGCCAATTCTTAGTCTCGAGGCAAAGGCCAAGTGACTTCTGCTAGTAATACACTAAAGCTATACTTTACTTACTTATTTACTTACTTAATTATCGGTATGGAACATGTGAAACAAAGGCAACTGTTACCAAATCTGTGTATTTGTTTCATTTTGCTTACATAAATATAGTCTAGTAGTAGTAATTAAAGCCGCATGTTCCATTCCTTTATTTTTCCCTCTACTGACATAATGCAGCAGAGATTTGATGATTTATTGATACTAAGTTTTCCTTCTTACCCAAATACTTCCAGTCTTGGACAGCATATTTTATTTGATTAATACAAGCTACTAGACACACAATTTTGTTATATTGTCATGTATTTCAGTCAAATAAAGTATTACTTTATCTGCATTTTTCTAGAACCGTCTTCCTGAATTTCAGAATAGAGAAACTGAGGTGGGAGGAAGGGACTAGTAAGTAGAGAATCATGGCAGGAAAACAAAAAAGTGTTGCTAATGTTCATCCAAAATCAGGTGCACCTTATGAACACATCTTGTAAAAGAAGAATGAACCCGATACAAATATTCCCTCATTAGAACTTTAAGAAATTCTGCTTTAATTCTGATTTAAGGAATTAATTTCTGATGTAAATAATTGAGTCAGAGAGTTTTATACTTAGTAGACCCATTATCCAGCAAAGTGTTCAGCATGGCCCCATACAGGAGAGCAAAAACAGACATTACAATTGACTGTGTATGTATATGCATAAAACACTTACTCCTGTATATTGAAGCCCATACACAAGCCTGTACCTGCATTAGCATTCTCACTAACAATCTGAACAAACGATAATGAAAGGGAGTGAACTAGCACTGAACTGAGACGTAACTGCAAAAATACACCATACATAGTTGTGCAAAACATCTAGCAAAATACAAATGTGCTTGTGTGCAAGTATTTATGCATCTGGACTCTGCCTTCCGATCTTTGTTCAGGTCAGGCTTAATACTAATGCTGAAGACAGAAAGAGAGGCCAAATTAAAGATTATCTTCGCATTTTATTTCGAAATTACAAACCATTAGTATTGCACAACTGTTATTCTATGAGCAAATGAGGATTTGCAAGACTTTAATCCATCTAAAATGCTTGGAAATATTTTTTAAAAAGTGGTACGTGTGCATATGTGCATGCCGATGYGCGCACACACACACCCCTGTCCACATCCTCTATCCTTTTTACATCTCTTGTTATAGATAATGAATTATTCAGAGATGAGAGTAATGTATTCCTAGGCATTGTTTTAACTTCTAAACAAAGGAGATCTGTTATTGCATGCAAACCTTAAATGATTCAGAATATGAAGCTGGGCAATAATTCACAATCAAAACAGCTGCCTAAAATGCACATCTGGCACAAACCAGGACCTACTATGATACATACCCTTTTGCAAACCCTATATACTCCAATCAAACCAGRAAAGACAAATAAGCACACTTAGCAGGTATTGCAAAAGCGAAAGGGAGAAAGGGGAGGTAAGAATTGCCAGGGGATATATTTTTCTGACATCGCCTTGCAAAACAAAGAGCATATAAGTACAAATTCCCTTTCCTGAATGCTAGATCAATGGAGCAAATTCACCTGTAGTGAAATAACAGAAAGGAGCCAAGTGCCAGCATAAAATAAACATCTGCTGACAGGAAAAGATAAGTAGGTGGTGTCAGCTTGCGCCACAGCTAGGAGTGTGTGCAAATTTGCATATGTATCAGASCACTCTCCAGGGTTTCGCTCTGGATGCTCTCTTCCTTTCACTAGTTCACTGTTGGCTCCTCTCCATTTGCTGACTCCCCTCCTACAGTCGCCTCTATTCAGCCTGTCTCCTTCCTCCTTCATTCATTTTGTTATGCTCCACAAGTGCTTGAAAGTGCTTAAACTCCTTCCACCCAAATCCACAGTTCCAACAGCTGCTCCCACTACAGACAGCATCACCYTAAGTGAGCTGTGTCTCTCCTCAACCAGTCTTTGCAGGCAGCGGCAGAGATTCCTAGAAGATTCCTTCTCTGTGCTCRTACAGGCTCGATTATTGGTCAAGTCCTGCTCCAAATCAGAATGGAGGCAATTCAAACCACCAATTTATTTTAGGAAGCTTTTTTTTTTWWAAAAAAAAACAAAACAAAACACTATTTCAGAGTGCCAGTTAAGCCAGTAGCATAAACTGCAGAATTGGCACAGATGACAGGACGGTGACCTTCTGTGAAGAGGTAAGAATGAGCAATCAGTGGGTAGGAACCTTTTAAATAGGCTCTTACAGTTAAAAGAAAAGGAAAACAGYACCCGAACAAAATGTTTGCTGATGATCATTCTGTCTGCTGTACTTGTGAACGGTATCATTCTCCCCTTTTGCCTGCACCATGATTTCGAATTCCAGGGTCTTTAGACTAAGGAGATTCTATCCTACTGCCAATTTGCATTCTGACTACGCAGGGGAACCTAATATTACTCTGTTACTTGATGCTGCTAAATTACAACAAATAATGATTTTAAAACTTTTTTTTTTTTTTTTTTTTTTTTTTGGTAGGAGAAGGCTTGAATAATCAAGCCCGTATAATTTGCTACAGTGATCTAAAAATGACTTCACAATCAATTCAGGCACGCTGCAGGGACCCAACAATTTCTATTCTAGTCTCCCAGACAAAATATAACAGATTAGTCCCTCTGATGACTTACATTAATAATTTTAACAAACATAAAATATCTACAGCCTCCCCGAACTGCATATCTTTTCACCCTTGGCTGCTCTTTATGTGCTTCATTTACTGCAAAGAGCTCACTTGTTTAATCATTTAAAAATTAGATGCATTTATCAGGCACTATCAGGGTGAAACTCTGGCCAAATATATTTATGGATTGACACTAAGAATCTGTTTTTGCATATTAGTTTATATCTATTTATTATTCCTCAATGCAGGTACTTCATACCCAACATCAGCTTTGCATGCATATATATAATATGAGCATTAAGCACATTTACCCCAGGCTGTAATCTCAAGTGAACTTCACAGACAGCTCAACTTTTTTTTGACTTAGTTTCTGAAAATGTCTCATGATGATAATGATGCTCATGAAACAGGCAAAGCGCTTGAAGATTTGCAGATGAAAAGCCTTATATTTCCAAATATTCTTCTGCTAATGGCTGCTTAGGCTGGGTTTAGAAAGGCACATGTGCTATTAGGCTACTATTTTTAAATTGTGACACAATTTGAACACCAAAAGGAACTATGAGCCAAAGTGCCTTTGGTACTTCTGAAAACCACCCCTGTAGCTTATGTCTATTTCCCTGCTTTTGCAAACATGTTTAGGGGCCTTCAGCTGTTGAATTTTCCTTCCTAACATGTAGTACAAAATTAACATCAAATGCTAAAAAATCCCTCCCATATATGGTAGAGTAATGAAAACCAAAGCTCTTCAAAACATTTCTCTGTAGACAAAAATATCTTCCGCAGGGCTGGCTGAGACAGACTGCCAAGTCTGCAGCCACAAGGAACACTGGATTAGAAGAGCCCTCTCTAAGCAGTAGACTTACTTACATTTTCTTTTTAAATCTCCATATGCACCAAGTCTACTAGCTTTGCCCCTTCAACTGATACTGGCATTAAACTAGAGTACTCATTTAACTGTAACACACCTGCCAAATCAACAAAATCTGATAAAATCCAATTCCTATTATAAAGCAGCAAAATATCCCCAGATTTGAAAGGACTGCTACATTCATTTTATGTCCAAAACCAACACATYGTAGAAAAAGATAAGAACCAACTAGACCAAACAACATGCAAAACAGCTTTCATTTAAGTCGTATTCTTCCTTAGTAAATTGATACTTCGACAACAGATAGGTGCAAGATGTTCACTCTATGCTCTGCTTCCTGGAGGAAGCAATCTACATCAATAGAACTGATATGAAATACCGCTTTTTTTGGTCAATACCTGCTTTTAGCATTGCTGGCATGTCAGTATCAAGTGTATACAAGAAGAAAACAGTGGTTTTGGATGTGTACGTGCACAGTAGCTTCAAATTCAGCTTACAGTCATGGTATCTTTTGGTAACTGTAGAACATTATAGGTGTGTTCAGGTCTTTGGCTGGGTTTTCAAGTCTCTTGTGTGATCAGAAGAGTCRGTCATTCAGACACATGGTTGACTTAAAACTTGTGTCTACTTCTCTTGAGAATTTCTACCTCACATGAGAAATCTCAGTGCAATGTGGAACAATAAAATCATGCCTCAGAGCTCCAGTAATACAAACTAGTAATTTAGATCGCTGACGCTGAATCTGCATTTTTTCAAAGTACAAGCRATAAAATGACATCTATCATATTTTAACTCACTCATAAGATTGCAATGCACAATCTAATTATAGTTAAATGTGTGATGATTTGCTGAGTTACTTCTGAAATTACAGTTCTACTAAGTAAGGAGTTTTTCACTACTACCTTAATTACCCAGACTGACATGTTGATGAAAGAAGTCTTCACTAAAAATACAACAGAGCTCATTTTGAATAGTATTTCAGTAAATGTAATCCCTATCAAAACTTTGTGCAGCTCCTTCCCCACTACCGCAGTTAGTGTCTGTGAGAGACGAGAACCACCAAAACTGTGGGGAAAAAAAGCCAGACTCAACTAAGACACCTTGTTTATCCTGCTTACCATTGTATTTACAAATGCAGTAGTTTCAAATGAGTAAATACGTATTTTAACTTAGCATAAGAAATCTGTATGAGATCCTGGTCCTCCCGAATTACGGCCATTATCTGAGATGATGGGAAGCCGGGAAGCCTAATTAACGCAGAAGTGTATGAAATAGCAAACTCTTCCATGGGAGACCTGACTCCAGGGATTGAGAGCRCGCTGCTGAAGCGCCAGAACTGGCTTCACAGCTAGTTCAGGCCCTGCAAAATATATTTTGCTTTTTTCAAGTTGTCATGGAAGCAGCAACGGTCCTACAGGTGCAGCACTGGGGTCTGTAATAAAGTCTATTAGCTTGGAGAGTATGTGTATTTCTCTTYGTGTGCCACAGTTAACCTGCAAACTGGACAGTTCTCCTATGAAGCAGGAGGAGTTGACTCTAACGGTGAATTGGCACTAGCCGTGAACCAAGCTGCTCTCCAAAGGCCTCTTCCCACTTCCAGCACAGCCAGCTGCGCTGCTTACTGACTTCAGCGATTCAGGATCAAGTACTAGTACCTTGTCACAGACCGTTTCGATGGCTTTCCGTAGCGTACGGGACCTCATCTGATCAACACTATGATACTCCTATCACAGCAGTCTGAGTGAAACTACAAACRCCATAAATATTAAACAGTTATTCTCTTCTGGTTATGCAAATGTAGCTAATAACATAGGCCAGTACTTGCATGCCCTTTAATTTAGTGACAGTTGAGAACAGAAATAAAGTATTTCAAAGCACAGGGGCTTTTTCTGAAGAAAATCTGATGTTTTAACATCACTTTTCCATAGCTTTCACATCACCGCACAACATATTTTTACGTTAACCATACACATACAAAACTTACACACATAATTTATAGCTTAAACACAGAAAGCTAAACATGCATGTATATTTTATATAGCCATATATATTCATACATATAAAAACATGTATGCAAATTTTATATATGGGGTACACAAAAGCATGTAACCAGACAAATTAAAAAAAAATGGTTAATTTAACTTTATCTCCAAACTATGTATAATCTGTTCATGAACATTCACATAAATTTGGGACCTTCCTGGCTTATTCAACAGTATATAAGAATAAATAAAAATCTTGCAGAAGCAGCATACCTGTATTCATTTTGACCCTGGAGGATTTGCTATAAAAGTCTTCAGATTTCCTGCAGAAAATAAAACGATCTATTAATTTGCACAAGACAAGAGTACGGGGTACAAAAYGGCAGCAGGATTTTTCAGAGGGGTGGAGAATCGATGTCATACAAATGACAGTCCTATTTTAACACAGCTTTAATTAAATTGGCACCACTTGTCCCTCCAAAGTTAAAAATGAGCTGTCGTTTCCATTATAAGCAACTCTATTTTGAAGTGTTTAGTACCTCTGCTATGAACATTTGCTCAGGGATTAAAAAGCAGTGATTTGKTTTTTTGTCTTAAAACTATGAACTAGAATGAACTTTGGTACAGGAATTTGGAAATATCTTYAAAGGCCGCTTATAGGCTTTATCCACTCTTTTATGCAAACAAAGATATAAGGAGTAAGCCTCTAACATTTTTCAAACAGTCAAAGCTTTTTGCTTTTTTCACAGGTTATAAGAAAGAGGTATGGTTATGTTCACCCAGCAGTTTAACGTGTTTCTGCAGACCCTGAGACTGTGACTGCTGCTCGTGCTATTGCCAAGCCCGGAATCGGGGCCTCTTCCARCCCCGCGGGGATCCATTTCGAAGGCTGCAATGGACTTAACAGGTGAGGAATCAAGTCACCACACTCGGCTCCCAAATCCCTCTTTGTGCTTTCTGAAGGGTAACATTTTGCATCAAAATAAATGAAAATTACATTAACCTAAAAAGCATACATAACTTGAATCTCTTTACTTAGGTATCCCAAAGCTACACAGTATTTACAAGCAAACAGCAACAAAACAGAACAAGCTACGACCGCGGAGAAAGCAGGACATCCTGTACCCAGAGGCTGCTCTAACCTACTGAGGTGTATCACAGGACAAACTAGGAAAGTATTTTCCCTTCCACTGCCAGGTTACGTTACAGCTTTATCTTAGGATCAGATTCTTTGATCTCTCTCCTGTTCAGCCTCTTTGAGCTATTGCAGGCGCATAAAGGGAGGTGGGAGGGAAGGATGAAATACGCACAAAAGGTTTCCAAATACTACCACTAGTAAAAATGCCACAGACTGCGTGCGGCACACTAGCAGCCCTCGGCCGTGTCACACACGCACTGGCTGCTCTAATTTGCCTTAGTGAATGGGTAGATACACTGAAGGCCAAAAAACTGATGGGTAAAAAAGAGGTCTTTCTCTCCCTGCGCTGTTCCCTCATCCAGTGCAATATAAAACAAATGGATAATTAGAACTTTTGAAGTAATAATGCTTTTCTTTAATCCATTTTAACATTTTAAAAAAATATAACACTGCTCAACTATGTTGGAATAAGTTGGAACATACACACAGGGACCTTGTTTCTAACAGGAGACTCACGATACTAACGTTTAAAACAAACGGGAATAAAATACCAACACAGAATTCCAGCAAAACTCAACAGCAACCCTGAACTGACTACACCTCTGAAGTTATAACTGAATTACTGTATTTTCTCCTATTGACAATCAGGCCCAATACTCTGCTGCTTGGAAAACTTCCATACTGGTTAGTGATAAATTATAATCCTGAACTGGAAGTAATTAGCTGAACTCTGCTGTTACTCAAAGTCAGTCTGGGGACCAAAAGGACCCACGTTAAAAAAACTACTACCTAAGAGCTATGGAAATAGATAAGGGGTGGTAAATAAAGTCTTATTATATTTATGCTGTAGCTGCCAGTAAATCACCTTTGAGAATTTCCAAGAGACTGTTTAAAGCAAATGCACTCTATTTTGTTTGTTTTTGATCAATTTTCTTTGACTGTAACTTTAAATTTGCTTAACAGCTACAAATTATTCTTAACGCCTCTTTCTGGAATGTTTTCAGGCTGCTAGAGCCCACACCATTTTCAAGCCTTCCTTTAGCTTGGAACTGAATCACTGATGATACCAAAAAAAAACAAGCTACAAAATACATTACATTTACTTCCAGAAAAGAGCCACATACAGAATGCTTGGAACATTGCACTGCCAAAATAATTTCTAGCAGGTGGCCTCAACATACTTACATRCTGTGCTTAATTCTTGCTCAAGGCTTAACAGACAAAACTTGGTTTTAGTACAACTTTGTTTTCCACAGGAACTGTCCTATCCGGACAGCTTACACTGTATTGCTGATGCTCGGAGAGGRATTGCGTACAAGCCACTACCATTTATACTTCATCTCGTTTTGCAAAAGAACAAATTAGTCTTGCATAACTGAAAAGCATGCACATATATATGGCAATATCAATTGCATCCACCCAAACAGGCAGCCTTGCATTTTAACAAACTGCCAGAGCTCATCTGAGATGGTTTGAAACTCTATGCTGGTAAAGAGCTGCAGTAGTATTCAAACACTTAATGACGCTAGCAGTAGGACAGAAAGAAATGCAGTGAACTCGGTCAGATGTCTGAAAGCATTTTACTCAACAGCATTTCAAGAAACCTTCAAGAGTCTTACTTCAAGAAATTGGGGGGAGGGAAAGAAAAGAAAAACAAATTCCATTTGCTTTGTACTTCTGTGCCTACTTCCTGAAAACTGTTCTGTGTGAATGACTTTGTAGATGGCTCTAAAACAGATCCCTGAGACAGGTGACATGGATTTTCCAKGCAAGTCTCTACTGACCAAAAAGAGTACCTAGTGACCAGCCTAGACAGGATAGCTGGCTTTAGGTAGCTAACACCACAGGGGAAGGAATGCCCATGACTACAGYGCAGCCATAAAGTGCTCCTGGCACCCAGCAGTTTGCAAGATCAGAGCCTGCTCTTCTCATTTGGGTCAGGCAGGTTTTCTGCCAAGCTCATACCTGACCTTAAATGATGAGGGAAAGGAACGCTGAGTTTGTTGACTACAGTAGCATGTCTGCTTTCACAGAGGAAGATCTAGGGTAATCTTCAGGGCTTCAACAACTGCCTTCAGTTGGCAGAAGTAATGGAGTGGGAAAAAAATGATTGCACTAATGTGCAAAAATGGGTCTGTTCAGCTGAATACAGCTGCAGTCACCACTGGTATAGTTTCTCTAAATTCATAAGATGTATTGCTCTGTTATTCCTTGATAACTCCCTATTTCTTACCACAAAGAGATCACCTCAGCTCAGGAATACTTGGCACTCTAGGAGATCACYGAAAACCTTTGTGGGAACATCACTGACACCAGTTCTATTTTCTCAAAAGAGACTGTGATAGCTAGTTGAAATTGCCTCTTCTGTTCCTAAAAGTCCTGAACTGTGGGGTAACTGTAGGGAGCCATTCTGTCACCCCTTCTGTTCCACGTTCATATGGAGCTATAAAAAGGGTTAGTGAGAAGTCACAAAAATTTGTGCCACCCCCGGTATATTCATGAATGCAAGCTGCATTTCTCTACTTCTAGAGCTTTAATTCCATTACTGATGAGACCTTAGAGCACCTGGAGACCTGAGGTAAGAGCTCCAACATCCAGCTAAACAAATGTGAGCAAGTACCTTGTGAATCAAGGCCTAAAAGAGCAGTAACATGCTATCATCTGCTCACACTTCACAGAAAGCGCTAAGCTCATTATTGTTAATAATCATAACATCTATAGTTAGAGGTTGTCAGAAGTTAGAATTATTTTTCATGTATAATTCTGGAAAAAACTGGGGGAATAAAGGAAAAGAGGAGATTTTATTTTTTGGGGAGTACATCCAGAAACACTGACAATTAACATGGCAGCTAAATTCCTAAATTAAAAYATTGAAAATTCCTCAATACTATATAGAAATATCAGATCAAAATCCTCCACCTCATGGATAATTTTCAGGAGTTTTCCAGCTCCTGCTCTGYGGCTAGGAGTCTGAACACCTTTGAAATAGCAGCCTTGCTAGCTGTGTTGGTAACCCAATGTGCAAATCCYGGAAACTAGCTGCCTCCTTTCTTAAACTGTTTTTTCTGAAAGGCTGTTGAGAAACAAGGTAGTATGTTACCTTGTTTGGCAAACTTTGAATCAGAGCATTTGGCCTATTGTTTCACTTTCAAAAAATCCTATCAGTTTCCAAATTGATTGTGTCTGAAAACATTTTTGACTTGCTCTACTTAATATAGTCAGAGTTTGGAAGAAGCTTAAAGGCAAAATTTATTACCACACACACACACACACACACACACTCACCAGTAGTTTATTACAAACATTCTTGGTGCTGGGCACTAGCGTAAATTGCAAGTTTGACTGACTAGAACCAACTAAATATTTTCCTTTTGTATTCAACACAACATTCATAAGATGACAGAGATCAGCTAAATAGTTAATGGAATAATGATTTTTTTAAAAATTGATTCAAAGTTATGTTATTTACCCCCTTGCCCTGTCACCAAAAGTAGTATAAAAATGAGATCAAAATTTTGTTTTTATGCTAGTTATTTATATTCATCGTTAAGCAGGGAGAACCACGTAGAACTGACATCAGAACAGGACACTACTGCACTATGTTATTTAAAAAAAGCCAAAACTTTCAACATTAGATTTTAGTGCAGATACGTGCTCACAGGATTGCAAAGTGAGTTGCTAATGTTTAGCTCCTCTCCCCGCCATATCGTTCAGAATTGTGTTTGAGAAGTGAATTTAGAGGATCATATTTTCCACATTGCCAAATGTGACTTACTCCTAAAAGACTTTCTTCAATGACTTCCTACCTACAGCTGAAGCATGTAAACTCTGCCTAAGCAGAGGCAATGAGGAAACTTCAACATTAATGTCCACAGACAYGATCTGAAGGGAAAAATAAAAACAAACTGCTTTTATGGCGCACACACAGTACCTGGAACTCATTAGATGTTTCCTCAGTCATTCTGAAGGCTTTTTTAAAAAATCAAGTAAACTTACTTGTTTGCAGATGCACAAAAGAGCCCTTGTCCGGCCAGCCAAAGCCTAGACAGGAAATTCTAGTTGCCACAGGCATCTATCTATGCACTGCTTCACCCTGGGCTCAGTGGTAGCAAAGCAGTTCTGCTCAGTTAGACACAGATGCACAAAAGATCTCAACACCTAGATCTCCAGAAGACAGGAGTCTTTACTAGGCATCCCTAGCTCAATACTCCAGTATACACAACTCCTGCAGTCAATTTTCACCCTACTGGCTAGCACTACATAGTACCTTGTTCAATACATAAGCTTTCTAAATCACTCTTTGGAAACATGGAAACTATAGACTGAACAGCCATCAGGAGCCAAATCAGGACATGCCAGTCTTTTCACCATTATCAGGTCCCTGTCTTTTAGGTAATGCAGCATTTAGCTTATGTGCCCAGAACTCACCTTACTGTCAACCTTTTAGACATTCTTTAAAATTTTTACTCCAAATCTATCTCCAGGAAGACTTAAATAAAAATGGCATCATACACCTAATTTTCTATCTTCATCAAGACATAAACCCCAGGCAGCATTAGAGCTATGCTCCTGTTTAGAATGCATTATGTGATGGTTACATTTGTGTTCATTAGCTCTCTGCAATTAAGAAAAACATTACAAACATAACAAAATTATTTTCATTGCTTGTTTCCAGTATTTTTCAAATTAGTAGTCACTTACAAGTTTCAAGTATCATCAATAACTGGCATTGGCAATTCCCATATTTATACAGCACAGTAAATAATGCATTCCTGCTTCTTTCTACTGGGTACGGAACATGTAAGAATTTGAGACTAAACATGCATAAACCTCCATCTAAATTTCTTCCAATGGGTATCTAGGGGTCTTTTTTTTTTCCATGAGCCCACAGCACTCCCATTAGAATCAGTGAGAATAGTGTTTACTCATGAAAAAAAAAATCCTTTCCTATTCTTTCCTTTTTTTTTTTTCCTTTTAAATACAAAACAGACTTCCCTTAATTACTGTAAGATAATGTTATATCTATTTAACAGAGTTAGACCAATGTGCAGGGTGACATAAGACTCCATAATATATTCTTAGCCAGTATGCTGAAGTAGCAGGATTTTTAAAAAAAAAATTTTTTTTTTTTAGTAACATGCTCATAAAGACAAAAATAAAACTTGTGCAACTTACAAGATGAACTAACATATTCACTGTAATATTTTAATCCTTGTTATTTTCTAAGATGTAAACCTAATGGGATCACACTGTGTAAGTTGCAGTGCTCTGAACAAGTGCTTAAAACTTTTGGCCAATTTTAGTGAAGTTTAACAGAGAAGCAGAGGTCTCAAAAAAATTAAAYGCCTACAAGTTCTGCGAGAAATTCCTACGTCAAAGGCCATATCAAAGCCCGACTGAGTGATATATCCTAGCACTATTAGATATAAGTGAAACGGGAAGGAAGGTTCTGGAGGCTGATAACTAACGTAGTTTGAACTCAGAGCTGCCTTAGTGTGAWTCATTTCAGAAGAGTGTGTCTACGTTAGCAAGCAGAGTGAAATTCTGCAGTGAAACAGCAGGTGCTGAAGTCTGTCATCCAACCAAGGGCTGATCTTAGATCGGCTCTATGCAGTTCTGGTGGACTGAGCTCCCCTTGGCAGAGGGACCRTGCCAGCCACTCTCCTTGAGCCCATCCTGCAGTTTAGGTTTGCTGGTGGATATGTGGGCCTGCACTGTGAACCCGCTCCGTGATGCCAGCTGAAGCACAGTAAAATGGGGCATGATCAGAATATCTTCGTTCAGATTAGCAGCACAGGTCTGAAGCAAAAGCTAGAGCAGACTTATCCACTGTCAGTCTGAACAGACATCAAGCTTTTTCGGTTCTGCTGCTCAGGGAATGCCTTGCAGCACTTCGACGCTGTACACTGACACATATCAGACTCCAGCAACAAAAAGATCAAGTGATAGGTAAGCAGCATTACACTCAAGTACCAACCAATAAGCTCCATCAAGGACCACGGATGTCCTTGGGAACGAGACTCTCTTAGTTTCTGTTCATGTTCGATCTGTAGTACCTAAATGGCAGACAGCATTTAGATGCTTCAAAGTAGCTCAAATGCTATGAACTTCTATCTTCCCTCCTGTCAAGCTCATTAAAACCCCAAATCATGTTAAAATGATTTATTTTGGCCTGCTTTATCCCATGATATTTGTCTAATTATTAGCTTTCCCCCTCATTTCTGAAAAATCTTAGTGGTGTTTAGCACAAGTATAGTCCTGTTCAAGGGTTTACCTGCTTACAGGAAAGTGTTTAGTAGCAGTGATACCRTGTGCTCTCAAAACACAGGAAAAAAATCATTATATACAATACATGAAAGACTGAACAACTAGCTTTGCAAGCTTATTTGCATCCTTTACTAATACTATATTTTACACTTTCCCAAAGTGCATAATCACCAATTTTCATTTCAAATACCTTTACCTCCCCTCCCCCGACACATTATACACCTCAAAATAATACAACTTCCACTCTTTACACTAGTAAGAGCAGCGTGCAGTCTACTGGTTTCATACCTTATAAAGTCCTACATGCTTCAGTGTTATTTAAAGCAAAATAGCTAGTGTTCTTGCCTAGTATAAATAGCCAAAGAATGACTAACAATTATAGCTGGTAGCACAGCTAAGCTCACATTACTAAAAGCTGTGGATACTAGTTACCTGTACTCACTAAGTGGGTACATTCAGAAGTCCTAGAGGTTTGACTCATTTTTAAAGACTGGATGGTTATCTTTTTCTCTCCATCTCAATTTTTAATTCCTCACCAGCACCTTTTGGGTGTCTGTTTAACACACCCTTTACTGACCTAGACCAARTGATACACAGCATAATATTGAAATTCACAAAGGTTAAACTCAGTGATATAATTTGGAATAACAAAGAGAGAAAGAGAAGGCATATCCAAAGGCTCACTCTTCACAAACTTGGGAAGAAAAAGCGATTTTTAATTTGGGAAGAGACTACAGTATCTGTTAGAGCTAGAAAGAGAACAAGAAAGACCGCGAGAAACCTGAAAGATAATCCTTGATATCCGACAGGCTGACGATTGACTTAAAAGCAAACACGAAGTAACTATGAATACCCTAAAGGGGACATGAAGAAAAAAAGATTACAGTTCTTCTCCATATGGCTCTCAAGCAACTGCACAATGAAATTATACTAAGTTGTCAATGTATTTTACTAAAACATATWGAAGGGTTTTCCCACTACTGAGAATCAGTAATGGAAGTTAATTAACTTATGTAAGCTATAGCTTCTTGTCTGGAGATTTAAATTCCAAAGGTGGYCAGCTCTGGCGCTCTAGATGACTGCAGAGATCACGGTAGGYACTGACCATCAAGCAGRAGTCACCAAAATAACCTGGAAAGCTGCTGAGAGCCATTGGGAAAMMAAMMAGSMARRMAAAMCAAAMMMAAMMAMAAMAAMAAAMAMAMAMAMACAAAMAAMMMMAAMCCARAAACCCCAGTCTTAGGGAAATCAGTTTCTGCTGCATAGCATGAGAAAGACATTTTCAGGCCCTGAACTGATAGTTGTCAAAACCTGTTCCCATCTTTCCTAGTTAAGCTCTGTTTGTGGAGGGGATCTCATGAAGCAGGTACAGTATTAAACAATGATACAACAAATAAGCTTAGTTTGGTTGTCTGGGATGCACACCTGTAGCCATGCCTGAATGGCCAGGTTCACAAGCTAATCAAATCAAATCAACCTGCACACCTAACAATCAGCATAGGACTKCATTTTTATGAATTTCAACCATTTTCATGTCATTTTTAATCCTTCAATGACATTTCATGGACAGAATTGGAACACTGCTTTGAGTAGTCTTACATACTCCGAGGCTTCCTTAAGCCAGATGCTACTTGGTGTAGTAACTTATCCTCTRTAACAGGGCACTAAACACGGCTTCTATACCTGGCTCTGTCATTGGCTTTCGATATATCATTTCACTTTCTGTGCCTAGMTTTCTCTTATCCTCCTTTGTCACTTTAGGAGGGGACTGTCTCCTCTCATCTGTTTCTGCAGATACAGATGATGGGATCACAGTCTCTAAGATGCATCCCTTCCCCAGTGAGCAGAAGGTGCTTCATACCAATCAACACTGAATCCTTGTATTTTAGTTGACTGCCTTCAATCTTTTTTTTTTTTCCCTTCAAGATTACAGGTTCTTAGGAAAGGAGACTATTTCAGATCTGTTTATCTGTTTTTGTATGCCTCAAGGAAAAATGGGATGTCGGGCCTTGATTAGCACATATATGATAAGGGAAAGTAAAAACAAAACAAAAAACAACAACAAAAACCCCTAAACCCTACCTCTATAGCAAGTTAGGAAATTTCAAGAGATCAGCCAAACCAAGAAAGAATCAGAGAACATGGGTTGCAGATACTTGGAATGACAGTCAAGTAAATAACAAAGAAAAAAATAACATATTGACAGATTTTTTTTTTTTTTGGGGGGGGAAGTGTTGATCAAATACAAAGGAAATGTTTTAAGTTTCATTAATGGTACCTGTCTACCCCTCTGGTCACTGGATAAAYGGTAGCTGCTAAGAGCTACCATCTTCAGAGAAGAGTTCATCTAACTCTTACCTATATAGTATAAGGTTTCTACTGCAAGAATGGTTATCCATGTAACCACTGTTACTTATTATATTTTATAAAGTTTATATTTTCTGCTTGAACATAACGTTTCTGTGAGGCCAAATTTACAATTATTCAATTTAACTTTACTAATCAAGGGACTGRTTACATGCCCCCTACCCATTTATCTCCAGCAATTACAGATAATATATTTTAACTAATGGAGTAAAATATTAAATAATTCAGTAAAATATTTAATCATTGGTCACGCTATCTCATYACCTCTTTCTCAGTTCATGCTTTTATACACACTTAGATAAATATATTACTCTAATATCTGACTTTCTAGTCTGCTGAGAAAGCATCATATGATGCTATCACTCTGTTATTCTTGCTGCTCTTACAATGAGAAAGAAAATCGCTCAATACATTGGTTCAGGATTCCTAACAGTGAAGGTCAGGGACAAGATCATCCTTTATCAACACAAAATTGCCTCTTCTCAATTCTGTGCAACAACAGCAAGTTGCATAATAAATCATGCTGCGAGACATACCGTGTATACATAATAACCTCAAGAAGGTTTAAATGGCATTCTTGTGCAGCGTGAAGAGGGCTTAAGTCACTGACTCCACATTCTGCAAAATGAAAAGACTTGCCTTTAAGGAGTATTTGTAACTTATAGAAGTTTTTAAAACTAGCAAAACTCTCAGAGTATTTTTCTAGTAAGGAAACGCGCTCAGGGAYGATATATGCAGCATGTGCATATACGCACATATACGCCGACATACCTGTATCTATACCTGCAATCTATACACACATGTAATATTTTTAAAATTGCACTTAAAGAATTGTAATGGTGTAACAAAACTTTCAATTGCTTTAAAATGCCAYATTTAAGTTGCCTGTATACAGCAAGAATGATGCCCGTCCTGTAAGGAGCTATGCAGCGTCTGATGAAAGCTAAATGCTGGATAATCATTTTTATTACGAGRAAGATTGGGTGASCGTACAGCATTGCAGAGCRGAGTCACAGAATGGTTGAGGTTGGAAGGGACCTCTGCAGGATCACCTAGTCCAACCCTCTTGCTTAAGCAAGGTCACACCTCCAGCACATTGCCCAGTTCATTGTATCCAGGCAGCTTTTGAATGTCTACAAGGAAGAAGACTCCACAACCTGAGCAACCTRTTCCAGTGTTCASTCACTCTCACAGTAAAGAAGTTTTTCCTCATGTTCRGGCAGAACTGCCTGTGTTTTGGTTTGTTTATTGTCTCTCWTCCTGTCRCTGGGCACCACTAAAAACAGTCTGATCCTGTCCTCTTTACACCCTCCCTTCAGATACTTACACAYATCGACCAGATCTCCCCTCAGTCTTCTCTTCTCCAGGCTGAACAGGCCCAGYTCTCACAGCCGTTCCTCATATGAGAGATGCTCCAGTCCTTTAATCATTTTAGGAGTCCTCTGCTGGACTTACTCCAATAGTGCCATGTCTCTCTTRAATTGGGGAGCCCAGAACTGGATGCATACTCCAGATGAGGTCTCACCAGGGCTGAATAGAGGGGAAAGATAACCTCCCTTGACTTGCTAGAAATGCTCTTCCTAATGCAGCCCAGGATACCATTGGCCTTCTCGACCACAAGGGCACTCTGCTGWCTCATGGTCAAGCTGTTGTCCACCAGGACCCCATGCAGGATGAGCTGCTGGCCTGGCCACGCTGGGGTTTTCTGTGCTGTGACAGTGCGCAATACCCACTCCCACAGGAACTCTGTGCCAGAGGCAAAGATCCAGATTAATATTTAGTCTCCTATTTCATCCCTACTACCATGTAATCTTTTTCAAGCAAATGAAAGGAGGATCCTAAAGAGCCTACAACAGACCACTTTCTTTACACAACCCTACCACTACATCCCATGAGCAAGTAGAGCCTGTGCTCTGGCTGAGGCCAGGCACAGTAAAAAGCAAAACTAGGATGAAATAATTGCATCCGTATAGTGGAAAAAAACTAAAGCAGTGCAGGTAGCTCTAATTATGGCAATTTCTGCTGTGCAACTTAATAATGTTAATGCAATTCTTTCTTACGTCACCTCCTAGATTTTCTTTTCCTCCAAAAGAAACAGAAAAATTCAGGAGTTTAATTGTCTGGMGTCATACCAACACTGAATCAGAGTTTTCTAAAATCACTGCACAGGCCTCCATCTTTTCAGCTAATGACTTTAGGCAACAGCAGCAAGCTTTGCGCTCGTAGCTATCAGCCCTAGATTCCTTCCTAGCTAGTCCTACCTTTATCCATTTAACTTACTTAAATCCCAGATTTATTGCCACTACTCTCCAAACTATGCCCCCTCTTCCCCTGCCAGAGGCAATTCGTCAGTCTGCTGCTCTTATTCCCTCAGTCTTCAAAAACCAGGCAGCCTTTCCCTCTTCAAAGATTGGTCTATAGGGGGTCTGAAAGAATACAAAACAGCCACCTTATTTTCAGCAGGCTCTAGCATTTATTGCAAAAGCAATTATACTAATAGTCCCACTCAGTCCCTACACTACCCTCAGCCCTCAAAAGCATTCAAGCACTCAAATCCAATTTTCTGTTCATGTGCAATGGGAACGAATCTTCAGAGACTGACTTTGTCAGCTCTCTACTGAACATCTGCAAGCAGATTTTTCAGTGGCATGCAAATTCTGGGTGGAGTTTTGTTATAGGAGGTAAAGTCACAATTATAATAAAGCTGTGTTTAARTTTACGTCCATGTTCCAACCACCGAGACCATAACCTTGCTAAACTATAGGTCACACTTTTTAAAGTGAGTCACATCTTCCAACTTTTGTCAAGCAACTCAAACCAGGATCTTAAAACAGGAAATGATGAATGGCTTCATTAATATTTG
The DNA here is from genome assembly GCF_003343005.1 of Rhea americana. Lineage (NCBI taxonomy): Eukaryota > Metazoa > Chordata > Aves > Rheiformes > Rheidae > Rhea > Rhea americana. The sequence goes on along the minus strand of NW_028186468.1, from coordinate 1,142,049 downwards.
GTACTAACATGTGCACTCAAATGAAGTAATTTTAATCATGCAGTTCTATACCTAAGCTGCTTGAATTTTGAAGTTTGGAGACCAAGTTTCTTTCAATAGTATAATGACATATTGCCTGTTTTGCTTTCTTAACAACGGTGCACTTTTGGCAAGGGTATGTCCTCAGAGGTTGTAAAGCCAATAGAAATCCTCAATTGACTCTAAGTGGGTTTAAGACAAGTCCCCAGTGAAATGTTATTTCAGGGTTATCAGATTAGTTTAGATGTACYTGCAGTTGTGGTTGTTCTAACACTGCCACAAATGCTATGCAGGGCTTCGCTGTTCCGCACGTAAGCATCACTCAACCGGCTCCGGGAGCGCTAGCACACGAGACTATCCGTTTCACAGAAACACGTAGATCAGGTCCACGCCTTGCTGTAACACCAACTACTCAACCTTAAGTGCAATATGAATAACAAAAAGGGGATAGATAACATATGGGAGTGTCACCGAACGTTTTCCTTCGTGAGTAAACCCCCTAGTTTACATAACAAAATTTGAGGACATAACTTTGAAAATTAACTTGGTATTTGTAATGTTTTAAAGCTGTTTTTACAGCATTTATTTTTTTTTGACTAGAGTAAGTGCTATTCCCTCAGCAGATGTTCTCAGTTCCCACACACTTAATTATAGTTTTATAACTACAGTCACCTACCAATACAGTGCACTGCAATGTGCCATTTTAAAAGCCACTTTCTTGCTCTTTAAATTATAGTACAGCTTAGGTCACAGCTGTTTTCAGCTGCACACCAGCCCAAACTCACGTGACAAGACGACAGCCTTTAGCTATACTTCATGTGAGTGCACACAGACACAAACATACTGGCACACTTATTTTGTGAATGTTGAGAAAAAAAATCATTAAGGTAAAAGACATTCCATGATCTTAATTAATATACTAGATGTTAAGTGGCATAAGAAATTACAGTAATTTTTCCCCTGAAGAGCTAGCCAAATAGCTTGAAAAATGGAAAATACTGTGAACAAATCTCACTATGAACAAATTAGAATTGGAAAGTTGGAGAAGGTTTTTCTTTTAAAAAAAAACACCCCAGACTTTCTTTACTTTGTCATTCATTTGTAACCTAAATAAATTCTATCTGTTTTTAATAAATCTAGTTGCTTAAAATAACCCACAAAACCTTATTTGGACAAATGAAGACATTGCCTTAAGTTCAGAGTTTTTTTAGCACGAAGCAATCAACAGACAACACAGAGGGAGCTACCAAGTGCACGGGGCGTCCGCGGGCCAGGTCTAGATCCTCATTTGCTGCTTTCACTCCAAACAATTACGATTTGTAAATCAGATTCAAGCATTTCTTATACTGATGGGAGCAAGGTGAGCTTCAATGCCYTTACAGCAGACTTTTTCCACAGATGGAAAAGTAATGTGAAGATCTGCAGAGATGATCATTTTTATCCCAAAAGCCCTTAGCTTAAGTTTTTTACTGAATTGAGTATTACACATCCAGTAAGTAGTTTGTCAGAACTACAGCTTCAAATCATATACATAACTTTTCATTTTTATAATTAAGACAAATAATAAGAGTTAAGGTAGAGTTGCTACTATCAAAGGAAAGAATTAGATGCCTGCTACAGATTTATCCAACTTGCTGTGCATACATAATTCTCTTGTAAAAAACATACAGTACTATAAAATAAAAATTTCTGTGTGAATACTAAGAAATGATCTTATTGTCCCCATGTAACACATGAAATTCAAATAAAAGGACAAGACTGGAAGAAGGAGAACTGTTGAGGAAAAAGGAACACAGTGGTCCTAAATTGTAGACAACTGTTAAGTTTTTCGGCTGATAATCAATCGCATACATGGTAGATTTCAGTAAGTTCTGTTTTGTTCTTATAATTTTGTATTTAATTATCTGGTTAATAGCAAAGTTAGGTGGAACTTAGTTACTTGAAAATAATTCTGCAAATATATTTGTGAACATTATTTGCATGTAAATACATATATTCACATGAAATAGTAAGATAGATCTGCATTGCAGATGAGTAGAGAAGTAAGCTTCTTTTTTAAAGGATCAAATCAATCAATCAAGGTAAAGGACAAACATTAAATCAACTCTAATGAATTCAAAGTGACTTAGAGTTACTGATATTCACCTACACTTTTCTGGAAGAAAGGGAAGAGGGTTTAAAAATACAATGAATGCACCTATTTTTAAAAATTCCTTTCCTCCAGTAAAGGAATTATATTAATTAGTTCTGAAGTTTTATGAAGTCATGAAACAAGACTATCCATGCAATGCTGTCAGCTTCATCAAGTTAATGAACTGAAAACACAATTGCTTTCTCTTTATTTCTTATGCTAGTCACTGGTGCTGCTTACCAAGCTGCATAGAAGACAGCCACAAGCTTAATAAATGCAATAAATGAAAAAAAAAAWAATACTTCTACACAGCAATTACCTTGTAATTGGTCTGCAGTGATGTAAATTCTACACTTGAAGATTAGTAATATCTTTAGTAAGATGTTCTTTCCTACATTTAAATAAATCAGGAGACCATTTCTAATCCAGTGATCTAATGAAAACAAAGTGATTCTGAAAACCCACATATACACCCATATGTAGTAATCACAATTTGCTTTTGAAAGGAAATCTTTGATTACTACATATGACTGGTCTGATTTCTTTTTCAAGTAATTAAAAATGAACTGATCTATTTCTAAGCAACTAATAGAGAACGAGTGATCTATGTTAGCTCTGTAGGTGCTTCTTCCTACTCTACACGTTTGCTAAAATTCTCCCTTTTGTTATTTATTTTGCTGCTATCATCTTTTTTTCTAACCTCACTTTCTTGCTCTCCTGACACGTTACCCTCATTTCTGAGGATCCCGGTCTTGGGGAGTTGCCCTCTCATCCATTTTCTCCAAGCACCACCAACGCCGTGAGTGCAGCATTTCCTGAATCAAGCCCTTTCTTCTCAAAGCTRGGGCAGTGAACACGTCTCTTCCTTCTGGCCTTTCGGTTATGATTTCATCCCATTCCATCTTTCCCTCTTGAAGCCTCCCCTCCTCTCAAGGCTCTCTTTTCAGCATCACCAYTGTTACTCAAAGAATGGGTGCTTCTTGTTTATAAGATTATTGATAATGAACATTAAGATAATTCATAACAGGTATTGCAGAGTTTTGTAAACAGTGTCAGAATTAGTCAACCAAAAATATTTTGCCACAAATTACTGTTTTGTTGGAGGTTCTGTTTTGATTTTTTCCAAAATGAAATGTTTTATTTTTAGACTAGACTGAGATTTTATTTAGAAATGTTAGCTTACAGTAAATGATCTCAAAGGAGTAATAAAAATTATTTCAAAACAAAWCTGAAGAAAAGTTATCTTAATCTGGTCTTTCCACTCAGAAATTTGAGATTGACAATCAAGTTCTTATTTGCTTCAAAAGTCTGGAAGACTTTCTCAAGTGTCAAAACAATTCCTGTAAAACAAGGTAACAATTTCCCATGCAGCTCCATGTAACTCTATACCTTTGGTTAAGACGCACTGARGTTCAAATACTGATATAGCAACACTAGCTTACTTTCAAGTATATTTTCATCCCTGAATAGCATTATTTACCTTGAAGAAGCCGCCATATTAGGCAAAACAAGAGCCTTACCAGACTTCTATACAGTGAAGATAAAAACTCTATATTTTTTTCCCTACTCAATTTTGTTCTATACCCCTTATTTACAGTAACTCCCGCTTTTTTTGACACTAAATGCTTTAATTTCATCCTTACATTCATACTTCATTTTTGAAGTCCCTGTATACTGCTTCCACTAGTGGTGTATTATTTTGAATATCAATATTTTTGGTACATCATAGCAATTTAATTTAACTTATTATGTGCTTGAGGAAGGGACATTTGCTTTTTATGCATTTGCTAAGCTCATTTGTGTCTGGTGCTGGTATTCAGTGTAATGATTATCTCCTACTGAGGAGCCACATGTGTACTCAGTGCTTTACAGAAAAATGCAAAATAATGGCTGCCTCAACACAAATATTTCAAAGAAACACAATTAAGGCAGTACAGCAGATTATTTTTACAAGAATGTTGTCACATTAGAATTCAGAATGAATGTTGACAGATACTGTTTTCTGATAATAGCATTGAATTAAAGAGAAAAAAGTGGGAAATTGCATGCGTTTGGCTTTGAAAACACCCATATTCCATCCATTAATCCTACTGGGAAACCAAACAACATGGCTTAACATTAAAGCTTTAGCAAGACATTAAAATATATAGACAAGAGAATAACACTTCAATCTCTTGCAACTTTTATTACAGTGACAGAAGTATACTATACAATCAAACATATATTAAACTGTGTTGTGTATACTAGCACAAAATAAGATAAAACATAAAAACTTCAGCTATTTTCACTGATATTTCTTAACATGAACTTTTCTCAGAACACTGAGAAAACAACAAATACCAGTTTGCCAACATAAAATATCATGTGCGTGCTCCCTCCTGCTCTACGCTGGTTTTCTTACTCTTTGCACTTGTGATAATAAAGCAAGTTATCACACAAAGTTAAGTTACTCATCTTTGACACACAAAGTATCTGAGAAATGGAAAAGTGATCATTAAATGCTGCTGTTTGGAAAAGATTCATATAATAACCGGAAGAACTCCAGGTTTTATGCTCATACAGTGCAGCACGCAATAAAGGCTCCTGTGTTAGTTGCTGTTACTTAAGGAGAAGATCAGGGAGTCGTGATTTAGCCCGTGATTCAAGGGAGGTTACAAAGCAAATGAATATTAGGAATTGCTATGAAAAACAGTACTATAAAAATAAGATTAAGAGAACAAGCATTATTTTACTTCATAAACTCATTAARAGATTTCATCCAGTAGAACTAGAAACTGAAGGATGACAAAGTATGAACTACATGACACGTAAGGAGAGATTAAACAGACAAAAATTCTCAGGTTGGAGAGAGAGCACAAACCTATAAAAATATGAAAGGCAGGTAAAAACTAAGCAGGGAATAATTGTTAATTCTAAAGTCGATGCCTATAATGAGTAATGTCTTTTTTAATGATTATTTTGTGCAATTAAATTGTGAAACTTTGAAGAATTTTAAATAAACCAAAACTACATGTTTGAAAACAGAGCAGCGGCCATTAAAAACGACCGTCCAGAGGTAACATCTCCTATGAGAAACTCCTAAGCTACTGATAGTTGGCAGCTCAGGGCAACTATTAACAATAGCATCGTTTCAACCCTGCCTTTTACCTTACCTAACATACTTGCCCCAAGGCAAAATCAAGGGCACAGCATGCRATTTGACAGCATTGATCCAAAGCTCTGGGGTTACATTTTGCATATATTTCTCTTTGTTTGGAGTCAATTTCTACATTTTATTCTTAACAAACAAGATGGAAAAGCTTGCCTTTCCATTTCATCCTTCAGTACTCCAGGACTGAAAAAAGCTACTGCACTGCAGCAACAGCAGATGAGTTTGTTTGTAGGCTTTTATTTTGGAGGGAGTCTGGGGAGAGTGGAGGGGTGAGTGTGGAGGTGAGGTTAAGTTCAAGTCTTACTTGATGGCCTCTTTTTTTTTTTCTTTTTTTTTTCTCCCTGTTTTAAAAACTCCGGATACCAGTGAGATACAGCTGCACAAGAGGACAGATCACCTTAATGGGTTAAAGAATGGATTCTCATAGCTTCAGCAAAAGGTTCATGCACACAAAATACACAGACTGCCTTTGAAAAGGTATAACGGAGAATCCGAGGAACTTCAGGTTCTCTCCTTCCTAAGGAGAACAAGACGGTGACAACCAAGACTGCCTAGAAAATACAATAAAGGGAAACGGGCACTCAAGAATGACGACTTCATGACTTCATGAAGTATCTAATGATCAGGCCAGCGATCTTAGTGTACATCCTGAACTTACAGAAAGTGAACCAGTCACACACACACGCACAAACCCAGCCACAAATCAACTTTTAGAACTGTTTTAAGAAAACAGTCTGTACATAAACAAATCCCATTCCTTCCTAACGCTTAAGATTTATTTAGGGCCGGTCCAAGATGCTTGAATTTATTATTCGTTCTCACAGAGAGGAAGTTTGCAATTTTCAAAGAAAAGCCACACTCCAGAACACTCCACTGCCAAGTGCAGCTGAYGTGGTTGCCCACTTTGTGGGTGCCCTCTAAAGCAAACTATGAGTTTCACCTGCACTCTACTGCAAATCCGTACTGATTTCAGCTGAGTCACATCAACATAAACAGAAAGCAGGGTGGAGGATTAGGCCTTACATAAACTTGGCTGTTTACCATCCAGTCACACTTTTTTTCTTCTATCTTTTAGTTTTTCCAAGAAATAGCACAGAATGAAAATACCTATGTTATTTCCTCAGCTATTGTAAATCAGTGCAGTCCAACTGAGGTCAGCAATGCCCGTTTTACTCTAGTTATGGGTCCAAACACTTAGTCATTGCAGTTATTCACAAATGTTTCAGACAAAAGACTCCTGTGTAAGTAGAAGTTGCMTGCTACAGAATTTGTCTCACCACTTCCAACACTGTTTGTCACACAGGTTTTCTTGTTCTATAATTTAAGCTCTAAGAGACTATGCTAACACAAACTACTCCAACACATTAATAAATAATCTACGGTACCCACTGAACTACATGGTTATAGTTAATGTGCTTGGGTAAATCACAGCTTGCAATAGCCTGTCAACATTAAACAGAGGACAACATTTTGAGTTATATACACTGGAAGTCTGAGCATATATATTAGAAGTTACACCTTTCTGGCTATAGAAAGCAGACACAGGAGTCATGTGACATATCAAATGCCGCTGAACTTGAATATGAGGACTTGCTTCTGGGAGCACCACGAAGCAAGGCAGGTGACTGTCTCTAAAATACTTTTGGGGTTTTGTCGTTTCAGACGATTTACAGTTTTGCTTTGCAAAAAATACAGTTCTAACAAAGGACTAAAATATGCCTTATTCTGATTTATAGAGCATGCATGCTCACCGATTCACATGAAAATGAATATAGAACTTGCATTAAAAGTCTCCAAAGTGTCACGTTATCATGCACTTAATGACTATCAGAAATGCTGCAACTATCAACCGCTGTTACAGAGTAATTTTGTCACCTCTTTTCTTTCCACAGACTAGTTTTTAATATAGCTTACAAAAACTAAAACGTTGTACGTATTAGTGATTATCAAACCTGCACAGATTACTGAGACTAGTATTGTCGGTTTAATCTTATCCCATTACAGAAGTATTATTTCCATACTGTCAAAAATTACTAATGGCTTGCTCAGACTTTACTATATGAACACAGCCTGTTTCAAAGGAGAAACATTTCTGTTCAAGATTTTATTGAAGATAGTTTGAGACAACAGAACTTATACACTATTTCCCCCACTTTTTCCTCACTAAMTATGTAATTCCACAATTAAGGAATTATATTCTAAACAAATGGTGTCATTTTTAGCTGTGTACTGTGAGTGCAGTTGTAAAACTAGGTACTTGAAGTGTGCAAGACACCTGCATTTCTGTTCTCAGTAGATTTCTGTGCTCTGAAAACTAGAGTATAGCAACTCACCCCACCCCAAACTCCACTTCTTTTTTAATACACAGATTCATTCATTTTAAGAGTTAATCACTATCAGTGTAACTAAAAGAAAAAAAATCTTACACAGATCTTGCAGACTTCACCGATTAAAAGACATTTTACTGAAATAACCAAGGCTGATCTTGTAGCCTGTTACATAAACATTAACACGCATGCAAGTAAACAGCACTTTTCTGAGCCTCCTTTCAGGGCTGGGGAAAGTGAAGAACCCRCATGCCCAAGCAACCTCAGTCTGTTGAAGGATCCTTGAAAACTTTTGTGCTATGCATGAGCTGATAAGCTATTTAAAAACTTTGCTGTGTCAGAAAGTCCCATGCCATCTATCAAAACCTAGAAGACTAAGAAACCTAAGATACAAAGAGTCACAGAAAAAKGAGTCCTACCTTTGCTAAAATGATTCCTTGCCATTTTTTTTTCTTTTAAGAAGTTAAGAATCACAGAACTCTGTTTTTAAATTCATCCCGACAGCAGCAAGAGGGCTATCAGGGCATTTACCTCTTTTTTCAGGAATGCTGGGCGAGGGAACACAAAGCTAAGTTATAGTGAAGTGCCACACTCAAATGCCTCTCAGCTAAGTACGTTTAGCAACTATTCGGTTTCACAGTTTTGCCGGTATGACTCATACACAAAGAGGTTGGGCATTAACACCGCTAAGCCAAGCTGTTTTGGGATGCTATCGTTTAGCTGCTGTATACCACTTTGCAAGCCACTGTCACATTCAAAGCAGATTTCCTTAAAGTATGATGGCAGGAAGCAAATATGGGTGTAGCTGGACAACCACGCATTGTTTCGGATTTCCACTGGATGCCGAGCTACCAAGTCGTTCAGAGGTCAGAGCCCTCGCAGATTCCCCCTAACTGAGCAGTGCTACTTGCTACTGCATATTTGACTCATCTTTGCAGCTCCTGCAGTTGTTTTCAAGCAAACAGACATGGGAAGCGTTTAACGTCAGAGGAGGCAGTTTCATGAGGGTCATTTTCCTTRCATTGCTTTCAATAAGATATTTTAAAAGGTATACAACAGGAGCCTGGAAGATTCGACCCTGGGGAAAGAAATGAGCTTTGAAACATGAACTCATTCACAGGAGCCACAAGGGACAACATGAAGCATATATGAACGAACTTTTCCCTGCATTTAGACTGCTACCGCTTCTTTTAAGAGCAACTGATTCCAGACTAAATTAACTATTGTTTTAGGTACTTACTCTTTTAGGTACTGGACCACCCCTCAAGGTACCTGGGTTTATTTCTCAACTCAGAGCAATGAATCATTTTGTGACTTCCGGCAAAGTCTGTCATTCTGTCAGGTATTTGAATGAAAATACTCTGACAAGGAAGCAAGAAAAAAAAAATGCTTGCCAGAAATTTCACATTGTATTTTTGGAATTTCATACATTTTTGATYCAAAAGCCAGGTTACCACTCTGATAAGTTTGGCTCTTTATTCAAAAATAAAGGTTCTCTGAAACTGCACTTTAGTGGTCATTAGGCACCTCAGGAATTGGGCCAAATGTACCCTTCTGAAGTTTGTGGAGGGCACTAGACTGCTGGAAGTGGCTGTTACAGTGCAGGAACCTCGAAGACTGGAGAAATAGGTTGAGAGGAACCTCATGCAATTCAATGAATTAATGTGCAAGTTCTGTACCTGGGATAGAATAAACTTATGCAACACATGTGCAGCCTGTGAAACAGCTCTGCAGAACAGGACYTAAGGATCATTGTGCACATCAAGCTGACTATAAGTCATCTGCACACCTTTAGAGCAACGAAGGCTAACTGCGTACAGGCTACACTAGCAAGAGCATCACCAGCAGGTCAAAGAAAGTGATTGTTCCCCTCATCTCACGTCCTGGTGAGGCCACACCTAGAATACTGCATCCAGTTTTGACCACTCCAGTACCAAACAGATACTGATAATGGAATCCAGCAAAGGGCCACCAAGAGGATCGGGGGGCAGAGCATATAATGCTCATATAAATGATTATAAAAAATAGCAGTAAGTACTGCCTAAAGCATATAGGTTAATTTCAATTATATTTCAAAAAGTTCCTTTGTTATTGAACAGTTTTCAGCAGACAGAGGTAAAGTGCTTACCTCTTGCCATGAAGAAATTGCCTGATACTTCTAATTGTCATGCTTCCCAGACTGTATAAAAACAGGCACAGTGCCAACGCAGACACTGAGATTTCTACTTGATTTGTGCTGTGGTCCAGCCCATTTACCTTAACAAATGTATTAAAAATTTTAAAATAATCAACAGAAGGTGGAACACAGGTGGCATGACACTATTTGGATATCCTGATGGAATGTGGCGTATGACTTACCTGAGGATTACGAATAGGTGCATCGATTTTATAGCTGTATTAATATGTGAAAAGCTAAACATCTAACAAGAGCAGATTAGGTGGCAAGCAGGAAAAAGGGGCAGATTAAAGGAGGAAGGAAGAAACTGCAAACAAAAAGAGAATGTCACATTGGGGGAGTATAGAGGAGAGAGCAATGGGGAAAATGAATAGACGTTCAAATGCAAAGTTCTGATCTGCAGACTAATGGGAAAACAATTGCGTTTACAGTAATTAGTGATTAAACACATTACTAATGATTGCAGTTTGGGCCTGCAGTCGTATTCTCAGACATGCACTGCATCTCTGGGACTAGGAAACGCGCAGTGCGACCGTCATTCTGAGCACAGGAAGTTCCAGAGCTCCAGGTCTGAATAGCGCTACTGCTCTTATCTGCAGAAGGCACTGCAGCGTTAAAAACAACGGCCGTTCTTCCACCTTCAGTAATAATAATAATAAAAAAAGATGACRGCACGAGAGGAGAACGGGGGCAAAAAATGATCCTTAATAAAAGATCATAAAAAAAGTGATCTTTAATAGCTGACCAAGAAAGCAGCAGTCAAATAAATGAGYTTGGGAAGAAAAAATAGGCTTAGATATTCCCTACAATGCATCTGAAACTAGTGTGTTGTGTATAATTAGTAGAGTGAAAGTGAACTTTGCAGAGACAAGGGATAATTGCATTTTAYGTAGCTCAGCTTTAGAATACGGATCCCAGTTTTCATCTGCAGGAAACTGTACTGGGAGCTGTTTATAGTACCTTGACTCAATGTTAATGTATGCAAGTCATTTGTGGCAAGAGACTAAGTCCGCTGTAGGTAAGATAGTGATTTTTTTTTAAGCCATCTTTGAAATAAGCAAACAAGTTCCTGCAGAGAAGTCTCTAAAAGCCATGAAGTGAAAGGCCTGAGATTTGTGATCAGAGAATAGCTTTTTAATAATTGATTGCTCGCAGAACACCTTGTGTCTGTCACCAAACACGATCCTACCTGGACCAATCTGAGCACGACAGGAGACCTGATGTGCCAGCCTGGCAGAAGCGTCRTACAGACTCATCCAGAGGAGCTTCAAAGAGATTCCTATTCTTCCCCATAAAGGTTCATAAATACATTAGCCATGCTCACACAGTGAAATAGCTTTTGAGACTCCTGTTTCAACACCTACAGCTAACTCATTGCTTGTCAAGCTACTGCACCATACGCACGGCTCACAATCCAAGTAGTAACACTCAAAGGCCAGGGATATAATACATGTCATAACTAGCTTTTTACTATACAGCTTCATTGGGCATTCATAATTAAAGGAGCTTGGTTGATTTTTGACAGTAATTATTTTCTCAGCTTATTAATACAAGGAAGAAGCAAACAAAATCAGGAAACCGGTAGTTGAAAACAGATGCACGGCTTGAGTCAAGGAAAACATGACTGTGACACAGGCCTGAAGTGTTTTGCTATTTTAGTAAACACAAAAAAATCCTTAATTATGAAACAAATTTTGTCTAGATTGTTGGAAAGAATCCATTAAGCCCGTTATAATGAGGAAAAAAAAATCAGACTGTTTCAATCTGCTACAATGATGCTTATTATCTTAAGATGAAGGAAGAATAAACACATTACAAGCTAATATATATATTTATGTGTATGTGTATATATATATATATATATATGAAAGAAGTTGCAAAGACAGAAATATGTAGTTTTTTTTTTTTTTTGATATCTGCAGTTTTACTTTTACTTACCAGAAGTGTCCAATGCTTTAACGCACAGCTGTCCTTCTCACCTGCTGGGATCAGTTTGTTCAACTTCCAATCTTTTTTTTAAAGGGAACATATCATCTGCCATATGTTGTCTTCAGATTTGCATTCTTTTGTGACTAAAGCTCTTTTCCTGGCTTATAGGAAAATTAACATTCATTGGCCATCACAAGTTCTCACTGCATGCATATTTTTATGTCAGTATCTAACTATATAAAACTGGCGGAAGAATAAAGTATTGCAAGGAACTATGTTACAAGGTGTAAAAATAATACACATCCATGTTGATCTGCTTCTTAGGACTTAGGGATCAGTTGAGTAACTTACAGGATTGTCAAAAACCTGCAAATTTTGACAYAAACAGCAGCTAAAAGTATAGGTACCCTTTGAAAATCCCATTATGTGGCTATCTGCGTTTTAGCTAAAGATCATAAAATAACAGCCCCCAGGAATTTATAGCATTTCAAAATAAAAACTTTGCAAAACCTCAAAAAAAMCTTCTGTCAGTTCTTCTCTAAGGTTTTACTCCCTTGCACTATCTGAATTAGTCTCCCTAATGAGCACAAATTCATACTTGGCACTTGTGCACTGATATACGTGCAAGGCTATGCATGCGCAGGAAGCAGGAACTGTCAGATGTTCTCTACGCAACGCTCAAGTACCTCCGAAGTCCTGAAATTTTTTCCTTCTTATTCCCCTACTTTAAAAGGCATCCTAACAGCACTATCGTCATCCCTCGCCATTCTCATATTGGCCAGAGCTGGGGACATCTTCACTAGGTGCACGTATGTGCACAGCTACTTGCCTGAGAACCATGCAATACCACGTTCTGTTTTGTCTAGTCTCCTTCCGACAGTTCTGCTGACCACACCTGRGATCCACTGCTGCTCCTCAATCTGGAGGTACTGTCCTCATGAGGTAATAAAAGCCACTATTTCAAAAAGCATGCTATCCAGTCAAAAGAAAAGGAATATAAAGAATGAAGGAATATAAAACAGATTTCACATTACCCTAACTCCTTTCTCCCTGGCATTACCATGCTGTGGCCATCACCATGAGGAATCTCACAATCATGCAAGGCTCAACATGCTCCCACCAGTGCACACTAGTTTTCCCTCATCCCTTCCATAATAAGGGTACAGCTGCATCTTTATTTCTCTTTTCTAATGCGGTCAGGGAATAAGATCTCTTTTCAATCTAGTCAAAATTCTCGTAACAAGCCCCACTTGAGCCCCTCTGACTTTCCTAAATCCACTATGCTTCATTCAGGTCTAAATTTCACAGTAAAAATATTGAGCAATTACTCATTTGGTTGCTCTCCCATTCTAAGTGCAAGCTCTCTTCTTTAGCTGTTTATCCAATTTTAGTAGTTCATGCTATTCCTCATGTGACCAGTGATGAGAACTTTTTAAATGCACTCAGCCACTGTCACAGTTGCTGCTTTTTTCTCTGTGCTGCATTTAGCAAGTAGAACCCACTTTCCCCACACAACACACAAAACCCCTGTATTTTCTGATAACCTTATGTAAAGTGGCCTATCGCACTGGGCGGTGTTTTCACATGACCTAGCCCAATAAGGAACTGATGAAGGAATAAGACTCCCAGAAAYCTCACCTTAAAATTRAGAAAAAAAAATATTTTAAACCTCTTGCTACTGATAACTTACAAATATTTACTACAGTAACCACAGCAGTGCAAAGCAGTAAGTAAATCATCAATATATACCAGATACTTTCAATTTTACCAAGATTAGTAGATAGACATCACAAAACAAATCAAAACTATACACAAAGCACCTTATTTTATTTTTTTCCCCACAGTTCCACCATCACTGCCAGCATATTTAGTTCTATAACTCAGGAAAGAAAACCTTTATTTATTTATTTTCAGTCTTCCTGGATCCTGATCTCACCACCTAATTAAAGAACAAGAGAAAAAATTTAGGGAGGGCTTTCAGAAAGGCCTTGTGCTATGCAATTATCTTTCTAATGGAAAATTTTCAGCAGGGATCCCTTGTCCTTGGACTAGTCCTGTGAGTAGTACAAATGCCTGCTAATGCCATGCGTGTCTAATTAGGTGACTATGGGTCCTATTCAGGAGCAGCCCCAGCCCGCATATGTGCAAATAGCTTTTTGTACATGAACAATTGTTTCGTGAGATTCATTAAACCCTTTCATTAAAGGCTTTTTATTCTATATATAGTATGCGGAAGTGTTCAGAGCATACTTGAGAAAGGCTCATCAGAAAATCCCACAAGATGTTAAAAGTACAAAAAAAAAAAAAAAAAAAAAAAAAAAAAGCCAGCCCCTCAAATAAAGACCAAAATGAAAAACCCCCAAACAGGAATGTTTTGATTTTTACCTTTCTTCATGAAAGAAATAGGAATTTATTTATTTACTTATTTTTTATATTTGCTTTCCTTCCCACAGTAGGTCGGGAATCACAAAACAGGTATTCAGTTCCATAGAGCTTAGGAAACTTTCTGCAGTGTCACCTGATTTAGTTCGGGTGAGCTGAGGGGGCCTGCAGCAAGGCCCCGCTGCCGGCTCGGGCAGCACAGCGCCGGGCAGGATGTGTCCCCGTTCAGAGGCTGGGGAGCCTCAGCTGATCTCGACACTCTGCCCACAGCCGTCACGCTCCTTTGGTAGGGTAGGCAAGCAACCGAGGACTTGGGTGACAGAAAAGCCTGAGGTGAACTTCCTCTGCTGCYGTAGAGGGATGAGACTTGCACATCTTCTAAGCTTGTGGATTTGAAGGATGCAAAGGTCCCCAGATAACCTTGGCTTCCCGTGGGTTTTCAAATGGGGACCCCACAGCCCCACGGCTTTGCGCTGAGACTGCGCTGCAGTGCAGTGGCAAACAGAACGGGCAGCCTAAGCGCTGCCTGCTTATCATTTTTAGGCAAATTAAAAGTTTTCCGCRAAATATAAGGACATTTGCTCCATATGACTAAGCAGTTTTCTAATATAGGACACGATCTACAAGRATGTTTAGAAATTAAGAAAAATCAAGATGAGGATTCTTTTTTTCCTGGCCAGTGTACGAACTGGAAAAGCAGCTTTAACTGTTACTTTGCAACAGAGCCCGTTTAGGGATATTTTTATGCTTTCTGCTTTGTCAGGCATTTAATACACACTGTATTTTTGTAATTCACTCCAAAAATGTCAACTCCAAATATTTTTCCATATCTAGCCACAAAATGATGTTTCTTTTCTAATAATAAACAATATTTCAGTTTACAAAAAAGTCAAACTCCTTGACCTGAACATATCTTTATATAGTAAAAGCATCCAAAGCTGCCTTGTTTGGTATGTGGAAACAAAGGGGCAGCCCTATTAGGTGGGAACCTTTAAAGTCAGATTTCCCTACATACCTGATTGGTCATGCATACTGAAATTCCCAGTGGAAATCACAAGATGATTTTTTGTTTCTTGCTCCTTTTCTCTCACCTCTGCCCCACATTTGCACTATGTGAGAACCAATTTACACCTCTGAATCCTAACATACTGACTAGATGCAGTTGCTTATGCAAAAAAAGTCCTATTGATAACATTAAACTTGAATTTTCAAYTGAGTCGCAGGATTCAGCCAACAGAATATTAAAACTTTGGTATTACAAGAGTTGAGGGGAGAGGGCTTGCAAATTGGCTGTCAAGCTTAATAAAAGCGGAATAAGCCAACAATTTTGTGGCTACCACTTGATACTGCATTACCAATCATGCCTTATGGTAAATATATTTTACTAAATGTAATATATTTTGCTAAACAGCAAACCTAATGCAATGCACCTCTGAGTTCAGAAGGGTGTGACAGTCTTCCTCTTGGAGTAATAAAAGTGTTGTTCTTTAAAAYGCCGATCATTTATTTTAACACTGTTAAGCATTTGGCACACGGCACAGCCAACAAATGGTTTATAAATCCCTACACCATGCATATTGTGGGCTATTTATGATGTGTTTACAACTATGCTCCGCTAACGATCGAACTAGCACCTTTGGAAATGAAGCATACAACCTGCACAGGAAAACAAAGGACAGCGACACCACATACTGTTCAGGCTTCCTTTATTAGTGTTTACTTTTGCTCAAAGGCTCTCATACACAAAACCTTTYGCAACTGGTTTGCATGTCTCTGCCTCTCTGGTCTTTAAAGAGGAAAAAAAAAAACGYATTTATGATAACAGGAAAAAAGAGAGCAGATGAGGGTGCCTGGCTCTTCTGAAGAGCTGACACACAAAAAACATTTTCTGCAGATCCTCTCCCCCCTATTTCACACGCAAAGTATCTACGACACAAAGTAACTCTCAACATCAGTGACAAGATGACAAAACCTCAGGGCTGGATGTGGATGCTCGCTAAGATTTCCAGAAACTCCAAGTGCCAACAGATTTTGTTCATACTTTCACTTTTTCCCAGTCTCTTAGATTGCCTTTCCTTTCTTACACATAGGAATTACTCATTATATATTTAAACGCCATGCTCTACAGACACACAGTGCACACTAACTGCTATTTTGAATTTAAAAATTGKTAGAAGTTTTCATTTGCTGAGAAAAGATGAGCAAGAATCCCGATAGGTATGAGATTTGGGTGAGAGGAGTGGAGGAATTTTACCATTGCAATGGGTTAACACCACTTTTAAAATACAGACGATGGAAAACTCAAGTCCTCGAGAGAACAAGAGGACAGCATGTGGAACATATTTTATTTGAAGGAACAACACATGTAAACACAGCTCATCCTGTATATTTAGTGTTTCCGTATCACATGCAAAGACTACATTAACTGCTCAAAGAAAAAAGAAAGATGCATGCTCGTTTTAGAAAACGAACACACACTTTTCTACAAAGTTAAGTAAGAATTAAAATTTTGCTGATCTGTCAGGAGCAAAACGTTTTACACATCTACTTTTGGTACTGCATTTGTCACTGGTGCATGTAGCGAACAGCAGGTATCTTATGCTTGTCAGAGAAACCAAGGGGAACAAATACACACRGACCACTGGGGAACTCTTGCAGAAACAACCACACTCAGAACACAACAGCTGATAAGGGTAAAAGCACACAAAACAACCGTCCCAACTTGGACTAGCAGTAACAGAGCTAACAGTAGTGTGTCATGAAACAGAGTACAAGCGATTTCGCTTCAACAAGATGTATGTGCAAGTGCCAATTCCTGCTATCAGGTTTCACGCYGAATTCCCAGGGATGCCAAGCACGCAAGCACAGAAACAACAGAACCGGGATACAATATTTAGATTGGGGACATCTAAGACGAGTAGTAGCACCGAGCTTAAACAATTCCAGCTTTCTAAAGTATGTTTCTGTAACATACAATTGCCTACAGCACAGAAACCTCAAGTTAGCATCATCCCAAACTCTCTGGTTTCCAAAGCATATTACAGCACAAAAGAAGGCAATTTAATCCCACAAGTAGCACTGCCAAGCATTTCTTACAAGCTCAGGTATGTGCCATGTTTACATGCTTCCTGTTCTATAACTAGCACATTTTCCTGCTTGTTCAGGTATCCAAACCCTTCATCGCACAAACTTTTCTATAGGCCCTCAAAGTATTTCAGAAATTTTGAGCTCACTGTCCCATCTCACTGTGGAATACAGCAGGGACTGGATTTCTACACTGAAGTAAGTTATGTCAGCAGAGACCTGGACCTTCGCTTCCTAAATAACAAGATTTAGGAAGCTATTTGGCCTGTATTATAAATAAAAGTGTAATTATATACACTAAAGAATATCTTATTTGTATTCATCTATGATTGTGTCTATTTCTAATGACTTTCATTAACAAACAACTTGAAAGGATTTAGAGATTTACTGCCAGTCTCACTTTATACATAATTTGCCAACAATAGATATTTTATACAGTARTAAATTGAAATGAAGTGTTCTTGGCCATTTTAAAGGCGGTAAGTTGCTTTACTCTTCAGTTTTTATTTGTGTGGGAACAATGTCTCTSTGATTATATAGGATTACATACTATGCTGATTTTCTATTGACCATAYTGTTAATTGTGCAGCTCGAAGCATGTCAAGGTCGTATTTTTTTATATCAAGCCATAGCTGTAATCCCTAAGGTAGCATACAAGGCTTGATCAGCCACATTAAGTAGTAGAAAATAGCACAGATACCTAGTTAATGAAGAATCTGCTTCAAATCAACGTAGTCTTCGAGATAATGTTTCTGGAATACACAAGAATAGAGAGGAAAATCACTTAGCGTCTTTATGACTCTACCATCTTAAATATTTTATCCAGTGTTTACCTTTTAATACATTGTTCTTTCATAACCAGAACAYATCTCCTTTCTGGGTTCAAATAGCTGGGTATAGTTTTGAAACAGCCTTGACTCAACCCATACGTGAACACAGCTTTGCACATACAGCAACATGGACTTACCRTTTTTCAGATGATTGTGTATGAAAATAAGCAATAAAATTTGCATGGACAAAAAAATAAAAAAAAAATCACATGTAATCTTTGTATTTGGATGCACACAATGGTCAGCAGGCCCAAAGTTATGCATGCAATTAGTACCACACATATTAAATAGCGCATATAATGGTAGGCCACATCTGAAAACATGACCTATGTCTTCATAACCATTCCATGAGCTTCTGTGCTAGCAGGACTTGCATCAGGATCTGCAGTGGCCAATGCTGCAGGACACCATGTCCGAGTGTCTTTATATTCACTGGCCCAGCTGACAAGAATTTTGCCTTCCAGCACTCATTCTCAGATGCTCATCAACAAATACTTATCCCAATTTAGTCTATAGAGTGCTGGTGGTTCAGCTGCTGTCCTCATCAGGGGAAGGAGTGGTTAAGCAGCAGCTGTTGGGCACTGGTGATATTGAGTCAATATTTCTAAAGGAAAAGACACACTTGAGAACTCTGTTTTCAGATTTAGAGGTCTTAGTTCTCCTTTTTCTGCTTCTAGAAGCTGTGATGTCAGAACTTAATAGGGATTCTTCCTACCTAGTAAAGAGAAAAGTTTACAATGTGGAGAAGAGAATTTCCCCATATTTGTACACAACAAYATTGTCTGTTTTCAAGTCAGACTGTACAGTCCCAGAATGTAATCTTTTTTAATGGTGGATAAAAGTGTTATTAATAAATCTATTATTTCACCATATCAATAATAGTTATTTTAACTGAATATAAATCTATTTAAAAATACTTCTAAAGAATATTTTGCCACTTTTTTGCTTAGGTAAAAATTGTAGATCTTACATCACTAGAGAATATGTCAGTYTTAAGAATCAGTGTAAAAGCTTCCTGTACTATATGGAGTTCATTGTACTAGCTCCTACAAAACTGTCCTGATCACCAATCACAGCAACTTGAAGTTTGCTACAAAGAGAACAAGTTTCAGYTGAAAGGTTAATTAAAAAATGAGCATTTCCAGAAATGCTGAAGGAATGGGTGCTTCATAACTAAATGTACACACAAAGAAATTAGGAAATTGATAAAATAAGCATTCCTAACATTGGAAAAATCTCTCTTACCAGACTCATTTTAATAAGCGTGAAAGAGAAGGGAATCTAGCTGTATGCAGCACTAGGCAATGGACAAAGCCGAAAGGTAAGGTAGCTTCCAGAAGCACAAGAGAAACCCTACGACTTGAGGAGTCTAATAGACATGTTTTAAACACTGGTTTTCCCTTTACTCCAAAACTGAAGATTTGGAGGGCAAGTGGCATAAAACTGAGGTTTCTATTCCTACCTTGCCCAGATCCATAGTAGTCCATTAAGTATATTTTTGCCACTATTTGTGCAAGGTCCCAGGTGTTGCACTGACTGGATTGTGCAGAGTCTCAGAACTTGTCCGCATTTGCCTCTGCTTGAGCTGGTTTTTAGCTTGGTTTAACAGCTGTGCAGCAGCCAGGGCCTGCTGCCTGACCTGCATTAGCTTTGGTGCTAGGAAAACCCCATGTGATAAAGGCCTGCCAACAAAGAGAAGTGTCCACCATAAGTGTCATTCTCCTCCTCACCAAAATTGCCAGTCTTAGAAATGCAGCGGGACATTGGAAAGGTGAGCACAACACCAAAGAAAAGGACATGTAAGCAAGTTCTTTTGTATAACATTTTAAAAGGAATTATTAACGAGGCTTTGTTAATTTGGACTATGAGTGTTAGTGTTATTGTAGCTGGATTAATAACTTTGTTGTACTTTGATTAAACTGTTAAAACATCGTCTGGACTAACAACAAGCTGTCCCCACATGCACATGTTCACTTTTGGCCTGTAACACTTGAAGTTTAAGTGTGACACCTGGAATCACAAAGCATTTGCTTAGGCTTGAAAGAGGTGGCAAGCTTCCAAATATAACCCCGGATACTATCAAGATTTCCACACACAAGTTTCTATCCCTACTATTAGCACTCATACAGCTACTGCATTTTCTTAGTTGTCTCCCAGACTTCTATTTTAGGCATCATTACCAAATTAAAAGCATACATGAGATACACCTCAGGTAGAATTTGTCAAGTGGAGTATTGATGTAAACCTTCTGATGAAAACATTCCTATCTTGTTATAAAACACTTACCGGAAACATCTTTACAACAATAGCCATAAAAATACTCAGCATCACCTTTTCTTTTAGCTTCTGACCTTTATCTGATCTGTATAGTTCTGAGAAGGTCTTAATGTCAGAAAAAATAGTTCAGTAGGAGAAAGTTAATTCAATTAGTTGGAAAGTTCTCAGGAATTAGAGTCAACAGGATAAAAAGTGCTACACAAAAATTTGGGCTGAAGTTTAAGCGTGGGAACACCTAGTTGCAGAACCCTCACCGACTTAACACTGCCAAGCGCTTCCACTCCTGCCCGCTCACGATCACCTCGTGTTAATATTCTGCCTGTCCCTGTGCTAAATGCATACATCTGGGGGGGATACGAGTGCCAGCCGCTACACTGCTGCTACTGAAAGAGACCACATGAAGCATTAACCGCAGAGGAAACATCCAATGGTTGGTTTGCATTGATCCCAAAGATAGCATCTGTATTATAGTGCTCTTAAACTTGGAAAAGTGCAGTCTCTTTTCACTTGTTACTTAAATGCTGCACAGGRCTGCTGCTGCTATGACAAGTGCTAATTGGTGTGGGCTGTTGACACAAAGAAACAGAGTTTGCTTTGACAGAAGACATGAAYTGCTAGCACTTCGCATCTTTCACATACGGCCCCTGTACTTCTTCCACCTCACCATTTTAAAATAACGATCAAGCTGCCCCTCGTTACCCTTTTAATAGCAGAAGGGCATTGAAACAAGCACTCCGTAAGCTTCCCGTGTTCACAGCCATTAGGCCGCTCTCAAACAGCATTCTTCTGCCACTGATCCTCAATTTTAGGGGAGGTAGAAGTGACCTCTTTCCATACCAGTATATTAGGCACTATTTAAAAAATACAGCTAGCAAGTAGTTGCCCTAGTTCCAATCCTTCCATATACATTTGAAGCTTTGAAGGGGTACCACAGGCTACAATGCTTCCTTTTATCTTTGTTAGTTTGCAAATATAATTTCTTTGGGGTTTGGAGACTATGCTTAGCACAGGAAGCAACTCCCTTTGAGCAGTACCGCTTGGTTTTTGGCAAAGGTCAGCCCTAATTTTGAAGCTTTGCTTTGAAAAGAAGTCAGATTGCCCTATGATCACTGTTATGCATCTAGACTGTCCTAGAATTACGACTCCATACAGAGAACCGACTGCGATGGCTCCTGGTGAAATCCGGTCACATCAGGGAAGCCTCAGCTTCCACCCAGAGAACTCTGCAGCTGATGAACGAGCCCCCAGCGCTGCTGACCCAAGGGCTTCCCCACTCAGCTTATCCCTCCCGTCCTGCATCTTCGCACCTAATTCCATTTGTCTCGGCTGAAGCCGCAACAAAGTGTTAGAGCTAGAAAGCGAGACAAGTCTGAACTGGTGAGTGATAGTTCCAGCCTTCAGTAAGTAAGAGAAGGATAATGTTTGGTGTAAACATTTTGAAGGTCACACCTTGAAGTCATAGAACAAAATTTTATTTTCAATACTATCTCACTTACCAGTTCCCCCCTACTTGCATTACTGGTGAAAAGCGATACTTAGTGTTTGAGGAAATAAAATATCCTTAAGCACCTTAACCTATCAATTTAATAGGATATTTTTAAAAATAAATTTTGAATCAGATATCTAAGAAGGATGGGAAAACAACATACCAAATAAATAAAACTTATCCTTAGATGAAAGGCATTCCATGAGAAAAAAAATCTCTATACAGATTTATTCAACCATGCATGCCTCATATGTTACTAGTACAGCACATTACCACAAACAATTTCTCCATCACTGAATGCACTCAGTTCATCTAAAAGTGCTTAATAAATACTTGATCTTAATTAAATCTAATGATTTTCTCTACCTCTGAAATGGTGCTGCAGATCAKCAAGAGACCAGATTCTGTTTTCCCCTAACATTTTTAGCACATCTTTGATTAACAAGCAAAATTCTGAGAACCCAGTGTCAGTTCTGTTTAAAGGTAAGTAAACATGTAAGAAATRTTTTCTCTATCAAGAGATTCCCAAAGCAGCAAGATAGTTAAGCAAGCCACATTGCTTCCAAGGAGACTACATTAGACTCATCGCTGCGACCAAGAAAGTTCAAATTGGTAACCAAAAGTCTCAGCATTCTGGGGCCACCTGAAATGAAATCAAAGTACTTGCACAAAAATCTCTCTTAACATATTCTACACTTGATTACAAATTTAAAACTGAAAGACAGCTTTTTAATCTGCTTTGACTGATTTTTTTTAATTGAGGAAATTTTGGAGTCTGTATGTTTACTTTAGCATTCCTTCACCATTTTCAGTGGTCTGTTTATCAGGAAACTAAGGAGTTTTTTTACGCAATGGTAGCAGCCTCTAAAATAAAGAAATGTGTTGTTGAAGTTACCTGACAACCAGAAYATTTCATGACATTTTTAAATGAAATAACTCTGTTCCAGCTTTGTGTGCTTCCCTCAGGAATGGGAAGATTAACATTAAGATGGAAAATTCATTTAACCAAGCTAAGAACWCAGAGTTTAGTGTAACCAGCACTGCTTGGGGGAGGTGGGGAAAGAAATTCTGAGGCTTGAAGCTGCATCTTCCATTGAAAGAAATGGTAATACATTGCTTTCAACCCTTCCCAGGGATGGCTTAAGCAGAAAAGGAAAATAAGAACCTGRAAAGCTTTTGAAAATACCAGCATTTCCCTCTGCCACCCTCAAGTCAAACACTCTGAAACTTAAAATCAGTAAAGAATTTAGTCTTGCATCAAACTAATTTCACAGCTGTTTCTTTGGCATTATTTGACATCTCACAGTCAAGTTAATCACCTTTCATTTCAAACAATTATCAATACCTTCTCTGCTTTAAACATGTTCACAATTACTCAAATTCTGGAATGGATTTGTTTCCACATCTTTTTTCCTAGTGATCAAAAAATCCACAAACAGCCATCTTAATAGGCAATAATAGGTGGCCCCAGCACAGAAGGGATTTGCATGCTTGCTTAGATACCTTTTCTCCCGACACACGCGCACCCCACAGTGGTGCCGTGCCAAGGGAGAAGCACACGCACGGTGACTTGTGGTACTGYTCCATTTCGCCAGAGTACTTCTGCTCCACAGGCTCAATCCTGTACCCCTTCAAGGGGGGTCTCTGGCACATTTCCAAACCGAGGGAAAAGATCTGCAGAAGTAGACAAGGTTCCTCCCCTTGAACTAAGCTGATGAATCAAAACCACAATCAGTTAYGCAAGGCGATACTGGCAAATATGCATGCTTAAAATGAGTTGAACTACTTTAAACTACACATTGTAGTTGTTTTCCCCTATATGCCTGCAGAAGGTGTTTTAAATCACTAATGCTTGTACCCAGCAATTCCAGAAACAATGGCCATTATTTCAATAATGCCAATGCCAGCCATTCAGAAAATGGTATTTTAAGTCCTTAAAAAGAAATTATTTAAGCTAAATAAAATACTTCAGAACCACCTTCTATTGATGGAGCTGGCCTAACTTCTGAGTAGGGGACAAATGGAGTATAATTTCAAACTTTGGTTAGATATTTCACATTTAAGCAAATAAAGCTAAAATTCTCAGACAATACCATGAGAGAAATGAGACTTAATGAGGCACAAATCACAACAGATGGCAACACAGATTAAGGATTGGATTCATTGCACTTATTTAAATTGGAATAATTTCCTTAGGACCTCCTGTTTTACTTGAGAGCAATACAGACAATTTCAAGTAGTGATTAAACCTATTCCAGATCAAACTTCTTCCTGATGGAGCTTCTCTGAATATAGAAGAGTGCTAACTACGTAGTAAAGAAACATCCAGTGTGCCTAATCGGAGTCTTAATTGTACACCTGATTTTCAGTATTTAAGTAAGAAAGAGAAACCTTCTGCTTGATATAAGGTTCTCAGTTCCTTTTCAAAAACATCTTAAATCCATGAACTATTTTGAGTTAGAGGAGCATATATGCTTTTGAAATTCCTACTCTGCATCTTTCTGAACCTTGAATGCCTATCACTACAATCCGATTCTTAGGAATTCTTCGTTTCACTGAAGGGCTAATAGGTTTCAAGTTCTTACATCACTTCAGAACTCTTGGATAGTTTTCTTGGATTTTTTTGTTTTCTTTTAAAGTCTTGGCCCAGACCACCTGTACTTTTCTAAAAGATGGTAAAAAAATTCACAATGAGTTTATCCACCTCTCATATACTGCTGCTTTTAACAGTAACCCACTGTCATATTTACTAGTAGTCTTCTGACTGGACATGGGTAAATTCTACACTAGCTGTCTTTGTAGATACTAAAATCAGCTCGCACTTGCACATGAGGTATTCCAGATACGTTTATCCTGTGCACAGGTTATAGGACCATTCCATGTACAGCTCAACTGCAGTAGGTCTAGTCTAGACACTGAGGATACCTACTACCTCAGAGTTGTGAATTCTGACAGGTRCAAGAGCGAAGACAAAAGCAAAACCAACGAAACCCATGTGGGACAGTATTCTGCTAATAAAAAGCGGTCACAGTCTTAATCCATTGTCTAATAAAAAGGGATTCATAAGGTTGAAAGCATCACATCATCAGTAGATGAACTGCTCTTAGTGTATGAGATGAGGAATTAAAAGAAAAAAGGAATGGTTTACTTAAGATGAGGAAGCAAGGCACATAATTCATTTTCTGCCTAAGACATAGGATCTAACAAAGTATCTTTGCAATTTAATTAAATTTTTGTATTAGAAAGGCTAGAACTTCCAGCTCTCAGATAATAATGTTAAGTGTAGATGTTTATATGCTAGAACTTGCAAGAAAACAGGCCTCACCCAGGTTATTCACAGGGCAGGTATTTTCACTAAAGCTTTACAATTTTATTTTTTCCAAAACTGAAAATTAAAGCCAATAGTTTTAAGTAAAAAGTTAATTTGCATAACAATTACTGATTGACTAATGATTCCACAGTTAACCCTTAGCCAACCCCTCTTGCCAGAACCACCTGAAATCCACTAAAAATCAATGTAACACATGTCAGCGCTGATGCTGCCCYGTGCAAAACTTGCTGATGAAACCAGGCAGGAGCAACGCTGGAGAAACTCCTTTTAGACTGTTAATGTATTGTGGTTTAACACAATCAGCACTATCAAACTGCTCCTACAGTCCTCATTTACAGATGTTTTGCAGTAATACCTTTTTCAGTATATTTTTTCTTCTGTCATTACTCATGTATTTTGCCTACTGTATAACAAACCAGACTTCCTATTTATGCATTGGAAGTTTCTGAACATGCCAATATTGAAGTCCACAGCAAAAAAACCCTATTATGATTGACATCAATAAGCAAATTAAAAAAAAGTGTAAAAAATGTAAGAAGTGTTTTGTCTTTCAGTATCTGACAGTATTTTAAAGACAATTTGTGAAGTCAATATATGCAATCACACTTTTAGTGAACATGTTGGAATATGGTAATTTGAGGTACTCAGTTTTGAAAGAGGACTCAGATGTCCACATAAATTATGTATACCTTGCATTCTAACAAATCTCTGCTGATTCTATGAAGGTCAGTGCAAAATTATTGAAACAGTAACTTGGATCTGTTCATTCCTCATTTTTTTCTGGAAAATCTAGCTTAAGTTTTGAGATATATTGTTATCTCTATTGTTTTCTGTCATTACACACTTTCAATTTTTTATTTCATCCATTCTGGGTTTTTGGATGGTGGAAAGCATGGTAGTGATTCATATTAAAGAACAATTACCCTACTATTGCATTTGTGAGCTATGTGCCAGGAAACTACAGCTAGAGACTTTTTGCATAGCTGTATTTTATGATTTCATACAAATGCCCTTTAAGAATATCTTGTTAAGGTCAGTCTTATGCTGCTTCTACAGTTATGACTAAATGGCCTAGTAACCAGCCCTGTATAYAGYGTAGTACACAGCTGCCTTGACAGAAGATTCAGTGCATGCTTTTCTCCCCTCAAGAGACTGGGAGAGGTGAGACTCCTCAGTCACGTAGTATGATGACTATCCAGTGGCTTACCATATGTCTACTAACTTTTACTGTGCATTGATGTAGAAGGAGTATTGTCTAGACCAGGCTTTCTTGCTTCACATTAGGTCACTCGGAATTCATCTGAACAGCCTAAAGCATTTGATATCAAACATGACAGTTTTCAACTTAGATCTCTCTCAACTTAAAATTACAAAAATGAAAACCTAGTGCACCTGTGGGATGCAAGTGGGAAAGTAGGAAGAGAAAGTTTTCTCAGGGGGACTTCTCCACCTATTCCACTTTGCTCTCACTAACTTTCTGTAATCCTGCATTCATGCATTCCTCGTGACTGCTCTTATCCAAGCGCTGCTGTTGTGTTGTCTGTGCTGAAGGAGACAAAGGAGTTGTGCTGACAACTTATTTATATGTAAGATGAGTATTAGCGGTCACCAGCACCTACCTAGATCCCATCTGAAAAGAACAAAGGAATAAATGCACTCTTATAAACCAAACCAACCCATGTCTCCTTAATACACTCCTTTGGGTAACAAATATTTCTCATAGCAGGATAAAGGTGTGGTTAGACTTGTTCTAGTGTAAGAATTAAAGAGAGGCCTATCTGTCCTCACAGATACTCTTAATCCTAGTGTTGGAGTTCATCACCTTCTAAATTAAGGCAATATAATGGTCTATGAAACCAGACTATAAACTTTACCACTGAACTGAGTTAGATTCAAAGCAATCTGCAAACAGTTATACTGTGCAAAACTGTTTCACTAAAAAAAAGCATGTATATATATAAAACCATATTTAACAAAATTATTGTTTATTCTTGAATCTTAGTGAATATTTTGGAGGAAACTGGGCTGGAGGGACAGCTCTGGCAGGAGAGAGGAATGGAATATGACATTGATTTTTTCCCCTTTCTTTTATTTTTTTTAAATACTACAAGACTAACTGAGGGGCATTAGTGACTTCAGATAAAGGACTCCATAACTGAAGAAGAGCTAGGAGAGCCTGGCCTCCAAATTACTGCATCTGTAACTACAGCATGGGTCATACTCTTCATGGAATACCCAAGTGCCCAGGTCATCCAGCCCATGTGAATGGAGGACAAGTTAGGTCCCACCCAGTCAGGCTGCACATCCATGTACCAGCTGTGATACACCCCATGCAGTACCCTGCCAAACAGAAATAGAAACAGCCTCTCAGATTGAAGAAATCTAAGTATGGTGAAGAAGCAGACAGTGAAGTGCATGCAAAAGCTATTCTGCACGGGTGTGTGAAGGTTTCACATTGCCCGTTTTGACTAACTTCACATAGCTGCTTGTTGGGCCAACGTGTGATATTTTCTGCATCACAGTCATGGTAATCACATCACAGTGATTTCCCTGAATCTGTAAATAATTTGTTTACACAGAGGTAAAGGGAGACCGAAGGTTTGTGCAGGCCGTGTAGTGGTACTAAGGGAAGTAACCCAGGCTAACTTTTGCAGAGAATAGCTGGTTTACCCAAGTTTCTCCCCCCATCTATGGAAAGACGAAAAAAGCCTCCTCCAGAGTGCAACTAAGGACAGACACCAGAACCTGCCCTGCTCTTTAGGGACACCYCTTTCTGCATATGAGAACAGCTACCTAGAAAGAACAGCTCAAATAAGCTAGAGTTAACATTTGTCAGCATCACTCTTTTCTGCTATGTTACTGGTATGAAGTGTTTACAAAAATGTCACTGGAACCTAATCTTCATGACGCAGATTGTGTTAAATCTTCTGCAAATTTTCACAATAAACTCTTCATGGAACATATGTATATTTAAAACTGACTGCAAAACACTACGTATATTAAGTCTGAGGTTAGTGAACAAAGCACTCTGTTTTCTACAAAGGCTGCTGAGTACAAGTGATCCAGTTCTACAGTTGGTTCAAGCCAATCAAAGGTCAATGACTCAATCAAATGAATTGTTACTGCATCAAAGCTACTCCCTATYTCTAAAATATGGTAACAAGAAATTAATGAGTTAGCAAATAACATGCAATTTAAAAGGTAACTTAAAATTAACACTGCTAGTAGTAAGGAAGGAGTTCAGGCACATTGTTCAAAACAGAACAAATTCCCCACAAAAAGCTATCTTAACTTCTACTACATTATCTGCAGATGTGAAAGAGAATGCTGTTCAAAAATACTKACTAATCCAGCGTCAAGTTTTCCAGAGTATCAGAGTATCCATTGAATACATTACAAATATATGATACTTGTAATACTGTTTCTGCAAGAATTATGCAATTGAAAGCTCTAGTARAGTCCACTTGGGAGTTACATCTCTTCATCTGAATCTCTGAAGCATGAGACAAAATTTCTTTCACAGATGAGAAACCATACCCACAAGGTTAAAAACCTATTTTTCTCAGAGAAGTAAACTCAGTCAAGATTAACGTTGCCCCTCTGTGCTGCAACCATGAAAACAAATCCCACTTCAATACTATGAGCAGCTCTTTGCTACATGCAAAGACTTATCTGCACATACACAGGTACACGTCTGCTTGTCAAACACTGATATTTGCACAGCTAAGGGACAGATGACTTCCCATTTCCTTCATTCCTTTTTKCTGACCAATATTGGTCTTTCTTCCCACTAAAACCAACCTAACTCTGTAACYACTGATGTCTTTTGTAAGAATTGCTATTGATATTCCTCCAAAGGATACGTCAAATATGTAGCTGAGACAGTGAGTGCCAGATGTACCACAACCTGAGGGAGCAGCCTTCTCTTCMCTTAAGCAGAGCAAGCTGTACCCTCACCCTCGCCGTGCTCTCCAAGGTGAAGCTCCAGAAACCCACTCTGAAACTTTCAGAGGCAGATCATCAGCACAGAAAAACAGGTCACTGCCCCAAACATCTTAGGGAACAAATGAAGCTCTCTGTCCTTTCAGCCGAAGGAGWTGCATCCTGTTTATTAACAGACAGAATATTTAACGGTGCCACAAAAGCATAGTTCTGTATTTATGATGGGCTTTTCTTATAGTAACAAAAAAATTCTACCAAAATTAAAGATTTAGCTCAGTACCTCAAATGGTCCAAGATACAGAAACTTCTTTAGTCACATAAGCAAAATTTTCCCCAGTCTTGATAAACACTCACCCTAGTTTACAACCTCATCAGCATCAGTCCAGTCTATCAAATCTCAAACTATAGAACAGTTTTCCTCAAGGTTATCACAACTTTTATTAAAGAATAAACAGCTCTTATAGCACCCTCTTGCTGTTACAAATACACTTCCTACAAAGGGGTTTGGATATTTTGATTAAAAAGAAAGATGTATTTGCTAACAGGTACATTTAAGCAATAAGCACAAACTGAATCCTCCCTTTAAAAGTAGAATGTAATTCATATGTCAGATGAAAAAAAGTCAAAGATGCAGCTTTTAAAAGTGATCTGCTGATAGGGAGTATCATTTGCAGCTCTGTTCATGAGCCACTTCAGGCATTAATGCAGGTAMTTTATCATTTATAATGCAGGTAAAATCATTAATGCAGTGGCATGAGCCACTTCAGGCAGGTAATACTTAYATAGTCAACTTCATCTACAAGAGGTTTATTGTCCTGTCTCTGCAGTGACAACACAACATTGGTAGAAATGCACRATTGGCTACGCGTACTATTGCAAAGCAAAGATTTGCAATCCAGCCCCCTGCTCGCCTAGTTCTGCAGCATGCTACCGCATTTAAACAAAGCAGCTAGCAATAATGTCTCTAGTAAAATTCTTCAGTAGGATGGTGCATATTTCTTGGTGATTAAAAAAGAAAAAAACGCGTTTGTAAATCCAAGGACTGAAACAGTGTCACAAAACACTGACTAATAATGGTTACGTTGAGAGATAATGACAAAAGTACTGCAGAAGTGAGTGGCCTAGGGCAAAGCCCTTTGGAAAAATCTAAAAGCCCAAACAATTTGGCCCCTCAAGACCCTCATTGCAAGGGCAGAGAAGGAAAAAAATAACAACTCTAAAATATGCAAGAGCAATATCAAAGTCAAAAATAGAATATATTCAAGGAACAACATTTTAATGCAGGAGCTATTTTTCAGGTTTATTAATAGTTACAAAAATGATGATTTAGGCAAGATTTTTAGCTCTATATTTCACTCTCATTATGATTTCCTTTATTTGTCTAGCTATCACATGCATGGTATGATAAACACAGCCCAAACAGCTGAGCCTTGACCACATGCCCTCAAATAGTTCTGTCTTGTTGTGGTTCCAGCTAGCCAGAAGTTATTTTCAGCAAAGGTCAAATTCTGGAGTCCATCAGAAAGCAAGCAAAAGTAAAACCCCTGTATTTCTAACTGYCAGTTTTATATCCATTGAAACATTCAAGAGACAATTATTCTAAAAACATATGTGATGAGCAGTTTGAAGTGTCAAGATAAGCACATCCTTAGACATGAATAAATTTGCTCTAGTTCGTTGTCCTTCTCTTGCCTACAGTCACATCCWTATCTAAATCTAGACCCCAATTCAGAAATCAGATTATTCCTCATGCAGATCCTTATGGTCATAGACCTATTTACGAAGATTCAAAGACATCTGGGCTCAAAAGGCATATCTCAAAATCTGCCATATAAATATGAGAAATCAGCTTAATTCTCCATGCTCTGACTTTACTTGCACCTCTGTCAATTATGTGCAAATTCAGCGTGAAGCTTGACTCAACCCCAATTACTCCACTCTGTAAACAASGACTTGGATTTTTGAATTTAATTAAGCCTCAAACATTGCCTAGAAACAAAGTGCTGTATTTACTCTACACAACATGTTCAGAATGATAGTCGAACATCCTAGCTTCTCTTGATAAACATGCTCTGGGTTCAGCTGGCAGTGACTCTGAGAAATGCAGTAGCTGCAATTCCTTGCTTATTCCAGAAGCAAAAGAGGCCACGGCTAGACTGAAATACCAGCAGTTTCATCTCCGGAAATACTGCTCTGCTGGTGCAGAAGTGCCCATGTCAAGCGGGCCAAAGCCCTTAACTGACATTGTTTAGCCCACCAACTGTTACAATTTGTGATTATTTACTTGCCTGGGTTAGACTGAAACTAGAAACCTAGGGTTGCCTATGCYGTTATCTATTTCTTTGCCTGATTGCTTCCCCACATACTAAGGTTTACAGTCAAAACAAGTCTTTTTATTTATTTTTATTATTTTTTTTTTTTTAACTAAGACACTGCAATCTATGGTTAGCAATTCTCTTCCTCTCTGGATCAAAGTAAATGTTTTTGTCATTCCTCGCTTCCACATGGAATAGAAGAATTATACTATAAATAAGCTACACACAAACAGCACCTATGTGAGCACTTAGCAAGTAATAGCAATAGATGCAAGAGAACTGATTAGAAATGTTTTGGCATACCCATATACGAATGGCCAAGCCAGCTACCACAGTCTAAATTAACACAACCTTACATATGGTTTTGTAAATATTGGAGATGTTTTTTTCTTGCACAGAATTTTGAGTTTTTCTTGACTTGTCCACTTGCCCAAAGCAGGACACTGATTTACATGGTTATGGTAAAAATCTTAGTATCGATTATTAGCACAAGTAGTTATCAGTGCTAGCTATCATCACAGCTTCATTATGCTCAGTTTTGTCCAAACAAGTACATACTAATTTTCCTTATTTATCACTTTTACAGAAGTAGATAGAAAGGATGGGCTTTTCCTTAATTGCATATTACTATAAATTTCCAAGAATAATTTATATCATTTGAATCGTTCTACCAGAATCAATGCATTTCCAATGACTTRGAAGCACATTTAGGATATATAAACATCACTGCTCATTATGTGACTTAATGAAATGTTAATTCATGCAATCTTTTTTTTCYCCTCACTTGAGCAAGACAGTTATCACTGTGAGTTTTCAGGCACGAATGTACAAGCGTTAAGTGTTACAGTGCATGCACTTCACACATTGGAATATGAAAGTTATTCACACCTGTTATGAAATTATCCAGTGATAGTATCAGAAGACTAGCTATACATTAAACAGATGTATAAGCTACTCTAATTACAAAAAAAAAAGAGAAGGTTGCACATACAAAGGTTATTTTCAGAAAAATCAATGAATAAAGGAAGTGCCTACATTTCACACAGGAGGCTGCATTCTAACCCTGTTGAGATATATTTTCTATTCACCATTGAACTCAATCCATCACTAATGAGCATGATTACTTGCTTGCATGTAACAATGTAATTTGAACAGATCCATAACAGCACCAAGTGTGAAATTGAAAGGGGAGGAAATTAAAAGTGAAGTATAAAAACTCCATCAGTGCAAAGAATGCAATATCATTCAGCGCCCACTGTGCCAGAATCAGAAGTAATATTTGCAAAGCATCCAGGTTTTAAAATTTACTAAGTGGGCTCATTCCAAATTCATTTTAAAAGCAGCCTTATTTCTATTTGTGCAGAGCATAACACCACGGAAAGTGCATTTTTGACTGTACACAAAAAGCCCAGAAACCTTAAGAGAAATAAATAGAGCATTTTCCAACCAGTCTARTAAACTCCTTTCAATTAAAATGTTGCAGTTTATGCAAAAGCCTAAAGGTTCATACAAGAAAAGGGAGTAACATTTAGAACACACTTACATTACCTATCACCTAGTGTAAATCTCTCCAGACAAGCATTCTGTCCATGCTCTACATCCTATTGATTTTTGTGTCTATTCCTCTTCAAAGACCAGATTATCGCTGAGTTGTGTAATTTACGACCAGGCAGGTAGACAAAGTTTGCAACACTGAATATTCATGAGTATTCTATAAAATAATGTTATAAAATATATATACACACTGTATAAACATTT
The DNA here is from genome assembly GCF_003343005.1 of Rhea americana. Lineage (NCBI taxonomy): Eukaryota > Metazoa > Chordata > Aves > Rheiformes > Rheidae > Rhea > Rhea americana. The sequence continues at coordinate 1,108,912 of NW_028186468.1, read as the reverse complement.
TGTAACAAGCAGTTCAACCAGCTGGCTCAAAACATTTTAAAAATTTGCATGATTGTGTTTGCTGGCCTAGGAAGGACTTATTCAAAAGATATCAGATTTCCACTGGAAACAGTTGTCCAACTCTTACAAACATTTTGGTCAAGCAAGTACTAAGTCTATTCCATTAAGTGTGAGAAGACTTCAAAAACTGGAGTTGCACTCAAAATTATTTCTTCACGTTCTATCTTGATCCAAGGAGTATAAAGATCCAAAAAATTAATGGAAAGCATGTCCCTTGCCAATCTTCGCATAATTGCTGTATTTCAGCATGAAAAAGCGTTGACAGCTTTTCTTCAAGTACCAATCAGAAGTCAGCTCTTGGTTCATTTCAAGTGTTCTACTCTTCCTTATTCCTACTATGAGTAATTTAATACGTAACCCAAATAAATGTTCCTTGACTTCCCAAATATTTGGTTTTACAAGCAAATGTTTGGCATATCTCATTATAAAACCTAAGTGTTTTAAGTCACTTGGATGAGACTTCCAAGACCACAGGAAGACAGATCAACACCATGCTGACCAGCCACCTGTCACTTAACCATTTTGCTAAGGAGCCACCATGCAAGTCAGCTGCTACAAAGTGATACACCACACAGCTATCTCCAAATAAGTGGATTCATGTTTATCCTATTTACACAAAGGAGAGAAATGCATGTGGGGGGTCAGAATGTAGAAAGCTTTGCCACTAGCACATAAATACTTCACAGGGCATATTTGTAGCATACCTGTACGCTCCAGGAATTCAAATAGGTTTACTTACCTATATTTTTAAGCTTTTAAACTCAGAATTTATTTTTTTATTTTTCTAAATAGGCAGCTCCTGGAGGCACTTTTAAAAATCATCCATGACAAGGCAAAATTAGGAATTCCAATTAAAACAGTGGATTAAACTGCACACTTGTTCAATTTTAATAGAGCATCTTTCACCCCATGCAAAGCCRTTACTTAAAATGCTCAGGATGTAATACTACTACCTACTCCAAGAGACAGCAACAAGAAGCAGTGATTTGGCTTTAACATTCTGCTTTTACAACGCAGGTATGCTTCTGGGAGTCTGCCCACAGATACAATTGGGACATTTTGTGATGGATTTTCCAAGAGCACTCAAAAGCTTAATTCTGCTTCYAGAAATAAAAGTCAATTTCACCACCAATTCTGAGAGGCAGAAGAATAGAGTACTCAAGTAAGTCAGAAAATCCCCAGCCCTTAAGCATCTTTTGGCTTTTTTTATTCTTGTTTTTACAGCTGTGGCCCAAAGTAACAGCTCTACACTCTTGTACTCATCCATTGGACTCTTCAGTTCCAGAGAGCTTTGTTCCATGCATGACCTGAAGAGCAGTAGAAACAAGGTGATTTTACACCATTTGGAAATTCAAAGGACTTCTTACAGCAAGTCCATCCTACTAGTACTTGGCTAAAAATCACTGTGGAAAGAGCAACTAGCTAATTGTACATATTGAGCTATGGAAACTATTAAACAACTACTTCCACTCAGAGCAACCCAGTGTCATCATACTGAAAGACTAAGCATTATCAAAACAGAGGTGCAGCTCACCTTCCAGTTCACTGAGGTCTATCAAGAACCATCACCCAAGTGAAGGAATCCTACACAGGTGCCTCAGGGAGCTCTTCCAAAACAGAAGCTTCCTTCACACAGTAACTTGTGGATCATCCTTCCAGCTTCAAAAGGATGGAGCTGCCATTACATTTGGCATGTTTTGCACAAACAGGGAAGATATGCATGTAGAGAGTCTCCTTTGTAACTGGTTGGCTTTTTGAGCATTAAGTGTTTTTTAAATAAGGAAGAAAAAATCCRACAGTGGAAGTGGTGATTAGCAATCTTATGTGTTGAAGCAGTCTAAGTGTTCAAGCTGACTCCAGTAATAAAAACAGCACAGCTGTTTAGAAGAAACAGTATTAAATATTTAGGGACTTAAGTCACTAGTGAAACATTAATTCTTAAGCCATTACTATACAGAGAMAAATACAGTCTTGCATGTGAACACAAACATGTAATACCCTATGTAAGCCATCTTGAAAATAGATTCAAGCGTACTAAGATGCATGGTTAAGTGCTTATTTAGGAATAGACGGTGTATGAATTCACTTTCTTTAAAGTACTAATGCATAGGTGGCTAAACAAAATTCTCTGTATCTACTGATCATGCAGCTTCATTGTTATCCAATATCTTTTTTTTCAAACACAAACAGAAGTCAAATRACATTGAAAATTCAAGACAGTTTGATGAAAATTAAACTACTGTGTAGTTCACGAGAGAAGCATCTGTTCTCCATTGCCAACTTTTACTTTATTTATTTATTAGAAAAARAACTTTTGAGTTTGCAGAACCTGAAAAATGTTTATCTGAAAAGAAACTCTTTTAGCAAGTCAGTCATCTAAAAACCTGGACATTGTAATTAAAACTTATAACCCACACAAAGATGTTTATGGCTATACMAGAATATTAATGAGTAATTAATTTTACACCCCCCAGCCACTGTAGTAATACAAGAATTGTACGAGTTCCTAGTTCACTTACATTTATCAAAAGATCAGAGCGTAGTCTAAACCAAGGAGACAATTGTCACCTTCTGTTACTGCAGTATGAGCAGACAACCAATGGGCTAAGATGCAACAAAAGCTGTATTCTTCTAAAGCAGCTATGTAAGATACAGAATCACATCACAAACTTGTCCCAGAGCTTTCTATTTCCACCTCAGACTGTACAAGGACAGSTAAGTCCAAGGTAAAAACAACTCAAGGGTCTCTCATAAGCATGCACCTGCTCTCAGCAGCTCCAATTTGGTACATCCCCAACTAAGGCTAATGAAAGGAAGATACACCTGCATGACRCCCTTTCACTCTAATTTCCTCCATCACCACATCTTGCTCACCAGCAAGATCTTGCAATTTTGCTCTAACCTAGAAAAATAATGTAGTTTGAACTTCTTACTCTGGTCTGCTGGTATAACCACRTCGCCTTGGAATTCTGCTCAGAGACTGGAACCCCATGGAGAACAGGTACCGTAAAACCTGCCATTCACAGCAGCAGGGAACGTAGACCACTCAGCAGAAGCGACAGACACATTGTCACTCAACAGTACATTAAATTGACATCTTGTCAATTAAGAAATCTAAACATGCAAGATCCATTGTTTCTCAGAGCAACAGCTCAGTATATTCTGCATACTGTTTGGAAAGCATTTACACTGGTAAGAAGGAAACTGTTTTCTGAAGCACTTTCTGACCAAATGTATTCAGGCAGAAAAGGTTTACAGGTACATTTGTCCCCACYCCTCTTACTAAGCTTATAAAGGCAATAAGGAGGGAGCACGTTTACATGACCTGCACTTCTCTGAGTGAGCCTTTATTCTTCAGACACAAAGAATTACAAGCAACAGCGCTAGGTTGCTCCACACTTACAGGGTTCCCTAGGAGCGTATTAAGTAAAGCAAAAAAAATGCAAAATAAAGTTTATTTTTTTCAATGGTGTATTTGACACCACCTTTGGGAAGTGAACAAAGACACACTGTCAAAGGCAGGAACCTGCACAAAATGTTACTGTTTGTTCCCCATGAATGCAGAGGTATACTTAAGCAAATAAAGAAATTCCACTGCTCTCCTGAGATTTCCTCCCTTTAGCTGAATTAGTGCCAAGTTCACACAGCTCAAGTTTGGGTTGTGTCAGCACGCCAGATACAAGTTTCTGTAAGTAAGGTTGGTTACTCAGTCAAAAATTAAATGCCAGACAAAAACTTGACCTTACTATAGTTACTTTAAAAGATACATTAATTAAATGACCATTGACAGACCATCCTTGGCCTTTAGTTCACACAATTAAAAGCACTACCTTTACTGAAAATATTTGGTAAATATTGTCTATTATGTAGACTAATTTCTTTATTTTTTTTCCTCCTTATATCTTTTGGAATAATTAAAAGATCTCAAATTTCTACATTTCTTCCTCCAAACATATCAGTTGCTTCAGAATTCATACAGTAGTTACCAACATAGTCTTAAATTCTTTTGGAGGCTTCGATTCTTCTGAAGTAAGTCTCAGATGACAAGTCATTCTTTCTACACAAAAACTATCAATTTAAGACAAACATTCACTAGTGTGGTGAAAGGAACTGCACAAATACAAGGACAAGGGACTGAGCCACAGTACTGGGGAAGGGGCCTTAGGTGCGGGAAGACAGGAATTGAAGAGACCTTAACCCAAAAGGGGTGTGAGTTAATTAAAAGTGAGAGGGAAAAGGAGAGGAACTGTCTCATTTGAAGCAGAAAGGATGAAAGTTTGCGAGGCCCTGGAAGTTCCATAGTTTTGAGGGAGGATACCTGCATTTCACTATTAATACCTCCTACTGTAAGGAAGAGCAAGCAAAATTAGATCTAAGATTCCTGTACAGCAGTATACCACATTGATGCAAGCCACTGAACCAGATTTACTGGAAAATGCCTGTGGGGTGTGTGTGTGTGTGTGTGTGTGTTTCTAAGATATACTAAATGAAATTATATATAGACTGTAAAAATTCCTGTGAAATATCTTTTTACACACACACAGAGGCTGGAAAGCCTCCTAGTAAAATTTAAATGATTTGGAAAGCTTCCAAGATTGATCTATTTTTTTTCCTATGAAAATACAATGTAGAACTATTACTTTATATTTAAATGAAGAAACGCTTTTAAAAATCAGACTTTCAACATTTTTTTTGAAGTAAAATGTAAGACTATGGCAAAGCCTAGAAAATAAACTATGCTGAACCAGGGCACATAAAACAAACTGTGGTAAGCCAAAGGACCATGGTGTAGGTGATCCAGTGAACTAAGTATGTATAGGCTGTCATTTGATGCTAGCTGACTATTCAGAAAAGTCACAGCACTGAGCAAAATGTTGATCATTGGAAAGCCTAGAAAATATTCATAAAGGCTTTAATATCTTGCTTTTCAGAGATTTTAATCACAATAAAGAATAAAAATAGAAGGCAGAGGATAAAAMCTTAACTTTTGTTTAGGTTGTAATCAGTTAACACTCCATAAGAAAAGAAAAAAGTTTGTTTGCAGCAGAATGATCAAAACCTGAAAAAACTGTAAAACACACCTAATATCTTTAACAGGAGAAAATTTACAACTATCATATTACCAAATGAAAGACAACTGCTGAGGAGCATGCTTACAGTCCTAATAGGTGCATATGACTAAGAAAAGTCAAGCTGATATGCTGCTGCATCAATAATGAGCTTATTTTACCTGCACAAAATGAAACAAGCAATGAGCCATGGATGAATTGGTGGAAAATCTATTTTTAAACTCTTGGACTTAACACAATATACTTTGTAATATAAAGACTGAAGTTAATTCACTAAATTCAGAACCTCCAAATAGGCAAATGATTTTAAGACAAAGCAATCTTCAGTTTTGCTTTAAAGCTTTTAATAATTTCATTGTAGGAAACTGAGAACAAATACTAGCTAAACAATTTAAGAAATCCACTTAAAGACTTATGCAAAAAAAATAATGGTCTATTTTGAAGAGTTTCAAAAGCCTTTGCAGTTAAGTTTTCACATTTTTAYACAAATAGCATACAGAAGTGGGGTTTATCTGAACACTGCTAGTTAGAAACTCAAGAACATCAGTCATAACATCAGGAAGACAAATCCTTAAGAAAAATATGACTTACCAGATAGACAAGTTTTGCTGTGCCTCAAGTGCAGAGGAAGTGAGAACTTTCAGTATACGTAGATCTTGTTTATTTAGCCCTTTATGAAGGTTTCTCTCCTAGTGAGTTTAACTCACATACAAGAGTCTGCAAGAGAGAAAGGAAGAATCTCAGCTGCCAGCTGTTTCTGTTCTAAGCGCATTTGAGCTATTTTCAGCAGCAATGGGCTTGCCTACAATCAAAATGAAAATGCAGTACTGAAGAACCAAAAGCCATTCAGGTTCTGTCTGATAATCTCATGACTTTTTTTTTTTTTAATGGGTGGGATCTTATCATATCACATACAAGGGCCCCCCAAAAAAAAAAAAAAAAAAAAAAACACACCAGGAAATCCATAGCAGAGAATTTGTTCATTGTCCAAATTCTTATTTAAAGAAACAGAGTACAGAACAAGTACTGTGGATGAAGGAAAGTTTGTTAAAAGCAGGTTTCAGGACTTGAAGACAGCATTATCTGTAGCTCAGGAAAAGAATRACCACAGATATTTGCTTGGAAATTTCACTTTGAGCTCAGTCTTCTCTGAAGATGCTTTGCCTTGTTTACACAAAGAAAGCTTCTGAATTGGAAATACTTCTATTTGCATTTAAGCGCATCCTACCTGTCTAGCATGCACATCTGAGGACAAATTAATTGACTAAGCTTGAAGCCAAGTATCTGTTTCCAGCTTGCATCTAAGTTTCCAATTTCAGCAGCAGTGTTATTTTGGAAGGTTACTGACCTGAAGCTGCTGGCACTGTTGTTTCCCCACCATGATCTCCCTGCTTTCTTTGCCACACCCCCAACCAAAGTACCCTCCCATAATGTNGAAGAAAGAAAAAAAAGGGAAATGTGAAGCATCAATACAAATTAATGATTACAGGAAAAGACCCAACAATCTTTTGGTTAGTACATAAAAGTTAAAATTTCAATGACACAGGTAAGTTAAGCAAGTGGACCAACCATCATTGCTTGACTTCTTGCAGTTTCTTCCACTGCAGGAAGAAACATCCTGGATGCAAAATTCCCTGCTGCAGGGGACAGAGGCACCTGTCTGCCAACATGCTCTCTTGTCTAGAGAGGTTTGTTGCCTGCCAGGGGGCTCAAATACGGGATGTCATGGCGAGACTGCCCAGGCTTGTCCATGTATCAGATTGTTAGTCTCTGTTGCTCTTCCATGTGGGCACTAATGATACCAAGGGCAAATTGGAAACCATCAAACAGGATTTCAGAGCTCTAGGGATAGTGGTCAAGGGTCTGGGAGCCCAGGTCATTTTCTGGAGCCCATGAGCCTATTTTCTGCTCAATCCTGTCAGTGAGGGGGAAGGATGGGAGGAGGAATAGGCAGCTTTTTTTTAAGTTAACAACTGGCTGCACTGTTAGTGTTGGCAACAGRGTTTTCTGTGACCATGGGACCCTGTTTGAAGATCAGCAACTGACAGGGAGAGATGGGATCCACCTCATTGAGGAGGGCATGTGTATCTCTACCAACAGTTTGGCCAGCCTGGTAAGGAGGGTTTTAAACTAGGAAAGATCGGGAAAAGAGGGAGTTTGAGAGACATGGTAGTCAGCAATACGTAACTCAAGTCAGGATGTCTGCAGTGGGTGCATGCGACCAGGGAAGTGCGTATGAGACATGGCTATGGAGGATCCTCTTGCACTCCTCCTGGGAAACCTGCATGCTCAGTTACCTCTCTGAATGTCTGAAACTGAGACAGAAGAAAATACACTAGATGTGGAAGAAAGAGCAGGCCACTTGGGAGGAATATAGGAATGTTGTCAGAATATGCAGGGATGTGATGAGGAAAGCTAAGGCCCATTTGGAATTAAGTCTGTCAAGGGAAGTCAAGGACAACAAGAAGGGCTTCTTCAAATACATCAGTAGCAAAAGGAAGACTAGGCAAAACGTGGGCCTGCTGCTGAATGGGATGGGTGCCCTGGTGATGAAGGATACAGAAAAGGCAGAGTTACTGAATGCCTTCTTTGCTTCAGTCTTTGCTGTTAAGGGGAGCCTTCAGGAATCCCAGAGCCTGGAGACAAGAGAGAGTCTTGAGAAAGGAAGACTTTCCTTTAGTTGAGAAGTACTGAATTAGAGATCTAGGCAAACTTGATGTCCAAAAATCCACGAGCTCCAGYGGGATGCACCCACAAGTGCTGTGGGAGTTGGTGGATGTTATTGCTAAGTTGCTCTCCATCATCTTTGAAAGGTCATGGAGGACAGAAGGGGTGTCTGAGGACTGACAGAAAGCTAATGTCACTCCAGTCTTCAAAAAGGGCAAGAAAGACGACCCAGGAAACTACAGGCTAGTCAGCCTCACCTCCATCCCTGGAAAGGTGATGGAACAGGTTATCCTGGATGTTATCACCAGGCATGTGGAGGAAAAGAAGGTGATCGGGAGTAGCCAGCAGGGATTCACCCAAGCGGAAATCCTGCTTAACCAATCTGACAGCCTTCTATGATGGAATGACTGGCTGGGTAGATGAGGGGAGAGCAGTGGACGTTGTTTACCTTGACTTCAGCAAGGCTTTTGACAGTCTCCCATAACATCCTCCTAGACAAGCTCAGGAAGCGTGGGCTAGACAAGTGGACAGTGAGGTGGATTGAGAACTGGCTGAAAGGCAGAGCTCAGAGGGTCATCATCAGTGGTGCAGAGTCTAGTTGGAGGCCTGTGGCTAGTGGAGTCCCCCAGGGCTCAGTACTGGCTCCCATCCTGTTCAACTTCCTTCATCAATGACCTGGATGAGGGGACAGAGTGCCTCCTCAGCAAGTTTGCTGATGATACCAAGCTGGGAGGAGTGGCTCACTCAGCACCTGAGGGCTGTGCTGCCATTCAGAGAGACCCGGACAGGCTGGAGAGTTGGGTGGAGAGGAACCTCATGAAGTTCAACAAGGGCAAGTGCAGGGTCCTGCACCAGTATAGGCTGGGGGCTGACCTACTGGAAAGCAGCTCTGCAGAGAAGGACCTGGAAGTGCTGGTGGACAAGTTGACTATGAGCCAGCAATGTGCCCCTGTGGCCAGGAAGCCCAATGGTATCCTGGGTTGCATTAGGAAGACGGTTGCCAGCAGGTTGAGGGAGGTGATCCTGCCCCTCTACTCAGCTCTGGTGAGGCCTCATCTTGAGTACTGCATCCAGTTCTGGGCTCCCCAGTACAAGAGAGACATGGAGCTACTGGAGAGAGTCCAGTGTAGGGCTACAAAGACAATCAGGAGACTGAAGCACCTCTCTTACTAGAAAAGGTGCGAAAGCTGGGCCTGTTTAGCCTGGCGAAGAGAAGACTGAGAAGGGATCTTATCAAGGTCTACAAATACCTTCAGGGAGGGTTTCAAGAGGATTGGGCCAGTGCTGCCAAGTTATAAGACAAGAGGTAACAGGCACAAACAGAAACACAGGCAGTTCCATCCACATTCRAGGAAAAGCTTCTTCACTGTGAGAGTGACAGAGCCCTGGAGCGAGTTGGCCAGGGAGGTTGTGGAGTCTCCTTCTTTGGAGATACTCAAAACCTGCCTGGACAYGATCCTGTACAATGTGCTCTAGGTGACCCTGCTCGAGCAGGGAGGTTGGACTAGATGATCTCCAAAGCTCCTTTCCAATCTCAACCATCCTGTGATGTCCTCTATAAACCTGAACAGTTGTGACAGGCAAAGTTGTTTCATCAAAACAACTCTTCATGTACATCCATGTTGCTAAGTACTGCCACCAAGACTGTTACTGTTCTTAAAAGGAAAAGTTAAGAGATTCAAAGTTATTCTCTACTCAGAACCTAGAAAACAGGCTGGTGTGGTAAAATTATGAAATGTTTCACTATATATTACATTCTCATTCACAATGTTAAAAATGAGCAGAAATAATACTTGTTCAAGACTCAAAAACATTAGCCAAAGTTCACTCATAACAAAAAAACTGCCAAGTGTGCAAACAAAACACAGATTCTTTTTGTATTAGCTTGAAAAAAATACCTATTTGACCCCAACCATTGTTAGTGTGCTGTAGTTAAAAGCAACCATAACAAAATCCACAACAWCACAAACACTAAATACCAACTCATCAAATTAATCACTGTTGCTGCTTTATTCTAAATGTTAGTTTAGAACTATTATTTCACCACAAAACCTGTTCACAGAAGTTAACAAGCCCTGTTTATATTTAACTAAGACATAGGAATGAAGTGATTTAAATGCTCCAAGAGCTTATATATTGTAGGCAACTTAACAAATGTATAAAATAAATGAGATCTGTATCTGCCAAAACACTGAAGTGTCAGATGCTATATTACGTTATTATACATAATGCTTTTGTTTCATGGTTACAAGCCAAATCAACAGACACCTGATCAAATGCTAATACTAGGTAAACATGAATATAGAAGAATGTATTAAAATTCTGATTAGCAATATTGATTTACTACCAATACAGCGATGCACGATGCTTTGCAATTCAGTATTTTTTTTTCTGAAGCATTTTCTCAGAAGATAGTCATTCTCTTCACTAAGTACCTTGATTTATCACCAGAGCTTAATTCATTTGGGCACTTAATTTTTACATCCTCTCTGCAACTGATTTTGTGTAAATTACAGCTTCCCTATTACTTTTGATAGCATTTATTAAACTTGTTCAAAAGTTTTGGCAYATACTAGGATTTCCACAAACTGCTGGATAGAAATCTGATAGTCATTATCTATGAGAAACATTACGTGTCATAAATATCACGTATACCAGCAGGCCACCTCAAAGAGAAATCTTATTATCTGTGYGTATTAGTAAAACAGATAAACTACCAAGACTGCTGCCTGATACTTTTCTGAGAATGATACTCATACTTCCCTTTTCATGGCTATCAGTAACACCAAATTCAAACATGTAATTTCTTTAGCAGCACTCTACATAACCGAAGGTTGCTATTAACCAAGTCAAACACRAAGAAGCAGCGTACAATACATGCTGCTAATGCAGGCATCTGGTTCAAGTCTCCATGAGCTTCATGACTGCATACTACTGGACAGAGCTCTGATACACCWGAATAAAGGGTCCTGATAGATGAAAGGTATGGAGTACTGTCCAGGATGCTTATAGACAGAAGAATTGTGTACTTTCTCCACTGTGGACGTTCATAAGGAAATCTTGACCTTCCCTAGGCTTAACCTTTCCACTGCAGCTGAGTCACTGAAGCTTCAAGCGCAGTGGCTGAAACKGTATTCTTTTGTGAAGTACATTTCAAGCCATGCAGATGAACTCTTTCCACTTGATTGTACTGTGTGTAATTACTTTGCTCTTTATATTATTCTATACAGATTTTTATTTAGGTCTTACTGTAGTAATAGAATACCTTCCAGTAACAGGATGATGTGTTTAGGTCACTGCATATTAATTGTGCCAGAAAAAAAACACAAGGAGTATGTCATTATAGATAATTTTTTTTGAAGTAACATTCTTGAATGTATTTAAAATTAAGGAATGAAAAAAACATGCTGTGCATTGGTAGTAGTTTCTTGTTTAAGAGACTTCATTCTATGGTCTAGAACTGACAATTTCATTTCTGAAATAACTTTTCTCCAAATATGGGAAAATTCAACAGAAGTATAGGAGTGAACATTTTGCTCTGTACTTCAGCTCGTCTTGCAGATGTCTTAGGCCTGCATCATCCTGAAAGATCTTACAAATAAGAATGAACTTGTTTTCAATGTCTTGGATGTGCTTTCAGCAGCCCCCACTACTAAGAAATCAGTGATGAGTAACTACAGCTATCCTCCTTGAGTGGATGGAATATCCTAGTTACCCAGAGGCTACATAGAGCAATACTTGGAGTCATTCCTACATAATTTAACCCGAGACACAAATTAACCGAACTGTACTGCCAGAGATGGCTATCAGGCCCATTTATTAYATTGTAAATCCAAAGGATGAAAAGAAATTGATGTTACTGAAGAGTAACCTCATCTCATTTCCAAATTCAGCCAGATGTTAGAATTTTAGGTTTGCCATATGGCATGAGTTGTATTTGGCATTCATCTGCACTCAGTAATGGACGGACTCAGGAGTAAAAGGGTGACAATGGTCAAAAGTTGATCAGAACACATACCTAAAGGGCTATTTCTTCAGAGCTGATTTGAAGTTCATTTTTGGCGAAATGGAATATTTTGCAGTAAGTAATGCTTCAGACCTACCTGACACCAACTGTTTATGACTATCTAGTAAAGGTCATTCTTTGCTGCTCAACTTATGCTTCTTTTTTTCTTATTAATAAATTGGCATCTACCAGTAGGTGTTGGCATAGATATCCTGTTGTAGCTTTCCCATAAATGAGAGCTTTAGTTTATTACATAAATTTTAAGAAAAGAGTAAAAATTTACCTCAGTTCCTTTCTCCTGCGCAGAAGTTCCTAGGACCTCTGGCTAACCACAAAACTTAAGTCTTCACTAGACACACCAAGATAAGAAGCAAGTCTTGGCACTGACTAAAAGTTATGATAAAATTCACCAAGTACAAGAGTCAATAGCAGGCTGAGGATTAACTATGAAGTAGGAAAGCACTGCAGACAGCTTTCTACTATACGAATAATTCTCTCTTCTATCATTAAATGCACTTGGCATTCTAGCCAAGTCACCTCTGATTAGAGTGAGCCTCTATCTCACAACCCATGCCTCAGTTAATTTTTAAGCTACAGCCGTTACATGAGGTTACTATATACACCAAGTATAACAGTGACCACAAATGCGTATACAGTTTTCATTTAGCTGGACACACATACAAAGGTGGTCTGCGAAATTTCCAGACTATCATATGAAACAAGAAGTCCAAAAAGCCTACAATAGTAAAAATTCCATACAAGCAACAAATCCTGTACTCTTCCCATCCTCTACYGCAGCTCTGCTTGAGTTGCATACTGATACAAGTAGAACATCTGTTCAAAAATAAGCTAATGCAAGCCCTCAGTATGCAGAATTCAGCCCTGAATAAAGTGAAGGCACCCAAGTTATTGTGCTAGTTACACTTGCTACTTTTTATTTCCTTTAGGATTAACAAAGGAAAGTTACATCAACTATCCACAGTGAAAATGTTAAACTAGGCAAGTCGTCTCAGCACACGAAAGGTACACATCTGTCTTCTGCAAACAACTTTTGAGACTGGTACCTGAAGCAGACGGATTACTCCTCCTCTGTAGAGATATTTTGTAAAGATTAGTGAGGCTAGTGGCTGCCAAGAACTTGACAACTTGAGCAAAACATGTTTCAAGTAATTGAAGCTACTGGTTGACTGAAGCAGTCTAGCTCTTATGTACATTTGGGCCAGCATACCCAAGAGCAGAATCTTTATTCAGGACATTTCAAAAAGCAGGAAATTTTCTACATCCCTCAGGTACAATGAATTGCAACCTGCATGGATATTGCAGAGCTGACACATCAGAGCACTTGACAACTGATATCATGAATATAGCATGATTGTAAGTTTAACGAAGCCATAAACTATGTAGCAAATAAGTACATTAAAACATTAGGAATCTCTGAAGTCTGAAGGGAAATCACACACACTTCAAAAGAGTGAAAATATTATCTAGAGGTTTATATCACATTTTGGTCATCTGTTGTAATCTACCTCCAACAATTGTGCCAATTTCATTTAACTGACCACAAGCCGCATTACTACTCTAAAATGGTGGAAAAAAAGCCATGGTCATTGCAGCTCTCACTGTTAAACTGGGCCAAGAGAATGATACGCCTCCTAAGAACATTATTTTGCTGTTAAAGTACCTTGCTCTGTTTGAAGAACAAACAGTTAAAAGTATATGGGGAAATAAATATGAAAGGCCTTTTTTTTTTTTTAAGGAAATAGAAAACAGGCAGCTATTGTTTGTCTTGTTCTCAATAAACACTGATAGTCAATTGTTTCAAGAACTTTGTATAAGGTCACTGTTTTTTAGACTCATTTTCTGCTAGAATTGTACTCAGCTATTGTGTGGGGTGGTTTGTTGGTTGGTTTTTCTTTCAACTATGGCACATAAGACTTTAACCTCAGATAAGCAAGGATGATAAACCTGCAAAGCTCATCATAATTTATGAGCCCTAATGACTTGTTTTGGTGGACTAACTGCTCAAAGGGATTTTTGTGCCCAYATCCAAAGTTACAATTTTTAAAATCCTCATTTAGCTATGCCAACTTCCAAAGAGTCCATCTTTTAACAATAAAATTACCAGGTCTCTAAAATTCTCCTGTGGACCAAGCAAGTGGTATCTCACCTTGGTAATGCCATTTTGGTGATAGCTGTCACTTACAAAATTGGRTTTTTAATCAACTTTGCCTTAGAGTCACAAGCAGCCATTACGCATCACAAACAGTGGAAGATGGTGTTAACCTACTACTCTTTTCTTACTGATGATCTTTGAAACACCTGCCAMAGGTACTGTAGATCTGGACTGATCCTCCAGAAGGATTTACTTACAGTCKCTTGCACCTTGCTGGAAYAGAAYGCTAACCATCAAGCTATAGTGTAATCATTCAGAGGCACTGTCCCATGTTTCACGGAGTAATTATAGACTTCATGTGTCATGTAGAGCAAGAGCCAGGCCCTCTTTAGCTTAGTRCTTAAGAGTACTCACCTGGAAGGGAGCACCTTCCCATCCTTCAATTACTATGAAATATTAACACTCGATCAGCAAGCACTGCCATTCCTAGGCTATGGGACCACGTAGCATGGCTGCCCTCTCAACCTCAAGCCAGTCGTTCCATGCAAAGCAGAACTGACTCGCACAAGAAACTTGGGAGTCCCAATTCTCTCCTTCCATTTCACAATATTTTTTATTACATAGCAACACAAAGCCTAATACCACTCTGTTCTTAGTTAAATCACCAGATTACAGCCAGTCTTACACCTCCACACAATGTACTAAGAGGAATTTAAGCTTCCCAATTAACACAGTGGTTTTTCAGACAAATTGCTAAGCTGTCAATTTAATACAGACAAAATAAGGGTCCTACATGAAAAATGGTTTGTAATTTTACTAATCAGAGAAGTCTAACATTTATTGCTACTCAGAGTATAGCTAGAGGGCAGATAATAGCAGACCCACCACAACTGGAGCTTTCAGGCACTGAACCCTGGGGAGAAGGGAATGACACTTGTCAACTCAACTGAGTACGAAAAGCTCTCACTAGAAGGCAAACAAACAACAGGCAAAAGTAGAGTTAAGAATCATTTTTCCTTGACTACTACTTTAGTCAATTGTATTCATTCTATTACTCTAAGTCACTTAACTGAAAACACAAATGCAAAGCTTTGAAAACTTCCAGCTATAAGTAGATAACACTTCAGCCTTTTAGAATATAAGCTATACTCAGAGTTTTATATTTTTCTGATGTGCTTTTTAAGAAAGTTGAGCTCAAAGGCAAAACGTGGTTTTCGGCAAGATGCAGCATTTGGATTTCCTATTTTTGATCAAAACACAGAAAAATAAGGTCACAGAAATGATTTAAAAGTCAAGCAAGCTCACTGAGACATATACTTGCCTCAGTGATTTAACTCAGGCTGCTCTTCACACTGTTTCAGAGTCATGACAGTCATCAATCCATCAGGCTGCAAGGAAGGTACTTATCTGAAGAGCTCAGGTACATGCAACTATTGGACTCATGCCATTTGCAGCTATACTGCCTCCACCTTGGCTCACCTTTGGGCTCCTTCCTGATTTTAAAAAAAGAAAAAAAAAAGTGCTGCCAAAATGTCTTGGCCTATCAAGCTGGCTCCTGTTCCCAAGAAGGCCTCCAAGAAAGCTGTTACCATAGCCTGAAAATACAAGCATAGCAGGAAGAACAGCCTGAAACAGGTCCATCCCTGGCATCTTCACCAGAGAATGGGCATTGTAAATGCCTTTTGTGAATCACATCATCGGATGCATCACTGGAAAAGCGTGGCACTTCACAAGGAGTGCTTTACCATCATTTCCTGGAATGTGGAGACTGCTGCACACTGTCTGCTGCCCAACGAACTGGCCGAGCATGCCGTGTCTAAGGACACTGAGACTCTCAATCAAATACAGAACCTCCAAGTTACCAGAKTATGGCAAAACTTCAAGCAAACATGAACTCTCCTGCCAGACCATGTTTGTGCTCAAGACTACGCAGTTGTATGCCTTGGCATGTAACAGGCTGGTTATTCAGGAAGGACTGGAAAACAGTCTGGCTAAATAATAAGCTATGGCATCTGGTGAGAAGTAGCAACCACTCTGACTTTATCAGAAGCAATTCTGCAATATTAGAAGCAGCAGATCAAATCCCCTATGATCTGGTGTGCCAGCTCATCCATTAAACTCAGGTGAGAGCTACGACTGAATCGCAGTGGAAAGGATCCCTAGGTCATCACATCTGCTTGCTGAACAGCAAAGTCAACAGTAAGCATATAGCTCCTGACAGATGTTAGATCAGCGTGTTTCTGAAGGCGTTCAGCAACAGAGATAGCCAAACTTCTTTAGACACTCCAGAACTTAGTTATTCTTAGCACTACAAGTTTTTCCTAGGTCTAACTGAAATTTCTTTCACTGTAATTTAAGCTCCAGATGTAGCAGTTTGGGTTATTCAGGTGCTCAGAACCAAGCTGAATTCCCAAACATACACAACACCATGACATAGGACCAGAGCTGCCCAGTTCTCAGCATTGAGGTAGGTACATAAGACTCCTCTACATTGCATAGCAAAGACTGCACAGCAAGTTAGAGGGCCTGCCGGGTAGCTACAGTTATCACCAAGATTTAACCAGAAGAAAACAATAAAGGAAGTAATATGACAAAAGACATTAAACTAGGATCCATTGCCCCAAATTTCTTACAGAATTGAGCATCTAAATCATCTTATCCAAGAACACAGCCAAGTCATTGCTTTCTTGGAAGGYGGTATGAGAATCCCCTCTGGCCACTGCACAGGTGTCTCTCACCTTTGAGCTTTTCATAAGCTCACACTGGCATGTCAGCTTGTGGCCTCATGCAATTGGCCAGCATAGACTTAATTTATAGAGTTAGGCCTGCACAATCAGAACCAAAGATAACAAATTAGCCACAGATAAGTTCAAATACTTTAAGACTGCAAGATCCTAAATGAAAAGTAAGTATGATAGGGTCAATGTACATCTTAGCTAGAAATATCAGGTTTCAAGGCTTTCTGAAAATGAGTACATCTCCCAGAACAGGCTTTAACAYCTACCAAATTGCTGGTGATTCCTGGAAAGATGCAGACGATTTCATGTTTTCCTTCCCATCCGCGTGTAAATAGATAAATTTAAGGACTCAACACACAGATTCACCTGTAATTAGTCAAAATATTATGATCACAGGACCCACACAGCTTATTACTGCTRCATCAGAGCATGCTCATACTTCCCTTGAAAGACCAAAGCTGCATTATCTTATTCACTGCATACATTGGGCTTGAAATTGTACAATGAAGTGTTTCACGTCCCAGAGAATTTTCATCCGATCTTTTGCTTGACATCCCAATTACAGTACTACGGAGATTATCTGGGGTGTCATTACAGTCATAACTTTGAGGAGAGAGAAGCTATGCAAGTACATTAGAAAAGGGGAATGACACAGCAGGAAGTTGCTAAATTATATTTCTTTTTGGTGACAAGTGACCTGTCCAAACTCYTCCTGTAGCATGACTAGCAGTAAGGAAAATTCCATACCATTCCCAAAGCAGAAAACTGTTCCTTTGCCATCCGGTTCTCTTTATTCCTTAAAATAATAATTTCTGCAGGCAGAGATATGACAGTTCCTCAGGCTAGYAGGATGGAATGAAAGGAAAATTTGGCTCCTAGGAATATTTGATTTTAGCAAAATGCTAAAAACCGCTAAAAATCCTCCTAACTAAATTAGCCTTAACCCACGAGGAGGATGACTCAGGAAGTCAGGGCTGAGCTTTTGTTTATTTTGCTTTCTTGTTAACAGAAGCATATCAAATATGTAGTCATTTATCATGTATTGCTTCAACTGTTGCTAAGTAAGAATGAGAAATCTTCTATGGATTTTGTTTGCCATTTGTGTTCCCTACAGTACCATTAATTGTAAAACAGACTTTACTCTTTTGAAACATTTGTTTAAACTATATTCTTGCTTTCCTTGGCTGGGGAGTGATAAGCTGATGTTTCATGTGAATAAGGCAACACAGGATGTTAAAGCTGTATTGCCAGTGAGCTGTTCTACATTGATTTATTTGCAAGACAGAACTATTTTCAGCTAACAAAGCTAGATCCTTGTTTAAGTGCCAGGTACAATGATAACTGTGCAGAAATACTTATGGGTGACACTAAAGGATTTTCACCATTAATTTCTTAATTCTCCTCCCTCAGTACAGTTCACTGAGGATCACTGATGAACATAATTAATAAATCAAACCTGCAGCCATGTTTTCCACCATTGATTTTCTCCCTGCATAGATAACATTTTCTTGCTATCTTCCTTGTGGAAAAGGTCGTTTTAAATTGCATCTGTAGACTATCTCAATTTTCAGTAAACAGTATCATGTATGTTGAAGGACTACATGCACTTTTCCGAATAACAGCAAACTGTCAGGTTTGAATGATATGATTATATCTCATTTGCATACTGGGGAAGGAAAGCAGTAACTCTCTATATACCACAAGCCTAAATTCACGGCAACTGAAGGAATAAGGAAGAAGGCTTGAAGAACAGATATGAAAACATGAGAATCACATTCAGGCAAATCTTAAGATATATCAGAAATAGAAGTCAAAGTGTAATAATTTAAAGCAGTTATTCCATTTTATATGCCCAAAGTTTTAATCTCAGATAATTCCCTCTCTTTGAAAGATAAACATATGGGAAGGTGGATTTCCCTTCCTAGAAAGCTTACTTCCTCAGAACTTTAACATCTGTTTTTCAAAAAGTCACCCATGCATTAATGATAAAACTTCAAAAACATTTTTTGCCTCAAGGCTTTTCAATTTTTCATCAGTTTAGATCTGTCSAAAACTGAAATACTCAATTCTCATCCTTAAGGCAAAGATCACTACATGGAACAATGGACTAGTGAAGGCTTGCGTTTAAAAACCTAAGGATAACATATATGATTTCTGCTSTTCTCCACTTTTTAAATGCCTCAAAAGCTTTACATATGTGGAAAAACAAAAATTGGAGAAGTAAAAGGTAATTTTTCTCTACTAAATTTAAACGGGCTCCTCATTTCAGATTTCTCCTGAAAGAGAATGCAGATAAAGATACTAATTTACAAGGTTGTAGATAAAGACACCAAAAAATGAGGGATGTTGAAGTCAGTCTAAAAATTTTTACAAATTTAGTGCTCAAAATTAAGGTCTTCACATGACCTTCTGTTAAGAACCATTCCCCCAACCTGCAAATGGAGCTGATGCACATATTCGATTCCTATAGCAACTAGACCAAATACTCGCATAGAAAATTAGGAAAACCTTTAATGTTAATTTTTAAGCCTTTGCATTCTTCTGATCAGGAGGGTGTAAAGAAATGGCACATACCCAACAGTTAAAGACTATCGTTTGAAAACGGAGTACAACAGTGAAGGGGAGGGGGAAACAATCTAATTTAACATAGTATCTGTATAGCTTTAGGTTATTCATAACAAAATCAGCTAAAGAGAATGGTGGAATGAGCCAAAAATATGTAAGTCAGATCAAAACCCCTGAAGTCTCATGAAGCTGTGTATTTCAGACCAAGTTTTATAGTATTTTTTTGGTATAGAAATACCATTGAAATAACTAAAACTCTAAGCTAACAACTGTTATGTGAGCCATACCTAATGAAGTCGAGTAACACATGAAAATTTTATAATATTGAAACATTACAGCCTTTAGCCTCCTCACTTTATTTAGACAATGAAGTTTCAAGCCTCAGTGTATTTCTGATACAGACAGTGCAAAGTTAAACATAACACCAAAAATACATTGACCACAATTTTCAAGTCTAGATAAGCATTTGTCAGCTTCCAGCTTGATAAGCAAACATAATTTGAAGCTAACTCTGGTGCGCATCAGGTTTTAGGAGGCAGAACTAAACATGCGTCTACCAGGATATCAAACAATCATGGTAAAAACGTATGTGCACGTGCACATGTACATCCACACAAATATAAACACATTTCCAGGAATAAACATACTGTATGTAAGGTTAGCAAATTTATTCAGATGGTGTCATCTTTCTCAGCACAGAGAACTTGATGATAGGACTTACATACCTATCTGAATTTAAAAGTATTATTCAATATTTAAGCGACAAAGACTTAAGTACACCACTTCTGTTCACTTTTAAATTCTTTACATTACACTCCAAAAGGCATTTTTATTAGGAACATTGTGCTGCACTTAAAACTAGAAAACTAAAAAAACCTGGATATTAAGCTCTTTTCAGTGTGATTTTAAAAGCACACAGATTTCCAGTAGCTGTTTTTAATAAATTCAGGAAGGACTACCACTGTCTACCACTGTCTTCAGAGAGAAGAATCACAAGGCATCTGAAGATACCATATTCTGTGCTCATTTCACTTGAAAACTTTGGGTTTTTTTGCTGAACTTATATCTGCCTCCTTCAAACAAGTGTTTAATTTCTAGAGTCCTTATTAAGGAAGTGCCTTTAGAATGTATAGTCTATATACAAATGCTTGAGATAAATCACTGAAGAAATATCTCAAAATTGTTACTTCTAAAAGTCTTAATCAGACTAGAATTTTATAAGCCTAAACCTAAATTTCAGCTCTTAACAGCAGGAGACTTGTTCAGTATGGCTTGTTTTGCACAATTAGGTTTAGTGGTGCAAAATTAAGGGTACAAATTTTATAGTCATGCTGTACTCACCAAAAAGGAGGATGGGCTTCAGTCTAGTTCCAAATTTAGCCCTAGAAGTTCATTAGCAAAACTATTTCCTTTTGGCATTCAAGAGCCAAAATTCCTTTTACATATATAAAAAGATCCTCAGTAAATACCGTCTACTTGTCAATGTTAAATAAAATGAGTTTGATGACAAAAGGAGTGGCTTCTGTCAGAAGACTTAAATCACAGGTAATTAGAGCATTATTATTTTAGGTAAGAAATGTGTAACTTTGCCATGGCATTATCAATAATTAGCTCAGAAAAGCATACTTTTAATGAACATAAAGAGAAGCTGCTCCTAAACATCCTGGAAAGTAAAGTCCAGGAAAGTCTGATTAAAATCTGTACAAAAGTGAAGATGACAGGAAGTTGCATAGAATGAGAGAATTATACACAATGAAGTCAACAGCATAGTTATTCTTAAGTCATGTTTTGAASTCGAGCTATGCTCCAACTTCAGGCTCAGCTGATAATTTGAAAACTGCACTGGCAAATAGACACTTCCCATAAAACATTCAGTTTGCAGTTCTGATACTTAAATCAAAAAAGAGAAACCAAAAAAGAATTGAAAACATTTCCTTTCAAATTTAAGTTGCTCTTGTTAATGGCCAGGATTGACAAGTCTTCCAAACATCTTCAAAACAAAACAAACAAACAAGTGAGATCACCTAAACTCTGCACCTCAATTTCACAATTTTTCACCTGCCCAAACTACTCAATATCTCACCCCTATCCATACGATTACCTTCTTCCACTGAGGGTGGAAGACAGCTAGCTAGAGCCTGGTATCCGCAATGGAGATTTACATAATGTCTGTTTGAAAGCCTAGGTCAAATTTTTGTTGCTTCATCTAAAGTGCTTGTCCATTAAGGCTTTAGCATTTTGAATCCTCCAAGTGAAAATATAATTAAAAAAAAGGATACAATTGCAGAAGATGAGGTTTTCAAATCTGCTCACTGGTATTAGAATTCTGAAGTGTACATATAAAGACCAAAATGTAGGAAAATTCATGGCATGCCTTAGCATAGCATGCATAGGTCAGAGAAAATATTTGACTACAATGCAAATATAACAAAATATGGACTATATCTTGTTAGAAAGAACTCAGATACCAAACTGTATAAATTTCTCAAGGAGCTGCTCATTTTTCCCCTCACACCTGTTTCCCTTCACTCTAAATAGGATGATGATTTTTTCCTGAGAAAATTATTTCTTCACAGCATTTTTTTTTAAGCTGGATCACCTTTTCTGCCCTTTATCAGGAGGAGTTTAGGCCTTGTTCAGGTATTTATCATGCAGTAACTACAGTATTCGGAGTGCCTAGTTTTCTGTAGTGCTTTAATTTGTGCAAAATGCAACCAATGAGATCACTATTCCACATCCAGCTTTTTGCTTTGAGGCAATCACAAAAGCCCCAGCCCCATAACAGTCTAATATAGCTGGCTCCTTGTCTTCCCTCAGCACCAATTATATCCCCCTCCTCTTCCCTTTCAAGAGAGTTTTCATAATACTCTTCCTGTCTCCACTTGCAGTTCCCAAAGCTCTCATCACATCCCTCTACAATATTTGCTCAGTTTTCCCACAGATATTTCCATCTTTTCATAACAGACAATAGCTTTATCATAAGGAGCATTCCTCAGGTTTATCTACTATCTGCTTGTTCCTCAAATCCCTTCTGAAGTTTCACTTTTGCTCAGCTGCTTACAGGAAATCATCAAACCAGTTGTATCACAGTTCAGTGGGGGTCAAGAGCACTTGATATTAAAACTGCTGAAGGTGATCTTTGAAATCAAGTTTGCAGTAAATGCCGAAGAGACAGGATGGAGCAAAGAGCTCTGTCCCCAAACCTTCTTTGTATGATGATAATTTAAAGTTTAATAGAAACAATTACTTAAACATAAAAGCTTGTATTCAAATAGCAACTTATATCCATTCTCTATATCTATTCATTACAAAATGATTCACCTGTCCCCTCTTCTGATGACTAATGATACAAAGAATGCATGCTAGAATTAGAAGTGGGCCACGTACTTCGCAGATCAGCTGAAGCTGAAAAGGACCTCTGGAGATCACGTAGTCCCCAACCCGCCTGCTCAAGCAGAGTCACCTACAGCACATTGCACAGGACCCTGTCCAGATAGCTTTTGAATATCTCCAAGAATGGAGACTCCACAACCTCTCTGGGCAACCTGTTCCAATGCTCTGTCACCCTCACAATAAGGAAACTTTTCCTTGTGTTCAGGCAGAACTGCCTGTGTTCTGGTTTTTATCTATTGCCTCTTGTCCTGTCACCGGACACCACTGAAAAGTCTGACCCTGTCCTCTTTACACTCTCCCTTCAGATACACACACACATAGATAAGATCCCCCCTCAGTCTTCTCTTCTCCAGGCCCAGCTCTCTCAGTCTTTTCTTGTATGAGAGATGCTTCAGTCCCTTAATCATCTTAGGAGCTTTGGTACTACATGCTCCAGTACCATGTCTCTCCTGAACTGTGGAGCCCAGAGGTGGACACAGGTGGTCCAGATATGGCCTCTTTAGGGCTGAGGGGCGTACCTTGACATGCTAGAAATGCTCTTTCTAATGCAGCCCAGGAAACCATTGGCCTTCTTGACCACAAGGGCACACTGCTGGCTCATAGTCAAGCTGCTGTCCACCAGGACTCCCAGGTCATTCACTGCACAGCTGCTTTCCAGCAGGTCAACCCTCAGCCTGTACTGTACATAATAGATGTTATGCTGTTCTTGTGCAGATGTTTTATTACATGTACCAACATGTAATAAAACATCTGCACAAGAACAGCATAACATCTATTATGTAGCTCAGGTTGTAATACTTAGTCATACTACTGGATTTATATCATTTTTTTAGCTAAATTGCAATTGATTTACACTTTAGAAAATTATAGTTAAGATAGTTACACCACTAAATATTAGGAAARGGAAACCAGTTTATATGTGAGATTAATTTAACATAGCATCTCTGCAATTACTTCAGTCTTGTTCATAAGAAAACTACTGCCTTAAGCTGGAAGGCATTCTCCTAATGCTTTATTATAGTAAGAGTATCTCAAGTTGATGTGTTAGCTAGAATAGGTAAAAACTTGCAAACACTTTTTTTCTTAGGGTAAGAGCCCTGATAAATTGTGTCCTGAATGTGGCCTTCACTCAGATACAAAGCCATAAGCCCCCCCACCCCCAAGTCATCTGTGGATCAAATGCCACTGTCAAAAGCATGTGAATGTGTAAATTTACAGAATACAAGAATGAGAAATTAAAAACCTTTCCCTTGTACTTGTTTAAAGATAGAATGGTAACATGCAAGGCTCAAATTACATGATCACTCTCCGCAAAGTGACCCTTAAAGAGCAGGTCTGTTGAGGACTTCGATTTGCCTTATTGTCTGAATGCATGTCAAAACAAAGTCTTTGGTTTGGTCTTTATTCTGCTGTCAAACTTGTCAACATCTCACTTAGCTCTTGTACAGTAGCATTTTCTTTGATTAGCCTCTTAGATCATTCTTACTCAAAACAAGCCATTTGATTGCATCAGTCATGTTGAAATTTCTTAGAGATTCCTAARATCTACAGATTTTTGCAAAAGGAGAAAAGACTGAAATTATCATGCATATGATATCTGGGAGAATGTGAATGCTGGAAGTTCTCTGTTCATTGGAAATTCACTAGAACTGAAACTAAAAATAAAAATTGTATGCTGGCAACTGCTGGCTTCTGTCAGAAATTGCTCATTAAAATGTGTAAAATACTATGACTAGCTAGTAGCAACTGTCAGCCATGCATGCTTTATATATGACTTAGTGAYACACACTAAACATTTTCCACTGGTATCCCTTTGGGATGTTAGTGCTTGCTTATCAGTATGAAGTCCTTACTATATCTCCAATAGGAAAAAAGTTGATGTATGCAAAAGACAATAGCTACCTGAGACTTTAAAAGGGTAAAGGACAAAGCACAGGCCAATAACATGGTCTTTACCATCCAAAAGGAAGTATCCATTATGTACTTTATAYAGGCCAATCACTATGGTTTTGGGTTGCTTCAGAAGCTGTAGTCTGTTTTTGAAATTCATTAGCAAAACTGCCACAGATGCCTCAGAGGTCTAAAAGCAGCAGCTGTAGAGCCAAGCCAAAGCTGAGGCCTCCTAATGCATTAGTCCATCCCTTATGACGACCCACACAGGCTGCTTCAATGGACAGAGCAAAAYATTCTGTACTGCAGAATTACTGAAAAGTCTTCATAAAGCACTACTTAAAGTTTTCAGGAATTAACAATATCTTTATTTATCAGAGCTCAAAGAGCCACAGCAGTTCATTATCTGCCTAAAAGTTTAAGGACTGGATAATCTGAGGTTCTCAAATTAACATGAAATTTAGTGAGAAATAAGTATTCAATATCTTACAAACTTCATTTTGCATTCCCACTTGAAAACCTAGTGCAAAAAATACCTTAATTTCATATGTTTACATGTATAGGAAAGGAAATATTTTTGGTTTTATATATTACTTCTTATTTTTAATATTAAAAAAAATAAAATATTCAAAGAAAAACAACATTCAAACACTTGATTTAGCTACACCTCCCTTACACTTGTGCAATTACCCTGAGTTACTTTCCTTTTTCGATGCTTTTGACTAGGAGTGAATATATTGTGCATACAAATATTACACTCTATAGTAATGCATGTATTCTCCAATTCAGGCTTTTTAACACATCAGAATTGCTCTAGAATCATGGACAGGCTTTTCTCTCTCATTCCCTGAAAATAAACTTTGGCAAAATACAAGATACCGAAATCCTTGTTCTACACAAAATCAAAACATTGTATGAGATTAGATGTCAACAGCCATGAGATGTCTTAGTAATATTTACATTGTTTTTCTTCTGGTCAAGAGACCATGAACCTTAATACTACCTGCAATACATTGACATACATATTCTTAGAGGTCTTATGCTACACTCTGCTTCTGCGCTTCATTTCATATACTGTATTAAAAATATGAATCTGACCACTCTGCCTAAGTGTTTTTCCTATGTATTTTGATGGATAAACTGAAGTATTATATAATTTTTTGCCAGCTTACATTGTTTCAGAAATGTTTATTTCTGTTCTTCTACTGGTACTCGTYGCTAAATCTGGACGTGAGTCTCCTTAATTCATTAAGGACACCCAAGAGTGCTCTCATTAGATGCCTTTAAAATTCTTGCTCCAGGTACAAATATCTATACCATGTTGACACAAGAAAACCTGCTACATATTCTGCACCTTCATTGCATACTATTGCTGTGATGTGGAAGAAGGTATCTATGCCTTTCTGCAAGGCTGCATGCTGTACTTTCTGGGGCTTCGCACCCTGCAAGAGTGTGAAGCTCCTATCCATGCTTATCCCCTTGAGAAATACATGGCTTTATGTACATGATCGCACTCTTAAGTTACTCTATACTGAAGAAGCTTTTAAGTCTGGCTAGGATTAAGAAATCTTCAGACAGACGGACATACACTGAAAAGAATATTCAGTGGCTAGCCTGCTCTYGACGCACAGTCCCTACACCCCTCCTCATCCCAGGTTACACCATGCAGCCCTAAGCCCCTTAGGGAGCATTATAGCTACGGTCCAGTCTTGCTGCGCGTTAACTACTATCTCATCCATTGAATCTGATCAACAGATCTGAGTAAGGTAACTGGACCYACTGTTTTTAAATTGTAGGAAAAACCACAGACCCTTCATCTTATTTCAGCCTTCAGTCACAGCTACTGATTCCCTATTAACAAAACTATTGAGCCTATAAACAAATACATCCTTTAGACATCAGTTCACTTCCCCCCCCCCCCCTTTTCTTAATAAGCATGCAGGGGTTTAATTTTCAGCTATGGCAACTGCAGTTATTGATTCCTCCCTTGTATTTCCTCATGCGGCCCTGTCTTTTCTTCTGGGTCCTGAAAAAGCAAAGCATAAATGCATTGCTTGCATTTATTGCATGGAAAGCTAAACAGCAACTGCTGCTAAACTAGGGATAATTTAAGTTACTCRTCTAACAGTTCAGTGTATGCTCTTTTAATACTTACACATAAAAATACAAACGTCTTATTTAAATGCWAAACTTTCATCATTCCATGCTACAACTTTATCTGCTGAAAGCRCTAAATTAAATTAGTTTATAGCTTCTGACTATAGTAAGACTGGGAGGAAGAAGACTTGCTTTTCCTGTCATCTCATTGTTTTCCCCTTATCTTTTGAGTTTTGGGATCTTTGGCATCAATTCTAAAAAAAAATGTATTATGTTACTTTGGTTAAAGTACTTAAGAACTACATCTGTGCTTTTCAAGTCCCCAATAATGGTTAGTGAGGTGTTTTTAAGGGTGGATGGATCAGAACACTATCTTAATTCAGTTCAGGTAGATCACAAACATATTTATGAAGAGGAGCTAGAAATAATAGAAAAGGCTCCATTCTCTGGAATTTGCTGCTTCGCAGCAGTGCTAGCTGTGGCATATCCCTTATAGAACAATAAATCTGAAGAGGAAGCTGCCACAATTCATGGTTCAAAAAGAAACAAACCAGAAGTAAATCTAAACTCCTGTCATTCAGCATGCTTTCACTCCAAAGTTTGTGCTGGCCTTTTAAGCATGTACTTCTCCCCAAGATCACACCATAGTCTCATACACGAGGTTTTCCATTACATCAGTGTCTTTGAAAGTCTTTAGCTTTTGCTTTAGCCTGCGCTCAAGACAGAGTTAAGAATCTTCATAACTTCAGAAAAGTCAACATCTTTTCCCTTGTACACATTTTGTTACAGTAGTATACTTTTGTAAAATAGTTTCATGAAAGGAACCACATACTATTTGAAGAAAAATGAGCACAGACCGTATCTATGCGACAGTCATCTCACAAATAGGGAGTTACACGTTATGCCTAACAGTATACGAGGAAAATGTGAACTGGCAATGAGTAATGGACTTAATGCAATATTGAAATACCAACATGGAAAGGGATCAATAGCTGTGTAGTAGGATACAGTGTCAAAGTCCACATTTGTTAAATTCTAGCTTATAAGCAAGTAGGGATCATCTGCCAGTATTTCCAYGTGATGCAGACAGCCTTGCTGGAGCAGAAATATTGTTCCAAGGTCACATTTGATGCAGTTTGCCCACTCAGATGCAACCTCATCACTGGTGTATTATACCCCACACCTGATCTTTCTGACACAGAAGTGGCACTGGGCTATTGCATCGTGTAACATTATACCGTGTACCTCAATTTGATATTTCAGTGTGTTCTCTGCGCACACGCCATCCTTTACTCACAGGTTGGTCACATACGTATACTGCACCTCAGAGGCTAGTCCACTGGCCGAGGCTAGGTAGCACGTTCCCACATTAGCTCTCAAGGTTACTGTGCTCCACAGCCTACATGATTGTTTGCTGCTTATCACTGTTTGCCCAAAGCTAATGATTTTTTAAATAAACAACATACCTGCTGTTCCACCACTTGATTCTACTTTCTTTGGTCATCCTACTCTACCATTTCTACTACAATTTCCACCTTCTACTATGATACTGTATTTTAGGGTTAATCTACTTGCTTTTACTCATTGGTACCCTGTTAATCTACTTGCTTTTACTCGTTGGTACCCTGTTTACGATCACAACACATGGGCCCAGAGTGACCTTAGAACGTAATTTGTATCAAAAATGTCTGAAACAACTGTACTGTTCAAACATGACAGCTGATGTTATTTACATCACTGCAGACCAACAGGGTTTGACTTTGCATAACCTACAGTCTTTTAAATCATGTAAAACTCTGGATTGAAATCTTGGCCTCACTGAAACCTAAAAAACTTCTAGATTTCAGCTGAAACTGAATATCATTCTTTCTGCTGCAGAAATACTCAATTCATCCTGTATCATCTTATCACCAAGTCCTTCCAGATAACCTGTTTATAGATACACTTTGGCTGATAATGAGCTAAAGAAAACTGTCATATAATCCCTCGATTACCATGGATTTCTACATCAGTGACTGGATTCTACCGCTTTATACCTACCTTACATCATGTGGAATTAGTTCATATTGGATATGCTTAGCTGCTGTTTTAGCTCAAATTCATTAGATTTCTCCTCAAAACCAAATTCTATTGCAGCACCTCCATGACCGTTACTGACAAGTCACCAATTTCRTTTAGAAATAGATCTTACCAAAGAGAAAGTAAGAGAAAATCTAATCTAAGATCTGCTAAATCCATTTCTTACTGTTACTTTATAAAAGCTCGCTTATGGGCTTACAAATATGGTACGGAAAAAAGCTAGCTCTGCTTGTTTATTAAGGATTTTCATCATAATTRTGCACATAGACTCAAACGCAAGCATTCAAGTGCTATACACTGTGAATACATACTATTTTACAGAATACAAAAGAAGGCATGATTTTCAACTTATTGTGTGGTCCCCCATAAAAAGATATACAAAAAATTTCATGAGAGGTGTTCATTCACTAATAAAGAAAAATCCTGGAATGATTCAAGGAAGATGCAGCTTTTCTAAAGGAGATGCACACTAGCAATCCATTTCTGTATTGTTGCTTTCAAATGCAACGTCTCATTTAGTAGATAGTTGCTGACATGCAACTGTCCAAATACCTTTGCAAGAACATACATACAGAAATAACACACTGGAATTTGGCTTATAATTACAAAACACTGGTTACTAACTTAACTATTAATAAGATAGCAAACCTCAAATTCCTGATCTCATGCCCACTCAACTATCTAAACAAACTGTTTATCTAAGCATGATTTAAATCCACGTAACTATTAAATAAGAGTTCATACCAAAATATCATTTACCTATCTATAAGTTCAAAGTGAATCAGAACGTTTGGTTCAGTTGTCAGCATCATTTAATGCATTTCAGTATTAGGCTGTATTCGGTGAGAATACAATTAATAATTCATGAATGAAATACTACTTTTAATATAAGCACTATCTGTACCAAGAGACTCGCTTTATTGACCTAGTTCAAACCAGTTTTAATCTCAAAGGCAGACACTGTGCGATTAATACCTAATTCAGAGAAAATCATTTTTTGAACAGAAAGTCTACMGCATTAACATACAGCCCCATCAGAAGACACATCTGTTTCAGTTATTGCTGCGCGTTTGTCTTCATGTTATTTTCTCTACCACTTTTAGCAGAAAGCTTACCACAGATAATGTTCAATAAAGTTTAACCTTCTTGTGCTATTGCTGTGCTTGTGCTCCATGTGGAGTGCTGGCTTCCTTCCTTTTATTGAATGCCAAACGGAGGGACACAATGGGTGTGTTGTGCTCTGCACAGCACACTATGTGCTATTATCTTTAAAAAGGAGGTGTGAGCTGGCCACAATACCACTACCACAGTGCAAGTGCCACAAACTAATCAAACACAACATTGGGGCATGCAGTCCATTAAAAGCCTGTGCAAAAGCTAGTGCARGAGCTGCTTTTTATTATGACCTATATACTGCACAGCAGCACTTGGACAATTTAAAGCCAGTTACACCGAGACTGAACAATGCATGAATTGCACTGCTAAAGAATTAAACGCTTTAAGGCTTTTCAAATAATACTCTCACAAATTTTGCTTTATATCCTATATTATCCTCACACTACAAAGGAAAACAAACAAAAAAACCCCACAACCTTTTCTCCTAGTGAAAACGCAAGCATAGGATTCAATCAACTATTGGAAACATCCTTCTGAATCAGCAACCATATGGCACAGCACGATAAAATATTCAGCAAAAATGCAATCACATCAATTCAGCAGCTTTAAACAAGACACTGGCCCAAGCCCCCCTTTTGATTGGGAAGGCAGCAGAGAAGGTTATTTCTTGCAYGAAGTTTTGCCCAGCGTATTGTTTTCGCTAAATCGAAACGTACCGTACAGCGGCGTACCCTCGACGCGCGCCGAGATGCACAGCGGCTCCCCTCGGTGCCACGGTCCCCGGGCAGAAGCTCCCAAGGCAGTCTGCTGCTGAGCCGCGCGTACAGCTGCGAGGGGGCTTCTGCCCAGCCCGCAGCCCGYGCTCCGGCCGAGCTGCACACCTGCTCCTTCGGAAACGCCTGCTTCCCGGCGCCGGCAGCGCACAGGAGCGGCGGAAGGCGAGGGCACCTCCCTTCTCCGGGAGCACCGGCTTTCTCTCCGAGCAGCTAGCGAGCTGCCGCGATGACGCTGCGGAGGCGCCTTGCCTTTGCGAGACGCGACCCCGCTCCGCCGCCTGACAGCGGATAGGCAGCGTTATCGCTCTGCATTCCTCCTCCTCTCGTCAGCGAGCAGCGGCGGCAGCCACCAGCCTGTCAAAATGGCAGCGTGGAGGCATGCCCAGCCGCAGCAATCGCTAGCGTGCCTGTTCCTTGCTTCCTCTGACACGACGGTGGGGTTTTTAGGTTTTTTTTTTTTTGATTTTTTTTTGTTTGTTTGTTGATTCCACGGTAAAGCACAGCAGAATATGCCACGCTGTTTATCATAAGCAAAATGGCTGGTGCTTTCAGCGCTGCTGCAGCCTGCTCCCGGGGCTCTCCCGGCTTTCCGGAGCCATGGCAACAGCCAAGAGCCAGCCCGGCCCAGCGCACCCCGCCGGGCGTCTGCCCCCCTGCGACACCCGGCCCACGCGCTGCGCCCCGCGCGCTGCGCCCCGCGCGCCCACCTCCCCTCGTCTCGCATTTGCGCGCTCAGATGTTTCCCGTGTTTATTTTGCTTGCGTTGCATCTCTTTTGCACCTAGCAGAAAGGCCATATCCCATTGCAAGCAATCCAGGGCCAATAGGATGCAGGTTGCTGTGGAAAGTGTACATTAAAAAAAAAAAAAAAAAAAAACAGACAAAAAACCCCACACTCCTTTCCTTCCGAAGCACTAAATTTAAGCATAAAGATTATTTGACAGGGCAAAGCAATAAACACTTAGGACATAAAAATCTTAAGGGCCACTTAATTTAGAAAAYACCATTACGTAGTAAAACCAGCCAGCCCTCCATCAGCAAAGTCAACAAATCTCACTCATGAAAAGTTAATACTAAAGCCACCWCAATGACTCTAAGTGTTTACAAATAGCTCTCAAGGATTAAACTGCTGCTGTTTTTTAAACAGGATTCAAATCATTTTACACAGACATCATCATATAAAACTGTTTTGTGCTACTTTTAATTCCCACTCCTAATTGAACGAGAAAATGTCTTATAAAGAGACACCTGAAAAATTTGTAAGTATGTATGAAAATCTGCACTGTTCAAGGGTTGCCATTATCTCATGTCTCACCCCATAAGGGGGCAGAAACAGCAGCTAAAAGTACATGCAGCGGTCTTTATCCTAAAGGTCTTGGAAAACTATTGAGAAGAGTTGCCTAGACATTTCTAAGCACGCTGTATTTCATAGACAAAAATTCCAGATATCTGATTTGAGGAAGATTTATGTCAATCCCTTCCCAGTCATGAGCAGGGATTTACTTGGTATGGATAATTAATCATGGCATTTTTCCTGTTCAGACTTCTGCTTTTATGGCTGCATCAGATTTGTCCCCTCTGAGCACAGCTTGCAGGAAAGAAAGCTGCGCTGCACCTCCTCCACCCCAGGGGTACTGCTGCTCCAGGGGCACGGGCAGCAGCCGCTCGGCAGTGCCCCAAGCAAAGAAATAAGGCACTGTGGAGGATTTTACAGATGCCTTTTCTCCGCAGCTTTACTCAGGAGCCCTTGTGCAAGTGTTAGTTTCTCCGAAATTCAAATATTACAAGAGGGAAATGGCCTGTGGGAGGCTTAGTGGTTGTCTCCTCAGGAGGAGAGAAAAATTGTGTTAAGCATTTCGACTTGTCAGAGCTGAAGTATTCAGGCACAGTTATAGCAGGTGCTCCAATATTATTTTTTTTTCTTGTTTCTTCTTCTTAACCCTCCTTGAAAAAAGGATGGATGTCCTCTGCTGATACTTACTTGCTCACATCGCTGAAACCACGGCTGGTGCTAGAGGTCTGTGCTAGCATCAGGCAAACAGGCCTCCAGGTGCCATGACTGCTGTCCAAGAATAGTTTTTGAGCAGAAAAGGAGGAAATCTGCTGATTTGGCAAGCCAATTCTACAGCTTCTGGCTGGAAAACATTAAACTACTGCAGTAATTATAGACACAAAATAAGTATTAAAACAAAACCTCTCTGTGTTACAAGAATACTGTTTCACCATTGGTTCCCTAACCTGTTCATTAATAGGCAACATGAAACAGACAGCACATCCAGGCCTTCTTCATGCTTGTTAATACATTGATGTAGTCACCACCTCCACRGAAAGTGCTCTTTGCAGGTGAAAACTGAAGCAAGTTTTCTACCAGTTTAACACACTGACCTGTTCTAAGGTAACTATCCAAATACTCTCAACGAGGCAGCTAAAATGCTAGCTTTTGAAAGAGTAGAGGGCAGAAGCTTTTAAACAACAGATTAGAACTAGAAAAGGTTTGGAAGATGTTTGTTCATACATATCTATCTATAGTTATCTTAACACATGGTGGCAGGACAGTATTTTGATAGAAATGCTGAAGCTGTTTTAAAATATGCTGTTAAAGAATACACCTTCCTAATTCAGACTTTAGGACTCTGGATCTACATTCCTAACACCGGTATAATTYCAGTTAAGAACGATGGAGCTTTTGCCTGCAGTATGCATATATAAGACTTGCGATATACATGCTCATGCAATCTTTCCTGCTCTCCAGTGACATAATTAGGTGAAAGTTAGAACAGGATTAATCCAAGAACAGATTATGGTTCCAGTTCAAACCACCAAAGCACGGTGTGAGAGAACCTAACTGCTTTGAGATTAAAGTTGTCAGCTCTGACTGAATATAAAGACTTTAAAAGCTCCACGGAAGTCCTAGAAAGAAAATTTCTGTTGCATGCTCTGCACAGCCAGGGCTTAAAATTTCCTCCTGGTAAAACCCACTGAAATCACAGCATCAAGTTGGGAGCAGAATCCATGGTACTGCTGTCAGAGACTGCATTAACTTCAGATAGGCCTCCAGGGCTGTGTCGGTGAGTCTAAGGAGAGTCCAGAATCCTGCAGCTGAAATAGTGGTTGCTAGTCTACTCCCATTATGCACAAATTCAAGTGCGAGGTGTACAGTCATACTGACCCTACACTGAGTATTTAAGTGCTTAAAGATAACCACTTGCCTGCCTTGTTAAAACAGGGCTGAAAATAGAACACTGTTTGGTATCTTGACTCAAATTCTACTCATATCTGAATYCGGACGAGTTTCCTGACCCCACTATAGAACCTGGAGGATAGTTGCTCACACCAAAAACCGTCACACCTAAAGTAGACTGGTAGTCACTGGTCCTTCACCAGAACATTGCTAACTCACTGCCTCACTTTGGAGGCAGAAATAAACACTATCGCAAGACAGATACTTTATCAACATATTCACCATTTAATTCAGYCCTTCCTGTTTGTTCACAAACTGGTTCACAGCTGTCTCAAACCAGTTTTTGTCAGCACACAAAACTATATACCCCTATTAAAGCAATGCTATAGTCTCATGACTTTTTCAGACAATTTATCAAGAATTATTTTAATATTTCATTATCTTACATTAAGCAATGAATTTGAAATTTATTTTCTACAGCATTATTGCATTCTATAGTTGTTCTAAAGCATGAACTGTAATAATMTTTAAAGGCTATTGGCATTCAAGGAAAGTAAACTAGGATCTGGTCTTCTGATGCTAAGTAACAATTAAGAACATTATATTTCCTGCATTACTGTAATTATTCTTAGATATAATTGACTATCCAAATAAAATACCTACTGTTCAGCCATCCTGAATAACATTAACATAATTACAGATCTTTCTGACCTTTCCACTTCTGTAATCACTTCATGTTGCATTAAAGTGAAAAAGGCTGGAGTCCTGTAATCACAAATAAAGCACCATCTATCAAAAAAATGCTAAGCTCCTCAATTTATAAAGATTTAAATACGCTTTTTCTCCATATTGGTTGGTCAATCTGATAAGGTCAAGCAAAGCAGTAGGTAAACAGAATGAATATTTGCAGACGAGTAAGCTGAGGCACAGAATGGTTAACAGCATTTTTCCAAGGTTGCAGGTAACTACRAGCCTAGAAGAAAACTCTAGGTTATTTGACTCCCAAAACATCAATATCAATAACTAAGAGAACTTGCAGAAAAGTGAGCTAGAATTGGAACATTTCAAGAATTAATTTTATCCARGATCAAGCTTGTTTTTAGATCCTCTAGCTACCTGAATATTTAGCTGAACCTCCAGCTACTTGCTTTATATTTTCAGGTTCTCAGCAATAACTACTCTGTATAATTTTTTGTACTGTGGGTTCAAATATTTGCTAAACATGGTGACAGACAATTCTATGTCTAGAAGCTAGTTTAAGTTATAGATCTGGCATATATTTAACAAAATCACAAAAGTATTTCAGAAACATTTCCAAGAGTATTTSGGAAAGTTTTATCACAGGAAAATATCCCTTTTAGACAGTGGCCCTTTAAGATGAGCTACTCACAGCAAGTAATACAGGCACAGTATGGGGTAGAAAACCATGACAGAAGAGAAAAGCAGCTCTGATTTTCTTCTTAAAAACAARTATTTTGGAAATTTTAAAGAAAACCCTGAAGTTCTTTTGTAATTAAAGATGAAAATGTCTTAACCTAATAAAACTAGACACTTCAGTATTATTACTCCATGTTTTGCTACAGAGTGTTAAAGAAGCTTTTGAAATGCTGGAGCAATTTCCAYGCTATTTTCTATCCCATACGCAGTAATTACTTTCAGATATGATTTGGTACAAAAGCAATAGTTAAAGCATCATTGCCTATTCTCAAATATGAAATCTGACTAAAATTATACTGTGCTAGTTTTTAGCCATTTGTAGAAATGGTTTCAGATTACTTACAATGCAGCTAAAATTAAAGAGAGAGAAAAGAAATGTTTTCCTTCATTTGCTTGGTTAATTSGATTCATAAACAAATTAACTACCATATCTACTTGGCCATCACTTATCCCAAAAAAAATCAAGTTTTAGAGTATCTTGAGCAGACATCATGCATGTGAACTGCAGAACGGATGAGTGCTGTGTTTTCAGCTCTTTAGGACAGTATTTCACAGACAAAGATGAACATGAGCTTGTAAAGACATAACACACCAAACACTCCCACAAAGGGGTGCTTAAATGTCCAGTTTTCACAGCAAATAGCAAACATTCAAGCCAATTTTTATCCAGTTGAATAGAATTCATTATAAAATAAAGGCTCCCATTGCCTGAAATATCAGCAAGACATCAATTGAAACCCAAAGTGAAATGAGAAATGAGAAACAACCACTGAAATGCATTATGTTCTTATAATATGTCAAGAATATTGCCAAGACAATTAATAGTTTGATGAATTTGTACTTGATTATGTCATATACTGATAGTTATACTGAAGAGCAATATTAACCTGCAGGGGCTTCATTGTTCAGAATGGAGGCACAGCTTGATTTTTGGGTGATGCTAGGTGGCCTGGAATGTTTTTAAGAAGTTAAAATTGATTTAACTGAATTCCAGTTTAGGTCTGTGGTTTGACATTGCTCTAGGCAATATTCCCACAGAGAGAGGGGAAAAACATCAAGTAACTACCAATATAAGATTCAAATAAAGATTCTGAACTGGCCTTAGAAAATGGYTCCAAAGCATTAGTAGCCAGTGGATACTCAATAGACAAATTATTGTCTAATGTTAAAACTCAGTAGTATAGTCATGAGACGATATGAAAAATGAGTAGGTTTTACCACTTCTGATACTCATCTGAAGGGCAGTCCCTTGCTATCATATCTAGAGGAACACCACATGGTTACAGTAGCCAAAATGCTTGGAAAAAATGTGCTTTTTTCACTAATRCATTTTATCTCAGTATTTGTAAGTGTATAAAATAAAGAAATAAATTGGGGCCCAAATCCTCAGGAATCTGAGTATTATTTCAAATTTCAAAGAAACTCCCAGAACAGGTTTACAACATAGAACCCATGAATTATATTTGTTTTTGAAAAGTAATTTGCAAGTGAAGGTCAGCAGCAAAATCCCTATGAGGAAGAAAGTAGGCAGGCTCTAGGGATACGCACTCCTGAGTGCAGAAAGTTGGTTCWTTTTTTGCACTTCTTTATATCCATTGTGGATGAAATGAACTTCAACTMACTGTGAAAATATATTTCCTTACTKTCTCTRCATTTGTAGACTCTATGGCTGACATACCTTTTCTGATAAGGGGCAGGTACCAGCAGGATTATAGGCTCTGGAGACATACTACAAATTACAATGTCCAAGGCTGCTCTTCAGTTACTCCATTCCTTCACATAATGTCTAACATACTGTTTTTGACAGACCATCAAAGTTTGACCATACTGAGTGATATGCAACTTCTGTCATTTACTGACTCCATGAACATGCAAAGTTTTGCATAGGAAAAGAATATTCATGATATCATATACAAATTTAAAAAAAAACAAAACCACTTTTGCTCAAGTAGTTCGATGGCCCTACAAGATGATCCCTTGCAGAGATACCTACTCAGTCTGAGCTGTAAAACAATCAGGACCAGAGTTAATAGGCAGCATAAAAGTCAAACYATAGACTTTGGTCAGTACAATTAGGGGAGTGCAAGAGCATA
Source organism: Rhea americana (assembly GCF_003343005.1). Lineage (NCBI taxonomy): Eukaryota > Metazoa > Chordata > Aves > Rheiformes > Rheidae > Rhea > Rhea americana. The sequence continues at coordinate 1,071,633 of NW_028186468.1, read as the reverse complement.
AAATCATTCTGGTTAGAAATATCACTTTGGACAGATGCAACTATCCCCTGAAGCCTGTAAAACAGCTTGCTTCAAGGATGGGATTGAGAGCACTATCTCAGATTAGATCTTAAATGATATCTACAATATCCCCCAARCAAGCATCTGAAGTCTAAAATGACTGAAAATTTGTCTTACAAAATCTGATAGTTGGAAAAGAATCCCTGTTAATTACAGCAGACTGATGAAATTCTGCTTTTCTCATTCTTGATTTGAGATGTGTGAACAACCTTTCACCTTCTCCTCTATTTTTATACTTCATCACCTTTTCCTTGCATATGCCCTAAAGCCATATCCCTGAGAGCTTTTGGCCACTGTCTTTCCAAACAACCACTGCTACCAGTCGCTGGCAGCACTTCCTCTTCCTTAAATCCATTTCTGCACATTTGCAAGCCCTCTTCAGGGCAGCTGCCAGAAGGGCTCAGGCATATTATCTCCATTTAGCAATCTATTACTGTCTTTCCTCTGCCTGTTCCTTTCAAAAGCTGCTTGACACTATTTCTTTATATACCCCTTTTGCATTCAGGTAATCGGGGCTTGCATTCTTCTCCTGTTTGAGGAAGGAGCCTTAGCTTTTAGTCAAGTAATGAGCAAGAATGGAGAGAAGTGAAAAGAGGTTTGGTGAGGAGAAAAGTTCGGTGGTAGGAAGGCAGAGCAGGAACGTGGATTTTCAAGTGTTGCTAAGATATTTCTTGGCAAAAACACTTTGCAAAAGACTTTTACAACACACCTAGTGCTCCTCATYCACCCTACTTCAGGCTTGCTTGGAACACAGGCCTGAAACAACAAGCATTGAATCAAACCTTTCTCTCCTTTCTGGGCAACTTGGAATACGTAGTAGTAGTTGAGTAATTGGTAAACATTAGTATTTTTTTGAAGATCCATTTGTATCTATAACCTTTTTTCTCCCAACCCTGTGACCTCAAACTCTTTCCGACATCTGGATGTTCTTACATCTTTTCCTCCATATACTACTGCCCAACAGATTATCAATCTGTTTCTTATATGTTCTCTGACCAATCTACTTTTTGTTGAACTTGTTTAGGAAAAAGACATCAGCTAACAGAAAATCATCCCCAGTTGATCTTTTCCCAGCCTCCTCTCCATATTTTTAGCATTGCATAATGCTAAGAGCCAGATGATAACCAGCTGACTAAAAATAGAGAACATTTCTCTAGACACACAGCCATACTTGTGGCGCTCAACTTAGAAACTTTCGTTTTGCCTGATTAGATTGACTTAAGTGACAGAAAACTTGCTGGCCCAGTCCTATCTGCTTATGACACTCCTGAGAGCTAGCTAGAGGGCAAGTTAGGATTCATACATCTTGCATACAGGATTTCGCTCCCAGCCTAGGCAAACTTACTGCACAGAACTCCTAGAAAAAATACTTATTCAAAATTTAAGTTCAAAAGYATGTGAAAGAAATACCATCACCTATGATGCATTGGATGATCACTTGCATTGGATAACCATCTTTCCAAAAAKATTTGGAAAACACAGAAGAGTAAGAGCATCTATAGCAAATAGGTGTGATAAAGCTAGCAAGCCACCACATTTTCTGAAGTTCTTTGAASCTGGGAAGTTTTAAAATAAACTCGTTGTAAGAGGGCTTACATTTTATCAATTCTGAGAACTTGGCAGCACCTCTCTATGCAAGATGAGGTCACAAATCAATCTCAAAACACCTCTGTCAAAGTATAAATACCACAGCAGAGTATGTCCAAGTCACACTAACATGTCTGGCTGGCATAGCTACAACAGCAAAGCTGATAAAGTACCGATCAGCTTATCCACAGCATTCTTTTCATGAAGAGGTCATTTYTCCTTTCATGCTAGGAAGTGAAACAAAGCCAAAGCATTCCTGACCTGCTTAAACAAGTATTAGCAGCATCTACCTTGGTTTAGAGATTACGAGTTTGCACTCTTTTTGTAGCTTATTTTCTTTGGAGTATACCATAACACATCAGGAACTCTAACAAAATACTTGCCATATATGTCCTTTATCATAGGAACTGAATCAACTTCTTATGACAAGACTTCTACATTCCAGCTTCCTTCCAGTTGAAGCTTAAGCCCAGCTGTGGCTAAACTGAACAATCCTTCTACTTCTCTCTCTCCACTCACTCTTTTCCCATGAAGCACCTCACTTACACTTAAGAAATTTATAGAATATGAGAAGTAAAGTTAACACTGAGAGGGAAACCTGAAACATTCAAACAGGAACTTGACTGCAAACATTAACTGCCACCTGCAAACAGTAAAAAAAAAAAAGCAAGAGCTTTAAAATATTTTGCTTTTAAATTAATATTGGTATTTACTCCTCTCCGATGCAAAAAAGGCAGATCTGATTGCTCCAGACAGAATCARTCTCAGATCAGCAGAAATACAAGGAGGGCAATGTCAGCCTCCAGTGTGAAGATGTTCAAATACTATAAAATTTAACTTTAAGGGGGTAGCAGTGACGTGTTTGCTCAGTACCACTTTCTGAAATGAGCTGTGGATGAAATACAGTGTGGGAGGAAAAGAGCTACTGTATTCACACACAGGAGGAGGAAAAAAAATGCAAGAGTCTTAAATGTATTCAAGATTTAGAAGCTCATTTCGCTGATGTTGTTTCCATAGTAACTAAAATACTTCAAAGCAGGGAAAAACAGGGTAAGGATCGTAAAGGATAGCACCAAATGTAGATTAAAAGCAGCTGGTGTGTGCCAACTGAAGGACTGAGCTTTGTGCTCATAAACTCGCATACTAATTCATAATTAAAATCTTCAATTATTAAGGAATTTAGATCCTAGTAACAAAATAAGAGTGAAACAGAAAAAGATGATCACAAGAAACACCYCTGATACATGGCACCCTGCCTCTCAACAGTTTGGCGGGCTACTGCGTGGCATATTGACTAATCCAAGATGAACCCTGTACTGCCAGTTGATGCAATTCTAGCRCACTCACTCGCTGTCACAGAGCCCAGAATATCTCCCTCCTCAGTCAGGATAAATGGCCTGAGCAACCCAAGAAAAGAGGACAGGAATCAGCAAGCGAGAAGCATCGTGCATTGCACCAAGCTGAATCAGAGGACCCAGCTGGTTTGCAATGTTTATCTTTTTATCGCTTCCTTACCTATGYAGCTGAGAAATTCAATATAATTAATATCCATTCTAGAAATATATCTGGCATTGGAAAATGCTTAGTGCTAGCTGGATAGAAACACTGATTCTGCTGGAACAAGGCCTTAACCAGCCTCTTTCAGATCAAATCGAAGTGACAGGCCTATGACCACAACTGTTTTAATATCCAGTTGGAGCCCTCCCCCTAAATCCCACACTCCTGAGGAATGAAGCTACAGAGTTGTAATTTAACCACCTAAACTCAGTAGGTGGCTTTCAGATCAAAAGCAGAAAAAAAAAAAAGAGTTACGAACTGTAGATTTCTACGCTATATCACGCTACATCTAATGCACAGTAAACCTTCAGAATTTCAACAGTATAAAAACTACTTGGAGGAAGAATTCAATTTTCAAGTTACTTATCCACTTTTTATGGCTATGTGTATCCAGTTTCATCCTGACTTGTGGCTAGAGACAAGGCCAGAGGAATTCAGAATCAAAAGCCAGATTTTTACCCTCTGCAACTGACTTAATTCAAGACTTGGATGGCAAAAAAAATTTTTTTTTTAATATCATGAAAAGGAAATTTCATGGAAACAGTTTGAAGCTCAGTTTTGCAAGTGTGCTAGCAATGCTCCCAGGATCTTCAGAACTGCCAAGTTAGTTCATAGGAACTAAAGCAAGTCCAGCATATTTTCAAATATTTGGTTTAGTRTAATAGTACATTTAAGTGTTGTGCCAACAGTCTTGGGGAAAGCCAGCCACCTAAAGCTTCCCAATTTACAATTCAGCACTTGGATTATGTAAAAAATATATCTATATCTATATATCTCCATTGCACTGTGTTGCTTTTCACTTATGTCACCGAAAAAAAATTGGGAAAAGTGTGCCTTTTTTTTCCCCCAAGCAATTTTTCCTGCAATGGAGAAAAGGATGTAAGTGAGGAGTATAATTGACACTAATTATTTGTAGGAAAGGTCAGGGTTGCTTTTTTACCAACTGCATGAGGCAGCTGATAGACTATCTGTCACATCTCTGGAGTGCAGTCATGAAACAGGCAGTGATTAAAGAACAAACAGGCCTTGGCCAGCAATCAAACTTGGYAATGGAGAACACCACAGCAAAGCAGATGCCTTTTAAAAACAGGTAAATTGTGAGACACTAGATCACGTAACACTAGATATTTGCAATGCTGAAAAAATTACAGCRAAGACTACTGTTCAAGTATTTAACAGATGACTAGGTAGTATGATCTTTTCCATTTTTGAAGCTGACAGCTAAATCACAAAATTCAGATGCAGCTWTAAATTCCCTCTGAAACTATTCAGTTTTTAGAAGACAAGCAATTTGATATTTGATATAATAAGTCTCTGGCAAAAACTGCCTATAGATAATAAAGAGGCTGCTGTGTCAAAATATGTGGAAAACAAAGAACAGATCAGATGTAGTTTTAAAAACAGTAACACCTGAAGAATTTGGCCATTTACTTGCCAAAATCTCAGTAAACATTAAGACTGTCATACTGAATTATAATTGCCGATGAATAAACAAACTGATATCTGACACATCTAGTTTGATAACTGATTTGTTACCAGGATATTCAGTGCTTCAAGAAAAATGCTTGCTTAGTATGCTGTGCATTAAACAAGATAGGAATTCCCTCCCCAAGACCAGCTCACAGGCTTTCCATAAAGCAGCAGCTACAGGATAAGTGAATCTATTCCAAATAGCATTGGCTTCAATTTTAATCTCATAACATAAGAATGGAAGAAGTCYGTATGTCTGTATCCCACTTAGTGAGCTACCTGTTTCTAACAAAATCCTGATATAAGAAATAATAAATGAAGTGGGATGATCTTCTAATTTTGTACACATGCATTATTTCAGTAATTCTTTTTTWCCCGCAGTTTTCTAGTCAATTGAAAAGATACTGCAGAGAAAAATTGCATGTAGAATGAACTCTGGTTTAGAGAATAATGAATTTTTATTTTAATTATGTTCAAGTTTTTACAAAGCACATTGAACTTCGGCTCCTGCTTTAGTAGAAATCAGTGTACAGAAGTTTGCAAAATGATACTCCTGAAAGAAAACACTACATCTTAGATCTCCTCAGCAGAAGTTCAGACGCATGCAACTTAACCCATAAGCATTTTTAAATGGAAATCTCAACTGCATAGGCAAACTGATAAAAAAACATTGCTTTTCCATTTATAACTGCCCACCTTTGACATCACAGCACCGCAGCACTTTCATTACTTACCGAATGCTACATATTTTCATGTATATTCAGTGGAATAAMTTCTTTTAAATTCCAGTGTTCTGAGTGCACAAGGTTAATAACTTTTTCTGGCTCTRTGACTATGGGATAGTGGCACAGCACGCACTAGCATTTTGGGACAGGCCTACAGTTTTACTTGTAAAAATAGAAAATTGGCAATCTGTTTAGATACCGTCAGTCGAAGCCAAGTAAAGAGAAAATACTTACATCTCATCCCCTTCACAGAGAATCACAGGAAGGGGCYGGCAAGATGAAAATATTCATCCTTCTTGAACAACTTGCCTTCTGTTCAGAAAAAAAGCAGCATCTTAGTGCCAAAAAYGATCAGAAGAGCTCAGCTAAGTTTTCTGGTAAGAGAACAATCAGGGAGATGTCAACAATCAGGAAGAAAGTACAAGGTTTCTATGGTACTTTTCAATTTGCAAGATCAGCTAAGTGTGCAGCTCACCACTGTTAGGCTAAACAAAACAGAACTCTTGCTTCACCGTACCTTTTTGAGGTCACTAAGGGCTTCACTAGGCGTGAAAACATTTCACTGTATGAATGTATTTGGAGAATACTTACAGCTTCCTTAGGATATCATTTTCAAACTAGATATCAGTGTCTGTGGCTCAATATTAGCTTGCATTCAGCCTATTCTTGTACCAGCTAGCAATAATCAGTATGCAGCTCAAGAAATCTCGAAACAAAAGATTGAGTAAATTAAACTGGATACCCAACACCAAAAAAAAATGAAAGATGCTTTTATCTGAGGTGCTTTGCATCTTCAGTACAACAGTACTGAAGTACTTTTTTCAGAAAAGCAATTCAGAGATAGTATCACCATTTTCAAGGTAGAGAAGCACATATAGACAAACAGCCCGCCAGAAATCATTACGTGGCTCAGTGGAAGCCACTTCTATATATTTGGACTTTCTGCGTCTCCCACCATTGGTCTGCCCATTTCCCCAGACAATCCCCAAGAAGTGACATTATAACAGTGTCAACCTGGTCCCTCCCTCAGGCCACACAACAGGGTATTTGACTTCTACCACTATCTCATTTATCCAGGAGGCTAGACAATGGCCCCAGGTGCTTGCTCTAAAACACTGCCTTCCAGCAGCCATTCTTTGCATTTTAACTGGATACTTGTAAAGTCTGACGCAGACCCAATAAATCTAGGTTTATATTCAACATGGMTAACAGAAATATGCAGACTAGAAAAGTCTCACTACGTCATTTGGATGGCAATCCCAAGTATTTTCTTCCTCCTGTGGAGTTACTTATTGACTTACCAAGAAGTCCAGTGAATTCTCTTCCTCTCAGTGATGTACTTTTCTAAACAGAAACTCAGTACTCACTATCCCTTTGAAGATCAAAGCTGAAAAACATGTTAGAGGGTGTGGAGTTTTGAAGACGTGTGAAGAGAGGAAGAACTATAATATTTTTGGTATACTAGTCCAAATGGAAACAGAATGCAGTTTCCTACAGTTTAGATTTGTAGGGTTAACTCTAGGCTGCTCTCCCAGTTCTTACTCCAAAGTGCAAATTTTCAGCTACCGGAGTCTTTCTAATTCAAAGCTCAAGGATACAGAAAAAAAAAGCGTAGGGTATATTACCTCTCTCCATCTCCAAGCCATATAAGTCATTTTTCCATGCACGGACAACAGGGCCAACTCGTTTTCCCATCCCTTTCTCAGCTTTTCAGAAGGGGAAGGAGAAGGACGTGAAGCCCCTCCTCACACTGGACTTCACTAGTGTGGGGCAGACCCAAACATTCACTCTTTTGTGAATGGAGGCAACAGAGCACAGGACAGGACTCCCTCGCACTGCCACCTTCTCACTGCAGAGGCACAAGCAACTACCAAGTTAAGAGGAGGCTTACCATACTACTTACTTATTAAAACTTGAAACAGCTGTAGAGTTCCAGATCGTTACTGCTATGTCAGGAAAGCCCTAAAATTGCAGATTACATCTAGAAACTTCCTTGAAGAAAGCCTTTAAGCAATCAAGCTCAACACATTCCACCCAGATTTATTCCTCTTACTGCTTATTAAAAGCTGCTACCACTTATTAAAATACTGGTCCAAGTCAGATTAGATCATACGATTTATGTGCATTTGAATTTAGAGATTTTCTATTTACAAAAGTGTAAAACTGTTATTTAAGGTCTGTATGTTTATCTTATTCTGTCAGGAGAGCTCAGCAAAAAWTTATTYGCAAAAAGATCTAGCTACAAGCATATCAAACAAGCAACGATAGGTCAGAAATAAGCATATCAAACAAGTGATGATAGATCAGAAAAATRCAGAAGTCTTCTGCTTTTAAAGTCATTTTAAAAATCCTTGTAGGTGCAGAGTGGTCAAGGCTTTGTCAGAGTAAGTGGCAGAAAGATGAGATTTCCCTCCAAAAGCCTACATAACTGTAAGAGATTTCATAATCAGAACAAGAGTAATAGATGTGACGACTCAAAGGAAACGAGGATTAATTTTTTTCACTTATGGAAAGAACTGTAGGCCTTCAATAACAAGAAATCTTAGTCACCTGTTTATGCATTGTTTCTGGCRGATAATTTGCTTTTAAGAACTGGTGTTTCCTTTTATATCAAGGAAATGGCAATGACTCARTCTCAGGAAAACAACTTCAGCTTCATCCACTGACATGGAAGATACTGCAGTGAAATACATATTTCAGTCAATTATTTTCAGTGCTTCTGCATGAGCTGCTCAGTTAGAATAGTTACYAAGAGTTTATTTTTAACAAGTGCTTGAGCTATAACATTAGGTTTTTAATCCAGCTGTATTGCCACTGTAAATGCCAGTGAACTGAAGTTTAAATGTATATATTTAAATGAAAGCAACCAAAAAGGAAAGGAATATAAAAAGCATGATTCACAACYGAGAGAAGAATCTTAAATGATAGTATGATGATGATATCTTCCCTTTGAGAATGATGTTTTCCAAGAGCTTGTGGGAGGAGGTAGAGATTCACTGTATGAAGCTGAGTTTCCTTCTTTCAATATATAACTTATGCATAAGCTATGCAAATTTGAAGGAAAAAATCATTCCAAAGTTGTGCACTACCATCAGGTGCTTAGTTTATGGAAGTCCTCTTACCGAAATAAGATTTAAAGCATCACAGATTTAAATGATATCTTGTTAAATAAGCAACAGGCTCATTTTGTTTTTACTTTCCAAAAACTTTGAATTAAAGCACTTGCATTCTGGTAATTTGTTCTCCTGATTAATAATAAAACTAAGTGCCAATATACTTCAGGACAGAATTCATTAAAGATAGGTCTCAGTTTTAAACAGTGAACTATTAATGCTTCATTAATCTTCTGAAATAGTGGCTATAGTCAGCATACAAGCGAYATGCTCATCTGTGATATGAAAAAAAATTTAAGAGACAAGAAGCCCCATAATCACTAAGAATTAGATTTTGCAGTTTTGCTTTGTATATTATATGCCTTCATTCTGAGAGCTGGAAATGGAAATAGGTGAAGTGATAAAGGCAGAAGTTACACGGAATTATATCTGATGTGTAAGTTAAAAGAAAGAKGAAGACCTTGTCCAATATCAATGTTTTCATWAGCCATCAAGACATGTGTTCTAAGAATGAATCCAAGTTTTCACACAAGTGCTTTTTCTTGAGGAATGCTTAAAAGAGAAAAGGTTTTGATCCTAGCTCTGCAATTAGGGAGGGAGTCTAATTGGACCAATAGGTTTTTCCTGACTAATATTCCATCCATTTTTCATCATAAAAGCATATAGCAAAGACCCACCACAAAGAAGAATGCAGGTTTGAAAACAGGAACAGAAAACATCAGTGATGTCCTCCGATTTAGTGCAATTAGCATAAGAAAATTAGGATAACAGCAAGAAGCAGAAAGGAATACTTGTGATTAATATAACAGCAGACAGTAGGAAAGGAGTTACATAAAATGAAGAGCACTCAAGTGCTGCATCCAACTGTGTCRTGAAGTAAGCTGGGGGAAGGAGACAGAAAAGATAGGAAGCTGAAATTTAGAGGAGAAGGAAATGCTTCTCTCCTTCGAACTGACTAGAAAATAATTTGGGGGTATAATTTTGGAACAGGACATACAAATACAGTAAGTATATCACAGTGGAGGAAAGAAAAAATATTATCAAAATCCTTGCTTTCATCAGGCCTGGAACACTAAAACCAGGTTTTGGAACCACTAATTGTGRATCTAAGCTTCAATTGGCCACACAAGTTAGAAAGCTCTGAATTCAAAGTTCTAATTTGAAACCAATTTTACTTTCCCATAACTTACAGCACATGAAATCCAAAAGACAGGAAAAGCCTGAACTATAGCCAGAGACAGCTAAGTCACAACTGCTCTATTCACCATGGTATACCATTTGTATACCACCAGTTAGAGGGACATGCCTAGTGTGCCCATGCTTTACTTGAAACTAGGACAGAAGCATGCACCATGAGGACAACAATTCAAATCTCATTTAGCTGAAATAAATGAATTGCAAAGGACACTAAAGCTGGAAATCTGAATTACTGTTTTCTAAAACATTACTTCATATAGAGTTTACAAAGTCCTTCAGTACTTTCTATTGCTGACCCATTGCTTTGAAACTCTCCTTTTCATTTTTTCTTCCTGATCAACTCTATTTCTGAGCGCTAATCCTTTCAGTCTCCATTCATTGTTTCTTTTAGTCTTTTCTTACAAGTATTATTCTCTTATTTCAAAATATGACCAGTACAAGCAGGTTATTTCCATTCTGGTCAGCACTTATATTAGATGCTTGTAAGATTTTGCTTTGCTGGAAACGAAGAAGGATTTCTGAAGTTAAGGACAACTAGAAAAATAGCAGGGCACATTCCAAACCACTGAAGGTGGATCAATATTATGAAATGGGGAAAAAAAAGATGACTCGTGGTGATATTAAGTCTCAAGACGATATTAAATTGTCAGAGTTGACACAACTAAAGCGTACCTGTAGTTGCTTACTAGGATGCTCGCAGTGGCAGAGTCAGGCTTTAGTGATAGCCATAGGGTCAAATATATTTATAATGTGCTTTGGAATCTGATGATACTCAGATTTGTGATGTATTCTGTTTCAGATGCTCTTGAAGTACTGGTGCAGACATTCATATACTAGTCTATACCCATATATGCCAGATAAGGAGATTCTTAATTTGTTCCACTTTACTACTCATCCTAAAAAGGTTTACCTTGGGTTTAAAGCTAGAAGTTGCAGTTATAGGCTGCAGGGTATTAAGTATGCAATAACTATATACTTCAATAGCTTGGGATTAAATTGAGCTACATGGTGGATGAAGATGCCTTAGGCTTAGAAGGACCTTAGCCTTCTGATAGGTCTGCCTAAGTCCTTATTATCAGGCCAAACAGCTTTAAGCCCTTTCTTTTAACTCTCCACCTGCAATACTGGGGGCAAGATTTCATTTTTGTCTAGAAACATCAAGTCATATGTATAGTTTTGTATTTGATATTTGAAAATACTAAAAATAGAAATCAGAAGTAAAGCTTTTTGATTATCAGTGATGTCACCCCTTCAGCAAGTTACATAATCACAATAGGTACATTCCAAGCAGATGAATAGACTCCCCGTTTTTTAGATAAAAAGTTACTGTTTCACACTTTGTCAATGGTTTAGCATCCATTGAAGGTCTACAGCCAAAGTGATATGCACATCTGAGGCTCACCAGCTTAATTTATATATTATCTATTGAAAGACTTCAGCTTGCTAAAAGCATGTTTTGGAAGAGAGCAGACAACTCTGCCTGTTCTGGTGCTAGGGTTTCCACCTACAGGAGATGCCAGAATTAGCACTAACATTTGGTTAAGTGGTAGGTAGGAGCCCTAACTAGGTAACTAGCTAGATCATTCCRTAAAAAARCTGTAGGAAGAGAAGTCATCTTTGGAAAGATTTAGTCCTGATTGATTTAAATCTCCTCCTCCTGTAGTTCAGATTAAAGTGAATATTGTCTAGTGCTTGACTTGCTTAACAAAAAGGGGTTTAAAATTTCTGGAGAAGCCTTACAGTAATTAGTTTTAGTATCTTCAAGTTTCACAGTCAGTTCAGAATTTTGTTAACTGGTGTTCACCATTAACCTCAAAATTCTTTAGCACCATCTCAGCAAGACAAATCAGTGTTCCTCTGCACGTCACCCAGTTCTTTCAGTCATTCAGATGCATCAGTAGAAAGGTGCATCATATTTGCCTTTCAATTTCATGCTGTTTCACTCATCACTACATTAAGGCACAGACTATAATTGAATAGTTGAAGATGCAGTTAAGCCCCCCCACCCTCACCAGTTATTAGAAGTGACTGAACAGTGACTGACTTCCTGCTCTCCTTAAGGAGGTGTTCCTACAGTGAATTGATAGTCAAAGGAGGACTAATTCAAGGGTAGAAAAGCTCTTAAAAAATGCATAGCTATAACATCTTCCCATAGTACCCCATTTAATAGTTTACCRCAAATTCAGTGCTATAAATTCGTATTATTTCCTAAGACTCTCAAACTGTATTCCTATGCTTACAATCTTAGGGCCTCAAAGGTTACAGCACATACAAAACTATAGTCACATCTCTTACCAGTATGTGACAGTCTTGCCTTCTCTTATCTTTAGACAGAATTAGAGCCAATGTAGAATCAACCTGAACAACCGACATCAGCATGCCAGCTTTTCCCCACCTATGTCCACTCAAACCTAATGCTAGTCACAGCCAAAAGGCAGTACTGCTGAGATCTCTRAAGCAATTTTCCTGCTTTAAGAGACTTATCCAGATCTCAGTAGACCAATGCAAGAGTTCTTTACAACTGAATTTGTTCAGCCCTTCTCCTGGGAGCAGAGGAGGGTAGCATGTTTCTTGCCTGCACTGGATATTTTCTGCAGAGAGAAGTCAATGCCGTTCGCATTCTGGGCCATCTTCCATATTGGCTCTGCCTTTTTTTTAAGTATTATGCAAAATAGAATGCAGAATTTTTCTAAAAAAGATGCACACAACCTTATGGCCCTCTCTAATGGCATTTAAAAAAAAAACGTATTACCATCCAAATCTGTTTATTTCATTCTATAAGATAACACAGGGAAGCAACTTCTTGCACTACTGTTAATTTTAACCACCATATCATATTATCAGCTGCCATTCAAGTTAATCAAGGAATTCCATTATTATCAGGTTAGGAGAATGAGATCATTTGCACTAGTCAAACTATAAAAAGCTTTAGCATAACTGAGAGCTGACACAATCCTAAAACATACTTAGAAATAAGTTAATCTTTTCCAAGATATGATCTAGTTCTCCTAAATATCTTTAAATACACACTTCTATTAACATGTTGTAACAACATTTTAGATTATCAACACAGTGGAAAGCATTCATCAGGTATCCAGGCTTCACAACAGTAATGATGTTCTACAGGTGGGAGATGTGAAAAGTGTTCGTAGAAGTAACRTTGCAAGGTTCCATTTTTATGTTGGGTCCCTTCCAGCACTTTAATCCTTAATTTTTTTTTCTAAACTGCTAGGACTAATACAGATTCAAAACTAGGGCTCCAGTCAAACTAAAGCTTTCATGATCACAAAAAATTCTACAGGCTAAATACTGTTCCAAATTCTTATCTGCGCAAAATCATTGTCCTTAGCTGGAGCAAKCATTCACCTTTTTCTCAGTGGAAAGGAAAATGTCATGAAAGGTACAATTTAAACTAGTGGAGTTGGCATAGGTGTTACTGCAGTTAAATATGTTAATGATTGACTTAAAATGAGGAAAAACTCTCTCCCTTATTACACTTGTAACTCAATAGCAACTGCCACTAGGGAAACATTTAATTTGTGTAACAGTTGTATGCATGTCTCAGTTGTGAAAGAGCACATCATTGCATTCAGCACTGTATAAATATGTAAGACTACTTGAAAGAACTCAATTTAAATATGTATTACTAAAGCAAAGACGAGGTGACAGAAACACCACAAAACAGACTCAACCCTGGCAATCTGGAATCTACAAGTTAAAAATACATGGAAAATATCAGTCAGAAAAGYCTGAAATCTGTAGCTAACACTATTCCTGTTGATTAAGAATTCCCCTCAGGGGTTCTGTGTTGGCAGTAGAAACTAATAAAGCAACAACRTGGTCACTCCCTTTAGAGAGTGCCATCTCCTATAGACTTGAGGTAACATGATTCCCAGTATTATGGATTACTGATACAACCGAACTGGCACAATTCGTCATAAAGAAGTATAATTATACAGCTTTTCAGTAGTAAGTTCTATGTTCTATTGATTGGAGTCAAAAAACTTTAAGAGCTTTTCCTCAGTTGGAAATTGCTCTGACCATGGATTAATCCCCTCTGCACGTGATTGGGTTACTGAAGTCACAGTTCATAGCAGCTAGCAGTAACCAGAAGCTATTACAAACTATGGCCAAGGGGTCTTTGTATATGGGTTAGCACAGTAATACTGACACAGCAGGTTGTAACACTGCCTCGATCGTGATGCATCACTGTAGCTACCCTCCAAGCACTCTAATATTAATTATGGGAATTTTATTATGAAACATTTTTAGTCRACCGTAGCTGCTCTTTTAATCTCATCTTTGAAGGATATGTTCAAATCAACTTCAATCCACAGCAAGCTTCCAGTGTTGACATGTGCRCAGGGACATGAAACAATCATGAGAGCTTGTATAATCTCTATTCACATGATGACTATATGCCATATTAAAAAAGATATGCATGTCATAGCACTGAGAGTTATCAAATGCATTAAAATCCATATTAATTTATACTTATGTTGACTTGTACAAATACAGCATCTCTTTTACTTCAGGTAGCATCATCCTATTTGGATGTTTTAGGTAATGCAAACATATCCTGTATATCCAGTGAAATTAACAGGCAATTCAGCATTTATAAAGAAATATTCAGCAGCTTTTTAGGACTGAAATTTAACTGTGCAGTGCATGCCACAGTCATGAGAGACCTTTTGCACACCAGTTTTTCACTTAATGCTCCTGTATTATTTTGACTGCATAACCTGAAGCACTGCACTTTCATGTGGTATTTTTAAATGATCTGGGTAACTGAGATCAAATTCTGTGACTAATGTTAGACAGCCTACTAAGAATTCCTGTTTATCTGCATTAATCTACATCCCCTAAGCACAAAGGCAGCTTTTCCTGGGAGTATATCACTACGCTGGACAAATCAACATTCCTGGCTAGAGCAGCTCATGAGCATCATGCTTGGAAGTGCAGTATTTATATAGAAGCAGTTCTGAGAACGAAAGCAAATTCATGCCAGCTTTCACAACAGGTAGTCACTGGCATGGCAGCAACACCAATTCTCTACTCCTAATCCTGTAAACACATCTACCTCTGAAAGCCAGAGGTGTTTCTATGTACATTCACTTTCTCTCAGATTCTGTGAGCAATTGAACCATGTTAGTCTGAATAAGAAGAGATGTAGTCCACGCTTTTCAGAAGATGCCGCACTGTTGCTCCCACTTACCTTATGATAGTCCCTCTACCTAGTTATTGAATTACATACAGCATTTGCTTGTTCAAAAACTGCATGGTTAGATTTCAGAGAGCATATAAGCACAAAATACACTGATATACTAGCACACCCCTTTTAGTATATGCCAGGTCCAGCTCTTAGATGTTTCCTGTGGTGATGCAAGGTTTGTTTGCTTATGTTCAAAAACCCAACATAAAAATCTCAAAATGCACAGCACAGATTTAAGTATCTTAATTTTCTAATTTAGTCAGTTGAAAAGATTGCTGTAGATGTACATAGATGCTGTAGATGAACACAGAATGTTCTCTTACCAGCTCTACCTTAAGGTAATATACTAAAAATATTCCTGCTAACATAATTAGTGATCAGTTTATTAAATGCATCCTTTCTAGTTTAACAAAATTTTTAAAAAGTACCCTATATTCCATTTAGGCTTTTTTTTCTATTGTTGGTTCTTTACATGCTAGAGCCATTTAGCCACAAGGATCCTCACATGCTGGAGACACAATCTAAAGGAGAAGGTACCTCACTCAGACATAAATCTGTTACTGACAATGTCTGTGCATTTCAGTGTACCCATTAATGTATAAGAGTAAAAAAAAAAAATACATTAATTTTCACCATTTAGTTTGCTTATTTGAGGTTAACTGCTTTTTCATATGCAAAGTTACGGGCTACAGGTATTTAGCCAAAGCCTAGGTAAAAGCCTACTTCACACTGTACCAGTAGTTAGCTAGATATAAGCACTGTAATCTCCAACTGTAAAAAGCTCTTCAGTTGAGAACCTATCATGCMAACTGATTCACAGCATGCAAGAGTGTCTACGTTCTAGACTTTCAGTAGAAAACATGGTAATGGTATTAGCTATCACAGTGGATGGAGGAATGTATTTGCAAAGTCCAGACTTTGCTCTTGGTAAAAACTGAAGATAGCYACCAGATCTAAGCAGATCTTTCATCAAAGATGAAGTCTCCATTACTGGGATAAAACGGCCACCTGAGTCTACAAGATGGGTAGATGAGCTCTACAAACACAGCACTGCAAGTATTTAAGACATTAAATATGACTTTTGTAAATGATCACTGAAAATATTAATAACAAGTATGCTTTTGAAAAAATGACAGAGCTAACCTGGCTAACAAAGTATATATTAGGAAAGAATTTGTTTAGTAAGAATTTGTCTAGTAAGAATAGAGAAATCTGAAAGACRTCTTGCTCAGAGTCTTCCTTCCACTGTCTTCYCAGCTGTTACCAGGACAAGAGACAGCACAAACTGAAATACAGGGAATTTCATTTAAACATAAGAGAACTTCACTGTGGTTAACACTGGAACAGGTTGCCCAGAGAGTTTAAGCCTCCATCCTTGGAGATATTCAAAATCTTACTGAACACAGTCCTGAGCAACCTGTTGTAGCCAGTTTTGAGCAGAGGTGTTGGACGAGGCAATCTCCAGAGGTCCCTTCCAACATCCTAGGTGTTCTTGGGAATAAGCTTCTCAAAGAGCATCTTCATCTTTTACCCCTGCCATGGGTTGCCACGTCAGAGGTAGCTCAGTTATGAAGAGACTTGGCCTGGCTACCTTAATTAACCCAACTTAGGTAAAATAAGGGCAGAGGAAAAGAGAAGAATGCTTGAATTCCACAAACCAGAGACAGAAGCTCTTTCAAAAGATCTTGAATAATTTGTTAATTACAGGATTTCAGACTATGACTGAAAGACCTTTTTATTTTTATTATTTTTTTTTATTTTTTTAAGCTCAGGTAGGCTGTTTTTTTCTTTCTTTCCCCAACTACTAGATTCAGGCAGGTACTTGGAAATTTAAAGGCTGAGAGTCGTAATGCTCTATGATCTAGAGCCATGAATTTGTTGTTTATACAGCCTGCGTGATGTGTAGGCCAGATTAGGCACCTTGAAAACAGGTTCACAAAACCAGGGTGCTCAGGTAGCAGAGAGTTCCCTGATCCTTACAAAAAATCCTGACCCTCTTTCACTACCTCTCACCGCTGGCCCTTGAGAGAGAAAATATAATAGACTATATGCTGCAGGCCAGCATGAATTTTTTCACATCAGCCTTCAAGCTGAGAAAGCTCTGTGAACTCCAAACCAATCGGATTCAATCTCAGTAAGTTTTACTTGCTTAAACCTGCTTATCTCACTGATGCTATGAAACATTCTTCAGCTTGTGCTGCATGTGTGTCATCTCTTAAGAGCAAAATTTGGGATTCATCAATTCATGACAACTGCTATATTGAGCTGAAATACATGACACCAGGTTAACTAGATGCTTTCACTCAACAGCTTAATTTATCTAAAATTAGGCATATAAATTCAGTTCCCATGGTAAGTACTCTGCAGAGTGACAGCCAACCTGGAAATAGATGTTCTCTAAGGAATCCCTAGCTGTAGCGCAAGGATGACTCCAACCTAGGCAGCTCAGGTATTTTTCTAAACTTTTATACTATGAGCTATGCATCAGACAGAACCCTATGGATTTGCTTAAGGCCAGTCAGTGCTAGCTGCTGTTTTCTGCAATATTTTTCCCTACATAGAAGTAGAAAGCATCAGAAGTTGCATTCAACTGCAGTATATACTTGAATCTTGAGCTACCTAGTATCTTAATTAAAAYGAAATATAATAAAAAAGGAAGAATAACCTTGGGGCCAGTTATACTAACTATTTCTAGATGCAGTCTTCAGAACCGTTTTTACAAAGTAATTTCACATTCTTAGGCTTTYGTATTTCTTAGGRCTCATTTGTAACCTTCCAAACAAACTACAGAAGTGAACAAAAATYTAAATTTTGTCAGTTTCTGAAGAAAATCAGAGTTAGTACCCAACTAGGAAACCTGGAAGGGAGAGACCCTTAAAAACAACTAAGGGACTCTTCACCTCTTCACAGAGTGTATTGGATAAAAATAAATAAATAAATAAATAAAGAATCATACAAAGGAAGAGTCCCCATTTGTTGGATTGGGTATATTGCACAGAAAAATATCAAAGCTTCAGAAGCCTTTATAGTCATTTATATAATACATGAAACACTGCTATATTGTGTTTGGGAAAACAGCTGTAGAAGTCTTTGATATTTGAAATTTCCTTCAGAGTAGCAATATGTSGTAATTTAATTTCTCATTAAGATAAGCTAGTTGCTTGTTAACTGTAGAATGTTACCCTTCTCAAAAATGTGATTTTAGTGAATTAATTTAATTTCTGAATTAATTGGTTCAAAAATAAGATTTTATGTGAAAAATAGGTAGTTGCTGTATTCAAAGGGATTAGAATGTTTAATTCATTTTAAAAGATTTTTCCCCTCTCCTCTCCTCTCCCTGTCATTATTCCACACCTTTTATGACTGCAGGCAATTGAGCCCTATGTTAAATACTGAAGGACAGATGAATAATTCAAATGGCAATATTTGAATTTACACCAGGGTCAAGCATATTGAGAGTGACTAGATATATCCTTTCCATTTATTTTGAAGTTTATAAATAAAGATGGAACTAACATCCCAGGCTGAAGAAACCTAGCTATATACTGTTGAGTTCACAGATCACATGGAGCAGCATACAAACACTTGTTCTTCAAATTGTCTTTCCTCTAAGTTTTCAGAACAAATTGCACGACATCATATAGCCACATGCTTAAAAAAAAAAACACACATAAAACAAAAAAGCTGGTATCCCAGAAAGTTAAAAGATAATTTTCTCCCCAGTCCAATGATTMATATTTGAAAATTTGAGATTCTACCTCATTACCACTACTGACTTCAGAAATTAATTCTCACRTACAGTTAATGACTGTGAATCTTTAGAAATTAATATACAAGTCCCAAGTTCCAGTGCAGCTTTCTTCTTTTTTTTTTTTTTAAAAAAAAATATATTATTTCCTACCAGTTGAGGGGTTTAGCTTAGATTCCTGCTTAGCATTCTGGCTTTTACGAATTCCATTGCTACGCAGCTTGTTTACCTTGTGCGTTGTACAGTTAAGAATTACAAATTTCACTGGGCATCAGGGCACCTGAAGCAGACACCATTGCTATATGTTGAAATATGCAAGCCTCTCCAAATCCCAAAGAATTACTCTGAAACACAACACATAATACTGAATATTTAATATAGATGCCTAAAATGCTGAGGAAAAAAAACACACTAATAACTTAGGTAAACCATTTAGGAGGTAAAATTCTCTTTCCTCTCATTTTTGTTCAAGTCATACTTTGCCCACAGTTCCAATTTCAGAGGGTGTTAGGAGGAATAGTTTTCAGCTTTTAAATGATGATGAGTGTACTTGATCACTTCTAGAGATATCTAATTAGGAATGAGCACAATTATAAGTGTACACAACCAATTTAACATGTTTCCATCTGCCACTGCTCTGTACATGACTGAATTACTCCTGTATTCAGTTGCCCATAATCATGATGCTTACTGTATTTCTAGCGTTGGTCACTACTCCAAACTACAAATTTGGTGCAAAGAGCTGAGAAGTACGTATTTGTTGGCTATCCTGATTATAGCCTCTTTTACCCTTAAAAAGCTTATTACCTTAACTCATTGTTCCTAAAGGACTTAGCATTTATGAATTAGGGCAGAGCTTACCTGGAAGGGAAATATCTTGTACTAATGAACTCTTTACTCTTTAGCCTGTAATTACATTCCTTCAGCTGATCACTGCAAAAAAAAMCCCAACAACAACAACAACAAAAAAACCCCCCGTGTTTCTGGTATTTTCTGAAAAATTGTCATTTCATTTATTTAGGAGCAGGAACGTAGCTGACATTTGATACACTTTCACTTTTAAATCAGGCAAAAATCAACAAGGTAAAAATATAAAACAATTAAATGTGGTTTAAGCTTTGTCACAACCAATATATTCTCATCTTGTGCACTCTGAGATGGCAGACAGAGTAGGAAGCCATATGGGAAACAAAAAATGCAAGGTATGAAGCCTTGCATCCCTATTTCACAAGCTGGTGTTCCYGCTCCCTCCCCACCCGCCAAAGCCGGTCCAGAAGCCTCAGAATCCATGCAGGAGTCAGTCAGGAGCTCCTGCTTGTCTGCAGACAAAATACTATTTAAGCACAGCCTGGGAGAAAGCAACACCATGGATGTAGATTCATTTTATATAATTACCCAGTGGTAAAAACAGGATACGTAGACTTACTTCAAAAGTGAATGGGAACTCAAGTTCCCAAGATGATCTCAGCTCTAGCGAAAAAGCRTAATTGTTGGGTAAAGACACTATAATCAGTAAATAAGAAATAGCAGTTTAATTCAGGCTGTAGACCAGCCACGTCCACAACAGGCATCTCCAGAATCTTGCCTACAGAACTAGGTCACAGAGAAATGAGCACGAGCACTTTCTAGGTAAGTGAAAAACCCATACCAAAACGTATTTATTTGTAACGATACTGTAAATGCTGATCAGTTTAGTGTGAAAGCATGGTGACAGAATTAGKTAGTCAGCTTAAATGGTTAGGTGTATTTGGTATTTAAGATAGAATTAATAACCCTCCATACTATACTTGGCAAGAAAAGAAAAGAGTTAAGGAGGATGTCTTTGGTAATGTTAATCTCATTCATGTTACTGTCAGAAAAGCATTGAAGCTGGTTGAAGCATGTTGAGCATGGACTTATTTTATCTTATTTCCCATGACTGCAATCTACTGAACAAAAACCCTCCTACGGAAACAGCTTTGTTTTTAACCAGATTGAGTTTTGTCTTCACTCATTTCCTTTGCAAGATGTAGGCATAATAACTGGTCACAACCTCAATGGCCTCTGCAATGCCACATACAGAAGTAACCCCATTTAGTGTGGTCTGAACCTAACAGGAGATGGAGCTTTTAAAAACAGCACTACCCAGGCAGTACATGTTCAGTTCCTTATTCACTGAAAACCCAGGTCTAGTCACTGCCTTCCAAATGACTATCCTGCATTTTTATGCCTTGCACAGTTCTTCAATATGAGTGGTTTTGCATATTATTTGACCATATTAAAACACACTGAATTCATCTTCATTTTATCTGGATTAACTGGTAGAAGTGATCTCGTCTTGAAGACTATCAAGATGATGTTCAAAGTCACTGAATTTCTAGATCTAGTGAACAAAAGGTGTTTTGTTCTTTCTTATGTAGCTGAAGTTTTGTGACATCTGAATAAGTCCTGATTACCACACATATACTTTAGGCATGAAATTAGCTCTGTTGGTTGGAGCGTGGTGCTGCTAATGCCAAGATTGTGGGTACAATCCCTGTACGGGGCTATGCTGAGGGTTGGACTAGATGACTTCCAGAGGTCCCTTCCAACCTTACGATTCTATGGTTTGGGTTCCAGACAGGTTAGTGTAAGCGTACAAAAATAGTGTGCCACAAACAGTATACACGTATCTTGCAACACTGATGGTATAACCAAGCTCAAGCATTTTGTATAAGCATAAGTAACATGGACAGCAAAAGGGCACACTCACACAGCTTTATTTTGGAGGCCTGCAAGTTGCAAGAGAAAACAAGATAAGTTCAAAGGACTATAAGGAGGAAGGACATCCTGCCAAGTATCTAAAGGATTGATTGGAAAAAACAGACAGTATTGAAGTGGGTGAGATCCTTTTTTCAGAAGGGTGGCAAGAAGCRTAACACTAAGAATGATAAAGACGAAGAAAGAAATCCACTTCAGTTCTGACTTCAAAAAGCTTGAGCTTGATTACCTTGACCTCTCCTAAGAGTGTCAAGGTCCATAGCTWCTAGTACTAACTACACAGCTCATCGGTTCCACACAGCTAATGAAAAACATACTCATTTAACAGTTCRATATAGATAGTGACTAAATTTGATTAATAATGGACAATAACTAACCTTTACCATGACATATGTTGTTAGCAATTAAATTTAGTAAAGTTATTTCTAAAGTGTGAAGGTGGTCTGGCTTTATCAGTTTCTAAACACTTGCATCACAGCGATTTCCAATTCCCTGCTACACACACAGAAACATACAGAGAGTTAACACAAATTCACATTTTCTAAATAAAAACAAGCTCTCTTCAGTCTGATTTTATMTGCTCAAAGAATAGTTTGAAGAGAGGGATATTAGTTTTTACATTCTAGAGGACCTGATCTACACAATTTTACAGTTTTCCTRGAACATATCATCCAATTGCCTTTACTCTTGCTGAGTTTTAAGTTATACTTTGCACATTTCTGTCACCATTAGTATAGTAATCTCAATCAACAAGCCAAACGTGGCACACATGCTGATCTAKCTCTCAAGGCTGGTCGTTGATTCCTTTGTCTAGTCCTCTACTTAAAAGGCTACTTTTAAGTATTGTGTTATAGACAAGCAATCTAGAATCAATYTAATACATCCTTATCAGCCACCCCTGCCAAATACAAGTTCAGTGCTATAGCTATGAAACCCACATCTTGGTGCTCATGAAAAAATTGTAAAAGCCRTTCTTTTATAATCAAATCAGACAAAAAGATCAGTATTATCCAAATTTGCAGCATTTTATTTAAAGCTGTCTCATACTTCACCACCACGACAACTGGATTATAAGTTTGAGCCTTTGCTTTTGGTTGCCTTTGCTGGTACGAGTTTCCTGTACTTTCCACAGTACACCCAAGTTGACTTTGCAACAGTCTKCTCTGACCACAGTGTTCTCCAAGGTTCATTAAAAGCTGAACTGCTAACAAAAACCAGCCCATTGTCAAGACAGTTCAGTGTCAAAAAAGCATCAGTAAATCTCAGTTTAGCATCTGACCTCTGGCCGCGGGTACTAACAGCTATATGTAAGACTGCTCTGAGATAAAACAGACTTCCTCCACACCACTTCCTACTGGGTTTTCTAGAATCCATCCATTTTAGTTTAAGAGCTATATGAACTGGGTGTTATGTGACTCCCTTTGGGAGATCATCTTAAGTGTGATTAGATAGCAGTATTTCAGCCCATGTGTTCACACTCTTAGAAAAGGCACAGATCAAAGTCTGCCTCCACACTTTTTCAGAAACTACAGGCAGTACTTCCAGTATTTTGAATCATTCAACTGTTTTATTTGAACTCCCTCCATTTTGTTTTACTAACTACCTCAACCCAAAGTAACATCCAGGGCATAGTCACGCTATAGCTGGAGACAGAGATAGCAATTGCATACCCACACCAAAAGCTGTATTGGCTTTTCTTGGACCAAAACTCAGGTTTGTAAACCACATATTTAGTCTCAAAGCAAATAACAGACAGAAGTTAAAGACAAAATGTTACATGAACAGAAGTTTAGAAATCCCTCACCACTATTATATATTTTTTATATATATATATATATATTTTATATATATAAAATCACTATTTCAGGTTTCAGTGCTGACCATTGTGATACTGTGTTTAAAACACTGCTGACATGAACTGTAGAATTTATGAAATTCAAGTCAGCA